>NW_026596051.1:14286109-14289480 GCF_907164565.1 Psammomys obesus
TGTGTGTGTGTGTGTGTGTGTGTGTGTGTGTGTGTGTGTGTGTGTGTACAGGCTCTCACACACATGAGTACAGTGCCAGTGGAGGCCAGAAGAGTGCTTCAGGTCCACTGGAGCTAGACTTACTGGCAGCTGTGAACCTCACAGGTGCCGAGAACTGACCTTGGGTCCTTGGCGTGATCAGCATGCACTCTTAACTGCTGACCTCTCTCTCTAGTTCCAACATTTGACTCCTTTGAATTTTTGAAACAAGGCTGACCTCCAACTTTATGTAACCAAGGCCAGCCTTAAATTTCTAATTCTCCTGCCTCCCCCTTCTAAGTGCTGGAATTGCAGACATGTACCATGCCTAGTTCATTTGACGCTTGTTATAGTTTCCGCATCTCTCCTGAGATTTCTAATCTGTCCCAGTGTGCTGTCTTTGCTTTCACTATAAACTGTACTGTATTCTTTGTGTAGCCTCCATGTCTGATAGTTTTAACCCCTGGGTCACTTTGAATCTTGCTCTGTGGGTTGCTTTATATCTTGGCAGTGTATCTCTCCGCGTCTTTTTCTTGCTTTTATATGTGTGCTATGGTATTCTGTTTAAAGCCACACACTGCGGGTAGAATTGTCGACACTAAAGTAAATAGCATTTACACTTGGGAGGCCTGTTTAGTTTGGGAACTAGGCTGGGGTCTGTAGCTGAGCTCAGTTTGGACTGGTTTTTTGTCATTCCCTTTGGTGCCTTCAGGCTCCCTGTGTGTAGAGCAGAGGGCACTAGCGGGGGTTTCCAGTATCCTGTTCCATGTGAGCTTTGAGCGGGTCCCTTTGTGTCCTGACCTGTGGGAGATAGCCATTGTTACTTGGGGCTGTTTGTGGGAAGGCACCGGGTTGCTGGTTCCCTGCCTATCTTCAGCTTAGGACGAGCCACTAACCACAGGCAGCAAGGTGTTGTCAGAAGTTCACCAACCGGGCTGGAGAGATGGCTCAGTGGTTAAGAGCACTGTCTGCTCTTCCAAAGGACCTGGGTTCAATTCTCAGCACCCATATGGCAACTCACAACTGTCTATACCACCAATTCCAAGGGATCTGACAACTTCACACTAATGCACATAAAATAAAATAAATTATTAAAAAAAAAAAAAAAAAAAGAAGAAGTTCACCAACCCTGGCAGCCACACACTTTGGTCTTTGGGCGGAGCTTGGGAAAGAGAATCCTGTTCTCTCCCAAGGAGGCCTTAAGGCAACTAGGAGCTGAGGTCTTTGCCTTAGCTCTTCTCCCAGAAGCAGTTGGCCTTTACTGTTTTGTTTTTTGACACAGGATTTCTCTGTATAACCTTGGCTGTCCTGGACTCACTCTGTAGACCAAGTTGGTCTGGAACTCACAGAGATCCACCTGCCTCTGCCTCCCAAGTGCTGGGATTAAAGGTGTGTACCACCACACCAGCTGGCCTTTACCTTGTTACTAAGGAAATAGTCTCCTTCTACCTCCCAGGTACAAACATGTCTCACGTCTGCCTCTCTCCCATGGCCCTGGGAGCAATGGGTTAACTACCCTCCCCCAGCAACTGGAGGCTTCTGCTTCCTCAGAGAGGAGGGCCCCCGAAAGCAGGAGGTGCTCCAGGCTTGTCCCTCAGCAGCAGCCTTTCACCTCCTACACACCTGTGCCACTGAGGGGAGCTCGGGCTGGCTCCAGTGCTAGGGATCATCCCTGGGGACTCGTATGCTAGTCATGAGCTCTCTCCAGAGTTTGATGTTTTGAGACATGGTCTTAAACTGACCATCCTCCAACCTCAGCCTCCTCGATGTTAGAACTATGTGCCTGCACCACCAGAGCCAGCAAAGCAACATATGTTTATTGCTTTTCTGTGTGCTAAATAGAGAAAAACTTCCCTAAAGCCTGATGGAGATGTAGCTCAGTGGAAGAGTTCTTGCCTAGCATGTGCATGGCCGTAGCTTCCATCCCAGCACTGAAAACTAACAAATAACTTCCTTTTAAATCCTATTCTACACTCCCTCCCGAGGTCCTTCATTTCCAAGATCTTAATTAGATAAGACACAAAGTGCTTGTGCCGCCTTTCTAGAAGTCTGTCAATCAAAACTAGGAGTTCAGAGAAAGCGTGGCTTGAAGTACAATATGGCTAGTACAGAGTATCGTGAATCTGGTATGGACCCCTCTCCTTTCCCTTGGGTGCTTTTGACGATCCAACCTGTGGCCAACACGTGATAGGTAAACATTTCTCTATAGAGCTGCTCTTCCAACCAATCCAGGGCTGCTTGTGGACCTCTTGTGTGAACACTGCACCTCTGTGGTCCTGGAGACCCTGAGGAGACACAGAGCCCTTTCCTTTAAGACGTCACCTCTTCAAAAGCCTGTCCTTTGCCAAGAGGTCCCAGTGTTTTTCTGCACTTTATCTCATATGTCCTCTCGCTGTCATGGGATCCAGCAGCAGGTGGTAGCCCTGAACTGGAAAACAAGCGAGAGGCCTGGGAACAAGGTGCAGCCCCTAGGATCACATGGCCCTGCCGGCCCTGGTCCAGACTGACTGACTCCAGCCAGACCCCAGCCTCGCTGCATGACTCTTCCGAGCACCAGCTCTTAAGGTCCCCTGGGGAAACCAGATAGTCTGTATAGTCACTTGTTCAGGGTCTAAGTGAGTCATTCTGTGATTTGATCCTAAAACCCAAGATGGTCTAGTTTTGTAGCTGGAAACAATGTCCCTAATAGGATCACGTTTCCTAAGTGTTTGTGTCCGAATTAGAGAGGAGCCCAGGGCTGAGACTCACCCCCTCGTCTTCTCTTCTGCAGCTCTCGTGGGCGCCTGCGGGGGCAACTACTCAGCCATGGCAGCCGTGGTCTACTCCCCAGACTTCCCTGACACCTACGCCACTGGGCGGGTCTGCTACTGGACCATCCGAGTTCCGGGAGCCTCTCACATCCACTTCAACTTCACCTTATTCGATATCAGGGATTCTGCAGACATGGTGGAGCTGCTGGATGGCTACACCCACCGTGTCCTGGTCCGTTTCAATGGCAGGAGCCGCCCACCTCTGTCCTTTAATGTCTCTCTGGATTTTGTCATTTTATATTTCTTCTCTGATCGCATCAATCAGGCCCAAGGATTTGCTGTCTTCTACCAAGGTGAGATGCCCTTGACTCTGGGGCATAGATGTCCGGGCTTTCTCTTCCCTGACCGAGTTTCCAAAGTGGTCCTGTGGGGGCAGGCCTACTGACTCAGCTGCAGATGATCTCACTATTAATTCATCCCCCACTTACCATCACACAACTCCCCACCTTCCAATGCAAACACTTCCTCTCCAGTGCACGACTTCCCCCTTCCAGTACAGACACTGCCCCTTCCAGTGCAGACACTCCCCACCTTCCAGTGCAG
>NW_026596051.1:14289490-14316074 GCF_907164565.1 Psammomys obesus
ACTCCCCACCTTCCAGTGCAGACACTGCCCCTTCCAGTGCAGACACTCCCCACCTTCCAGTGCAGACACTCCCCACCTTCCAGTGCAGACACTCCCCACCTTCCAGTGCAGACACTGCCCCTTCCAGTGCATAGTTCCCCATGTTAGCAGCTTTTGAGGCAGGTTAGGTGAGCTAAGTAGATAGGTTAAAAGGGAAATGACTTGCAAAATTGGAAGGCTCTCAAGTGCTCATTTCATCCATCCTACTTCCTCTAAACATCCCAGGCAGTCCCACAGACTTATTTACCATCTTTCCTCAGAAACACACTCTGCCCCTCTAATGTGAACACATGCATGCTGGACATGAGCCTTTGCTAGCCTCTGAGAAGCACAACTTGGACTACACAACTTTAAAAAGTCTGGGTAGTAGGCTAGGAAGGGGGACAGACTAGAGTGTGGGGCCGAGGTGGTCCTAACAGGAAGGTACTGTGAAGCACAAAGCAGGGAGATGGGAAAACCGGCCATCTGAGGAGACTGCAGAGCCAGGCCGGAGCCTGATAGCTCCTGCTTCACCACCAGTGAGAGCAGCGAGGACACTGCCTGTCGACCTGAATCAGATCAGGACCCACCCGCCAGGAGCTGTGCCACACACCTGTAACACCAGCTCTTGGGTAGTAGAGGCTGGAAGATTAAGAATTCCGGGTCACCCTCAACCACACAGTGGGAGCCAGCCTGTATGAGATCCTGTCTCAGAAATAGGTGGTTAGGGGCTTGCTGCGCAAGCGTGAGGAGCAGAGCTCAGATCCCCAGGATGCACGGGAATTCTGAGCGGAGGTGGAGTTGGCACGAGGCTCGCCCTAGGGAGCTCTGCAATTGCCTGAGACCCAGTGAGTGACATGGAGGGTTCAAGGATGATTCCCAACATCGACTTGTGTCTCCACATGTACACGAACCCCACGTGTGTGTGCGTCCATACACGTGCAAAGCATTTTCTCACACACAGAGGATAAAAATAGGAAAGGCTTCACCCAGTCAGAGGAGCGCCCTCCTTCCTGCTGTCTCAGCGTTGTCTGTCTAATCCTTTTGATCTTCTAGCTACCAAGGAAGAACCGCCACAGGAGAGGCCTGCCATCAACCAGACGCTGGCAGAGGTGATCACCGAGCAAGCCAACCTCAGCGTCAACGCTGCCCACTCTTCCAAAATCCTCTACGTCATCACCTCCAGCCCCAGCCACCCACCACAGACTGTCCCAGGTAGCCACTCCTGGGTGCCGTCGGTTGGGGCCAGCGGCCACAGAGTGGAAGGTAGTTCTCCCAACACCCAACAGAACCAAAGGCGCTCGTGGGTGCCTCTCTTTCACACACAGGTTGGAGGTTGGAGCTTGGGCTCTGCAACCTCTGATCTGCATAACTTTTAAGAGACATGCTCGTGAGTGTGAGTGTGTGTGTGTGTGTGTGTGTGTGTGTGTGTGTGTGTGTGTGTGTGTTGAGGGCATCTTTCTAGAGCCCCAAGGTAAGCTCCTCAAATATGTTGACTCAGAAGGTATATACAGAGCTGGAGATTGGCTCAGTGATAAAACGTGCACTAACAGGGAGGGGGAAATGAATCCAAAAGATATAGAATTCCTTCCATGGGGCCATGCACTGTTCTAAACAGTGGACCATGCGCTGAACCAGATAAATCCGTGCCCTTCTTTTGTCTGGAAACACGAGTCCAGTCTCCGAGTTGTGGGCAGCACAGGGCCAAACATTCCTCCTCTCCCGCAGAGTGAAATGCACACAGAATGGAGGACAATGCTTTGCGTGTTTCTATGGTGGGAGGAGGGAACCAGAATCACTGTCAAAGAGCTCTGAACAGAAGCCATGCAGGAGAGACACCGTGGCCATGATCTTCTGTGGTTAAGCTAACATGGTTGGCTACGGATGTACTTCCTTGCTTCTCTACTGGAGACTCGGTCCCTGAATGAGCTGGTGCCTTGATGCCAACCACCACCTGTAATTTGGTCTTGAAGTTTTCACATTGCTCCCTTACCTCTGTAGATCTCACTATAGGTCAGGGAGGGAGGCCTTTCAAGCCCTCTTTGTTTGGCTGTGGATTCCAGTAGGATGTCATAGGTCTCAGCTCTCATTGCTCAGATGAGAAAACTGGGTCCCAAAGACCTGTAAGTAACTCACTGATGAGCCCGAGTGGCAGACAGATCCACCTCCCTTTTGACTCCAAGTCTAGTTTACGTTCTGCCAGAGGGAGTTTCAGAACACGGCACAGTCATATCATAAGAACGTTCTACACTTAGCCCAGCTCCTGGTCGCTTCTGCTGCCAGGAGCCAGGTCTGCAGGGAGTCCTCAGAGCCGGTTCTGCACCCTGAGCTTACAGTCTCCTTTGGAGAATGAACACAAACAAGTCTGGTGAGCTGTGTCTTGCACTTGCAGGATGGACTGTTTATGGCCTGGCAACCCTCCTCATCCTCACAGTCACAGCAGTTGTCGCAAAGATTCTTCTGCACATCACGCTTAAGTGAGTACAAGAGAAGTGTGGGCGGGGAGATCAGCGTGTCTTTCCTGTGTTCATCTGTCTGTGTAACCTCAGAACACCATCTCAGAGGCTGTGTCCCAGGCAGCTGTGACAGGGCAGAGAGCATTTCTCCTCCTCAAAAAAAAAAAAAAAAAAAAAAAAACAGGCGACAGGACAGATCACAGTGAGGTTGGAGGATTCTGTTTCCAGTAGATTCGGCTTCAGGAATGCTGAAACCACCCCAGCATAGGAAACAGCAGTTGTCTGTTCGGGGGCTTGTCTGCTCCCTTACAGGGGTATGTGTTTAAGAGCCAAGCTTCCTAGGATAATACTATGCATTTTTTCTTTCTTTTTTCTTCTTTGTTGTTGTTTTTGTTTTGTTTTTTGGGACAGGGTTTCCCTGTGTAGCTCTGGCTGTCCTGGAGCTAGATCTGTAGAACCAGGCTGGCCTTGAACTCACAGAGATCCACCTGCCTGTGCCTCCCGAGTGCTGGGATTAAAGGTGTGTGCCACCACCACTCGGCCCTTGCGTTTTTCTGAACGCCTCTAGAAACCAAGGAAGTCTTACAAAGATAATTTTAACACTTCAAGTAGTACTTTATAACTTCTATTAATTTATTCTTCAACAGTTCCATACATGTATATATGTTCTAGTCACAGTCACCCCCATTCTTCTCTTCTCCCCGCCCCCTCCCATCACCCCCCTACCAAGCCCCATCCCACTCCCATGTCTTTCTGTTTTGTTTTCACGCTGTGGCCCACTGCACTAAGCCAGGCTGCCCACATGGGCTCAGGTGTGGAGCTGTTCACCGGAGCATGAGCAACTCCACAGCGGCTCCACCCCCGAAGACAGTCATTTCCTCTCTTCCACAGCCCTTACTGCCATTAGCTCCCGTGGGTGAGGCTGGGGCCCGTGCCCAGCCCGTGACTGAATGTTTAGAATAATTCAGTCTTATGCAGACCCTATGTGGGCAGCCACAGCTGTGGTGAATTCCTGAGTGCCAAAGCCATGTTGTGCCCACGGGGCACATTTCATGTCGCCTGGTTGTTATGCCCTTTCCTCCTCCTTCCCACAGTGCTCCCTGAACTTTGGAGGACGTGACCGTGGTGTCCATCTGAGGGCTGAGCTCTCAGCGCTCACTGCTGTCAGCCTTTGAGCAGCCATGGGCTCTGCATTAATCGCTGTTGGCTGGGGAACAGTTTCTTTAATCCAGGCCGAGCACAGCACTGTGCTGCTGTTCACTCGCCCCTGCTGGATGCCTAGGATCCCTCGGGCTTGCGCATGCCCAGGCCCTGTTTTCCCCCTGTGCCTCTGTGATCAGTGGGCTCCTTGTTGGTGTCTGGGGCTCTGTTAGCCTGTATATGCCCAAGCTCTGTCTTAGCCACAGTTGGCCAGTCGGAACACCCACCACCCTAAAAATTATTTTGAACACATATTTAAGCCAGGCACAGTGGCATGCTACTTAGAAAGCTGCAGCAGGAGGGTTATGACTGAAATCAGTGTAGGCAACCTACCAAGACCCTATTTCTACTCAGCACAATAGCTCAGTATTCAGGAGGCAGAAACGGGAATATTGCTGCAAGTTTGAGGCCAGCCTTTTCTACATAATAAATACCAGGCCAGTCTGGACTACAAAGTGACAAAAAAAAAAAAAAATCTTGAAAACTTACAAAAACTTTATCCTTTAGTTCTAACAAAATTGAAGAACTAAAGAAATAGTTCCCTATGTGCGATGTCTCCCAGGAAGGCCCAGGCATTTGACAGTGCTGTTCCTGGGCTTGTGGAGTTCCCACTCTCTCTAGACCCCTGGTTATCTTTTCTCCAGTTCCCACAGAGAGGCCTTCCTGAGCGCCGACTTCTGCTCAGAGCCTCCTTTCCTGACCTCATCTACCCTCCGCTGCTCATGTTTACACATGGAAGCCAGCTGTGGCCACACTAGTGACCTTACCCATGTCCGCTCTGAACTTTTTCCGTGGAAATAATGTCCTTACTGTTGTTGTCTGAGCCCGCCTTTCAGAAAGACAGACAAACAGACAGACAGACAGACACACACACACACACACACACACACACGCACGCACGCACGCAGAGAGGAAGAGTGGGATGTTGGGGAGAGTGTCTCGCCTTGATGGTGCACGGGTCTCTGAACAGCACGGGGACACCGAGTCTGAGTCTTCTCAAGCCCCTCTGTGAAATGACATAGGGGCACCGTGACACACAGGGGTGTTTCCCCTGCCGAGTCCTGGAGGCACCTCACAGGGTCGCTGCAGCGCAGCTGCTGTGAGTGATGGGAAGGGGAGGTGTGTGGCTGTCAGCACGGGCAAAGCTTCTCTCCAAGACTTTTCACCTGCGGTTGGCTGGCGTCACCGAGGTTGAACCTGCTTCTTCAGAGGACCACCAGGGCACTTTAAATGTTGCAGCTCATATTGGAGGACATCTCTGGGGGCACGGTCCTGTCGTGGGCCCCTGCGGCAGCTGTAGGGTCCAGTGTCTCATGGCTTCCCCGTCCCTGTCAGTCGGCGAAGAGAAGGCTAGGCTGTGAGTCAGGGTTCCAATGGGGAACTTTCCCCCTTACTCTGTGATAGGTAACTTCTGGGTAAATGGCATCTGTAGATAGTATTCTTTTATTGGGGAGGGAGGAGAAAGAAGAAGAAAAGAATGTTTGAAATTCATAATCTCTCCAAAAAGCCTTTTCCAGCGTTAAATTATTTTGACAGAAAGTTCCCCATTACTGTGAAAAGGACTGTGCTCTGAACCTGCCTTCCTGCCCACAGGCCACATTTCATCCTTTTTTACTACATAGTCCTGGTTGTCCTGGAACTCACTATGCAGACCAGGCTAGCCTTAAACTCAGAGGTCCGCCTGCCTCCCTTCCCGAGTGCTAGGATTGCAAGTGTGCATCACCACCGCCAGCCTTTATCCTTACTCCTTAAGGCCGCCAATATCCTCCCCAAGGCCTTGCTTTACAGACAGTGCCCCAGGTACGGGTCCCTCGTGTGGCGGCAATTTGAGTTCTTTTTTCAGATCTAATGGAAGACTGTTTTTGTTTGACAGATCTCATCGAGTTCCTGCTTCAGGAGACCTTAGGGACTGTCGTCAGCCAGGGGCTTCTGGGGAAATCTGGACCATTTTCTACGAGCCTTCCACTACAATCTCCATCTTTAAGAAGAAGCTCAAGGGTCAGAGTCAACAGGACGACCGTAACCCCCTTGTGAGTGACTGAGGCCCGCTGTACCTGGAGGGGAGGCTCAAGCTTGCTGGGAGCTTTCCTCTGAGGACTTCCTGCCTCTCCATTCACCTCGGTCTCTCTTGGGGGCACCTTTCTACAGACTTGAAGGGGTACCCTGTTGTGAGGGGCAGTGTAGCCTGGAGTCTTCCGTCACCTGCACTAGCCTGGCTGTCCTAGCCTGGCTGTCCTTTAACTGTCACTACTGGGGATGTTAAGACGGGGGCTGAGCTGACAGGACACAGCTGGCCTTGCTCCACAAGTCTGCTGGGTGGTGGGTGTTCAGTGGATGATGAGTTTTGCTTCTTCTCTCTTTGTCCACATATAGATCAGTGGTCTTTACAGTTTGGAAAGTTTGGTTTTTACAGAGCTAGACTGAAAGAATTCTCAGGTTTTCTTGAAGGCTGGCCTGGCTCCTCGCCAAGTGTGATCTCTTGGACATTAGCACCTCTAGCGCACAGAGGCCCAGTCTGGCCCTGGAGCTTCCTCTGGTGCCAACTACGCTGTGTATTCTAGTCTGAGGGGACTGAGGACAGAGCCACAGCAGATGTCTTCTTTCCAGAGCATTCTTTTTGATATTTACTGACCTACAGGGCAAGCTGAGGCTTGCTCTGTCTGTTTGTCCATGAACAGACAGTAAACTTCTTGTATACTAGGCTTACCTGACTGCCCTCAAGCAGTTCACAGGCCTGTGGAATCTGAACTAAGCCTGTCCTTCTAGCCTGTCAGCCAACCCCTGCTTCAGAACCAGGAGTTCAAAGACTGCAGCATAGAGCTGGGGCTGGAGTGCAGGGGTGGAGAGCTTGCCTTGTGCACATGAAGACCTAGGTCCTATCCTACACTATCATAAAGTGGGGAAGAAAAAAGACTGTAGCATAGCCTGTGGGCAGCACCCTGTGGTTCCTACAGGAGGGGTCTACCATTTTAGAAGACCAGGACTCCAAGAGTTGTGTCTTTGTCCCTTATCATGGGGACACAGTAGTCAGGGCTTAGGGCTCTTGTCTTGCCCCTTGACTGTGTTCCTTAGACAGAGAGGCAGACTACAGAAGTTGGCAGGAAAAGGCAGGGCTTGGGAAC
Source organism: Psammomys obesus (assembly GCF_907164565.1). Classification (NCBI taxonomy): domain Eukaryota; kingdom Metazoa; phylum Chordata; class Mammalia; order Rodentia; family Muridae; genus Psammomys; species Psammomys obesus. The sequence continues at coordinate 14,296,287 of NW_026596051.1, forward strand.
TGAAGATCCTCCCAGGACAGGCTGAAGATTGAGAGTCCCAGCTGCAGCAGCCGCCTGTTGTGAGAGGAAGGCCAATTAAGAAGCCCTGCCATTGGGAAGTGGCCTTTGTTAGCAGCAGCTGAGATCAGCCTGCGCCCTGGGCGGACTGCAGTTGGCGTATGGCTGTCCTGCCAGCCCTTGAGCCTCTGCTCTCCTGGGTGCCCTCCTGGAGCACGATGCGTGACCTCCCCTGAGTTCCAAGCCACTGCCGTGGAGGCCTTTCATAGGGTTTAGGTGGCCCATCCGCCGCTGGCTGCTCCAGGACAGAGCACTGTATGGGAGCATCTCCTGAGGGAGAGGCAACAGGAGTACAGATGAGGCAGTGACCAGAGCTGATGGGTAGAGAGGCAGCCGAGGAGGAGGTATATTGTGTCTCTATGGTGGGCCGGGGGCTGGCCCAGCTCCCATGGGAGGCCTGTGGGGACACAGAGCCACTGGGGGTAGTCTTCTCGCTCTGATCTGGGAAAGGATGCCGGCTCCTAGGGAGGAAGACAGGCCCACCACACTTGAGGACCACTGGCGATGGAGTTCCACCCCGGGAAGTCCACAGCACCGTAGGATCTCCCCGGAAACAAGTGTTGAGTCGCAGATCACCATGTGAATAGGGCAGAGAGGATGCGGGCCCCAGGCTTCCTCCTGCCACCACTCACCTGCCTCCTCACGTCTTGGGCACAGGAAGCTAGGCCCCAGTGTGGGGCAGCTGCAGCTCCCCAGCCCTTTATCAGCATGCCCACGTCCCTGCTGCTGCTCCCCTGGCATAGTCCAGCATTCTAGGATCCACTTCCTCTGTGGGGGGCAGCCCAGGAAACACCATCCCACCTTAAAACAGCATGGGGCAGTGGAAGGGCAGAAATGACAGCCACAGTCTGTTAGAACCTATCAGCAGCAGAGGGCCCTTCCCCAGGTAAACACTGAGGGGCAGACGGCCCAGAGTGCTGAGTGTCCTTCCAGGGTTGGGGGAGGCCTCTTGAGGAGAGGTGCATGAGGTAAGCCTGGGAGAAAAGAACAGACTGCCTGGACTCTGAGAGGCAGTAGGTAGAGGCGTTGGTGCCCCGAGCTCTTCCCTAGTCACCTCACTGCCTAAACAGTAAAGACAAAGTAGAAAAGAGGCCTGTGTCTCCCCCACCCCCGCCCCCGTCAGCAAGGATGGGCCTGAGGCCGCCTGCAGTGAGCCCGGTGACCAGACCTCTGGACTTCTCAAATGTAGGCTCTGGCTTCAGACTCCTCAGCCAGAAGCTCCTGAAGATCAAAGCGCTGGCAGGTCCAGCTGTCCTGGCCTCTGGGCCAGCCCATGGGATGTGCCTGGGCCAGGTGCCACCCCATGCCCCACTGTCAGCCCAGGCGGGACCCCAGCTGACACTCCTCGTCAGCTGCTGGTCTGACAGCAGCGCGGCTTGCCGTCTCCACGGACAGTGCACGCTTAACCTTCAACAGCACTTAGAAGCCGAGGGCCCTTGGACTGCCAGCCTGTCTGCAGGGGCGCACGGCTCTCCAGGCCCGCCCCTCACTCCACAGGCCTCCTGGCTCCGCTGAGTTCACAGTCTCCTGTCTGGTGTTCTATGTGAGCTTTAGGTGCTGCCCAGGGACTGTCGGCTGCCCTGGGCTTGTTCCCTGTGTGTCTTTGTTTACTGCCCCCACTGTTCTACCTCCAGGCCACTCTCAGCCTAGCTGCTCTGTCTGAGGGTGGGGGGCTTGTCAGACCTGCCAGCAGCACCCCTCACCCTGGTCTGCCAAGAGGACCCGGGAGTCTGTCACACAGGCTCCTGTCTTACCAAGTGGGAGCTGAGCGCACCAGCGGGGCTGAGTGGGGCGCAGGAGACAGTGGGAGGGGAAGCTCTAACGGCAGAGGGGAGTGTCCGGGGGTGGAGGGGTGCGCGTATGGAAGGGATCCTGTCTTGCCTGTACAAGGAGCTCCACCCTCGTGGCACCATGACCTTCCCATTCCAAACTCACCCTCCAGCAGGGATTTGACTTTGGACAAGGCTTTACTTGTAAATATGCTCTTAATATACAACTTTGAGAATAAAATAGAAACATCATGTATTTTAAAATATAAAATGAAGTGTGACACACTGTATACAATTTAATATATATTTTTAGGATTTTGTTATTTAAGAAAATGGAATGTGATGGTACTTAACTTTTACAAAAGAGAGAAAAATGTTATTTTTACTGTTTGAAGAAAATAAATATTCTCATTGTTGTACAAACAGTGGTGGGCCCTGGGCTGTCATTTTTACAGGGGCACCCCGAGCGGGCCCCACAGGAGCGTACACAGCACTGGGACTGAGCCTGCGGCGGGAAGCCTGGGCTGGCCTCCAGACACCGGTGCTTCTCTCCAGGCCTTGTCCCCATTCTCTCCGCTGTGGGTTTTGATTTGCTGAGGTAAGATCTTCCTCTGCTCTGCGCCCAGGTTCACCTCAGGCTTTCAGGGTTGAACACTCCTTCCCTCTCAGCCTCCCCAGTCACTGAGCCACCAGATTCTTTTCAGCACTCTCCTACCCTGGTCCCTATTGTGCCAACAAGGAAAAGACATCTCAGTGAGGCAGCGCGGGTCGGCAGTCGGAGCACAGACCTGGAGTTGGCTGGCCAGGGTTCTCATTCCTCCGTCCTTCAGCCTGAGGCTAGGAAGAGTAAAGCAAGCAGGGGGACTTTGAAGATTCCAGAGAAGACGAACATCAGAAAAATCAGAGTAGAGGAGACCAAGGGTGTATATAAGACCAGGCAAGGGGTGTCGGGGCCTGGGGACGCCCTAGACCAGCACTGTGGAAGGAAAGGCTGGCCATGCCCATAGGCTGCTCATAAAGCCGGCCTACCGTGGTGCTTCCGTGCCTGCCTTTGGACAGTCCAACGGGGAGTGTCGTACACTGGGTCGTGTGTGTCACTTGGCCGCATATCGTTGGTTGGATGGCAGCTGTTGCTTTTATTCCAGAATACACCTGGGCATTAAGAACAAAGGGGTCTAGGTGACCTTGGTATCTAGGGAGAAGAGCCACTCTCTCATAAGGAACATGTAAGTCACAGGTGTCATAAAACCCCCATGAGTTCCATGGGGGCCAAGGCCAGTGATGTCAGTGTGGGTCATCAAAGCAGAGTGGTCAGGGGCATTTGACACGTGGGTCTGGCCAGAAGAGCCCCTTCCATACTGACATCCTAATATCCTTGGGGTGAGTACAGGAGGTGGCCCCCAAAAGATGCCGGGACAGTGTTGAGACCCTGAGGCAGGTGAAAGGATGAAAATAAAGGGGCTGAGATAGAGCCGAGGCTTCCCAGAAGCCAAGGAACCCACTGGCTGGACCCCCTAGCGAGCCGCCGTGACTGCTGAGGCGAGTTCCGCCCAACGGCTCGCCGTTTCTTTGAGCTCCAATTCCAGATCCTCGGGCATTGATCTGATCCCAGATTCTCTAGGGGAACAGGCCAGTCCAGCCAAAGACTGGCCGCATGCCAGCTTCCCCTGAGAAATACCCATCACGCCTGACCACCCCTTCATCCACTCGGGATCTTTTACTCCAGTCAGTTCTGGAAGGGATTATCCCCACAGCCAGCTGTGCGAGCTATAGTCATCACCGTTTAATGACGCCTGCAGAGACTTCCAGCTGCAGATGTGCCACAGGGCGGAGGAGGGTGGCACACACAGGCCGTGTGTGCAGTACGGCGGCTGTCCCAGAGGCTGCCCCGGAGTCTGTCCCCCTCCTCGATTCTGTCCCAGCGGGGACACTGCTGCCACCGTGGTGGTGACCAGACCACGGAAGGTCACATCCGAGGAGTGTTTATCTCTTCTGAGATTTTTCTCTGTCTTCCGAGAACCGCTGCCCTCAGAAACTGATGGCGAGGATTTGTAAAGGCAGGAAATGGTTGTCGAGGACAAATGGGATGGCTTTGCTGGTAGATTTCAGAGAAACCGGACAGCAGCAGAAAAATAAACAAATGAGGCCAGAATGTGCGCCTGCCAGGTCTAAAGAACCCACTTTAGATTCTGAGACAACAGGAAGAGGTCCCCCCCCAGGCCTATTTGAATGGAGTCCGGGGCCACCTGACCTTGACCCGGCGTGTTACACACCCCAAAGCCTCTGATCCATCACCAGGGTGGCTCCAGTCGCATCCTTTGTCCTACAGCCAACGGCTCTTCCCGTGCCGGGGAAAGGCCGGACAAAGGTGACCTTGTCTCCGGGCCTGGGAGTCACATGGCCATGTCCCCTCCCGAGTAGGCCATGTGTGTTGAAACTGTAGGCAGATTCTGGGGCCCAGAGAACTGAGAAGCCTTTGTTCGACCATGGCAGGGTTGGGTCCCCACAGGGCTATGTTTTTGCTCAGCTGAAGGGGACACTTTGCAGATAGAATATGTCTGCTATAGAACACATCAGTTTCAAGGGCAACGGAACTTGCCTGCAGCAAGAAGCCTTAATTTCTGGTCTCCAGGTGCTCTTAGAGCCACCAGGCCCCCACTGGGTAGGCCCACGCCTGCTTCGGGGGGAGGTGCAATGGACTGGACACGGAAGCCCATCTCCAGGACAGACAGCTGCAAGGACGGACGCCCTGGGAAATGAACCTGTCAGCTCTGTGGGGGCTGGGCTGGGGAGTAGGTCAGTGGGAAGGACATTGGAGAAAAGGAGGTTGGAGGCTGGCCCCCTGGAGAACACAGAGAGGCTTAATTACGCAGGCCTCTGCATGAGCCACGCCACAGAATCCTCTTCACTCATGGCCAGGAGTGGCGCTCCTTGCACTGGAAATTCTGGCCACTAAATGCAGCGTGGTCAGGGCCCACTCCTCGGGTGCTGATCATGTGATTATATCCTGTTAAGTGGTGGAGGCTGTAAGGGGCGCTCAGACCTCCGATTTCGCCAAATAATGGGGGCAGCTTTTAAGGGCTCGAGTGAGCAGAAGGCTACCAGACATGCCGGCCTAATCACAACGGTACCTGCCATTTCTACAGCGGGTCCAACATCGTGCCACGCCCTCCACAGACGTCACCTGATCCTCCTTCGTTTGTTCATTTGTTTAGCATCTTATCACTGGTCAGGATGAGCTACAGTCTTGGGTCTTTCAAAGGTCCCAGGATTCTTAGGCAGAACCAGACAAAACAAACAGAACCAAAAAATATCCATCAAGTCAAAGTCCCCCATCCACTGGAACAGCCACTCTCTGCTGACAGGTAAACTTTGAGGGCTGAAGTGTGGTGCCAAAGACCATCCATCCTACAGTTCCAGCCATGGAACTGTGAAAGCAGTTATCACTTTTCCTCAATCCTCATAGAAACTTTTTTTTTTTTTTTTGGTCAAGTAAGCCTTTGTTTCCGTGCTTCTCGCGTAAAGCTGCGTTGGCCACTTTGGGGACTAAACCACACAGCAGCAGCAGGAGCAGGAGCAGGAGCAACGGCACAGGCAGATGTATTGGCCAAGAAGGCTTGGGCCTTTCCAGCAAGTGGGGAGGCGCCGTTGGTGTACCCACTGATGATAAAAAAGAAATGGTTCTGAGGCAATGGTCAGGCAGTCAGTCTGCAAACACAAGCACCGTTGTGCACAGCCTCCGGGAAGTGAGTGCAGAGCCTGCTCTGCGACGTCCAGGGTCGTGGGGCGGCAGATGCCCTCAGTCACCTGCTGGATAGTCGGCCCAGAGGACCGGGAGCTCAGCAGTGCCGTTCAACGGCTCCCACTTGGTTCGCCTCTGGTCTTTGCCAACTCTCTCTCTGGATTTCACTGGTACTTTGGAGATTTGAGTGGTGATGCCTAAAGCCTAGAGGAGAGAAGCCTTCTCAGGCCCCAAACCAGTATTCTGGTGGCACAGTGACCTAGCATGGGGTGGCCAGGCAGCAGCCAGCACCTTATTGGTCAGCAACAAGTCCCTGATCTCAGTGAGGTCCGCCTTAGTGAACACAAAGCCCAGGTCCCTGGGTGTTCCCGGTGGCCTTGTACATCGGGGTTCTTGCCCGTTGGCACCACAGCCTTCCCCTGAAAGCATATGCAGGTCTGCAGATCAACCAGGAGCCCAAACTGCTCCCACAGGGGAGCATTTTGAGCTGTCATCCTAAAGCTGGATGATCTTAGGAAGTGAGTGGGCTTCCAGGTCTGCGCGTCTTCCTGGGGCCTCATGGAGGTGCACCAGGGTTCGCCAGGAAGGATTCAAAGACAGTGTTACCTGAGGGAGGGGGCCTGACAGCAGCCTGGAGGTTCTTAGTCGGAACCATCCCCTGGTTGTACAAGCAGAGTGACAAGAGGAAAACTCACCAGTCTTACGGAATCCTTTGCCGCAAGCCAGCGGTCTCAGAGAAGGGCTCAAGCAGCGCAGGTCAGGGCCAGGATTCAGCATTCAGCCATGCTCCCCCAGCTCCAGAAATGGGGCCTCCCCCTCCTATCGTACCACAGCCCCCACGTCCCAAATAGCTCATCATTATAGATGCTTCCAGACAGCCAAGGAGAGTGAGGACACACTTGCCCAGGACAAAGAGGTGGTGGGACCCAGACCTCCCTCTACTTGAGGACAAACACTCCTTTAGGAATCAGATGAGGAGCTGGGCGCAGTGTGGCACGCCAGTAATCCCAGCACTCTGGGAGGCAGAAGCAGGCAGATCTCTGTGAGTTCGAGGCCAGCCTGGGTCTACAGAGTGAGTCCAGGACAGCCAAGGCTACACAGAGAAACCCTGTTTCAAAAAAAAAAAAAAAAAAAGGAAGGGAAAAAAAAAAGAGTCAGATGAGGGCTAAGGAGGTGGCTCAGCACTTAAGAGCACTGGTTTCTCGTGCTGAGGACCTGGGTTCAGGTCCTGGCACCCACGTCTGTAACCTCAGCTCCAGGAGACAGGTATGTAAATGTGTTCTGCATAGACATGTGAGCAAGCAAAGCACCTAACGTGTTCTCTTTCTCTTTAAGACTCAGAGGAACGCATGCAGCCCTCGGAAAGCCTCCCGTAGATGGCAGGCTTGCTTCTCTTCAGCAAGCCACGGCGGGGTACCAGCAGCCGTGGCGGAGGCCAGGGCTAGCTCCAACAGGCCATTTACACACAGGGCCTGGCAGGCGTTTCAGCCGCTCCCCAAACGCTAAATGTGTCACTAATTAATACGTCTCAGAATGTAAGAGACACCATTGTGAGGGGGTGCCACACACGCCAGGCGGGAGTGGCCGTGCGCGGTCAGAGACGACTCGTGTTCGGTTCTCTCCTTCGGCCTTTGCACGGGCTCCGAGCATTGAATTTAGGTCCGCAGGCTCCCGAGACAAATGCTTTACTTTACCCTGCACAGCTTGGGGCCCGGGACGGTGGCTAGGGGTGCTGAGGGCCTGAATGAAGACACACAGTCAGGCCTGCGCAGAAAGGCTGGGAACAGATGGACTGGGCCGTCCGTTACCGCTGGGTGACAGCGCCGCTCAAACCTGACACCTGAGCTCAAGATCAGGGCTCGTGAATTCCCGCAAGCTGTCCTCCACACGCATGTGCCCAGACCCTGCGCGCGCACACACACACACACACACACACACACACACACACACACACACACGTAAAAAAATTTTTTTTAACTTCAAATTTTCCAAACTTGGGCGATGTCATCTGATACTCTCTTGCTTTCTGTCCCCAACAATGAAAGCCGTGAAGGCCCTTTGCTCAGGGACCGCGCTGTAGCCGGTGTCTGCCCACGGGCCTTCACTGGTCACAGGCCCTGCCCGCCGCTACCCACTGAATCCCCGCAGCAGCTGCGTGGCTCAGAGAGTTTAAATTACTCATCCGCTGACTTTCCTGGGAGACAGCACGGAGGGATCCGGGTTATGGGAAAAGGGAAGGAGCGGAAGGGGTCCCCTCCCCACGGAGCGTCCCGGCCTGAGCGGCCGCACCCTCCTCCAGCAGCGTCGCTCTGCCCAGCAGGGGAGGGCAGCTGGCTTCTGGGGTCGTCCGTTCCTGCCCCGCCCCCAGCTCCGCGGAAGGAGCCCGGATCCGGGACAGCTGGCCGCCCTCGCCCTCACAGTGCTCGCCGGGCCCCAGGTTCTTTCAATTACAACCAGTTTGCCACCCTCAGCAATTCTTTGTTTCCCTCCGCCGGTACCCACGAGGTGGACCCGCCCCCAACGCCTCCCGGCCGAGCCCCGGGTTAAAATAATTCCCTGCTCCAATGGAGCCCCCTCAGGGCTGTTCGTCTGCTCGGAGCCCCCTTTCTTCTGCAAGCGAGTGAGGCCAGGCCTTGGTTGGTTGGGCTTTACCCAGAGTCCTCCTCCCTCTCGGTTTCCGTATTTGCCAAAGCTTTGGATGCTCCCTCCCAGTTTGTGTGTATTATTTGGGGACAGGGTCTACGAAGGGGTCCGAAGAAGGCAACGGTGTGCAGGACACAGGCGTGAAGTCACACTCTGTGCTTGTAACCTTGGCCAAATGACCTTCCTTTGCCAAGGAAACCAGGGGTTTCCTACCAGAGAAACTCCGGAGCTAGGCTCGAAGCAGGCCCCGCCACCGCCTCAAGCTCCCACACTCTCAAGTTACCTTGCCTTCCAAACGCCACTGCTCCTTTATTAAATAGGTCGAGCCCAGCTGCACAGGGTGCACCAGAAATCCCAACAGTCAGGAGACTGAGAAAGGAGGGTTGGGAGTTCAAACCCATCCTATGCTACATAGCAAGACCCTGTTGGAAAAACAGAACACCTCATATTTAGCTCAGCCACTGGCCTGTGCTGCTCCTCTCCTCTTCCTCCTTCTCCTCCTCCTCCTGTTTTTGTTTTTTTGAGACAGGGTCTCTATGTAGCCTGGCTGTCCTGGAACTCTGTAGACCAGGCTGGCCTGGAACTCACAGAGATCCACCTGCCTCTGCCTCCCAAGTGCTGGGATTAAAGGTGTGTGCCAGCACACCCAGCAATTTTGTTTTAATTGCATGTTTCTCTGTGTGAAAGGGTTGGACAGACAGTCACAGACAGCTCAGAGTCTTGTGGGTGCTGAGAATTGAACCTGGGTCCTCTGGAGGAGCAGCCAGCACTCCTGACTGCTGAGCCGTCTCTCCAGCCCCCAGCCTATGCATTCTTAAAACATCTGAATGGCTCTTAGCAGTAACTGAGGATCAAAGTCAGGAGAAGTCACAAAGCAGTAGAGACACGGCTCATAGTTTCTGTTCTTGTGGTTTGGCTGGTTGATTCTGTTTTCTTTTTTAAAAGGATCTCCTGCAGACCAGGCCGGCCTTGAACTTGCTCTGCAGCTGAGGTTGGCCTTGAACCTGATCCTCCTATCTCCCCCACCCCCAAGTTCTGGAACATGTGTCACCATGCCCAGCCATCCGTCTCTAGTTTGCAGATGAGAGCTGAGTCACAAACCGGACTTGTGAACCTGCCTTTGGTTGGACACGGCTTCATATCAGATGACACGCCAGCAACACACAGATAAGGGCAGCATGCTGACTCGTTCCTGTCAGTGCCGGGTTTCCCTCAGTGCACTCAATACCTGGTGTGCGCATGCGAGCATGGGCCTGTGTGCGTGTGTATGTGTGTGTTGGGCGTGAGTATCATGGTGTGTGGAGGTCAGAGGACTGTCTGAGTGAGTTGGTTCTCCCATTCACAACGTGGGTCAGGGAGCTCAAACTCAGGTTGTCGGGATCCTTTTCAGTTAATTTTTTTAATGTACACTTGGTGTTCGGTCTGTGTGAGGGAGCTGGATTCACTGGAATTTGAGTTACGGACTAGACAGTTGTGAGCTGCCGTGTGAGTGCTGGGAATTGAACCCCCGGTCATCAGGAAGAGCAGCCAGTGTCAGAACCACTGGGCCCTCTCTCCAGCCCATCCCTCCCCCCCTCCCCGGGATTGGCAGGATTGGCAGGGTCACCTTTCCCTGCTGAGCCAGCTCGATGGCCCTCTCCACCTTACTCTAAGAGGCAGGGCCTCTCCCTGCACCCGGAGCTTTGCCTCCTCAGCCCTGTGAGAGCTGCTGTGTCTGGCTCTCCTGTGGGTGCTGCCGGTGGAACCCAGGTCCTTATATATGTCAGCAAACACCTTGCTGGCCCGCCCTCCCCTCAGGCCCCACTGTCTCCTGCCCCCTCAGGGACTGACGAAAGCTTGCTGCTCCACTTCAGCAAACCTCGTGACCTTTTGCTTCAATTAAGGCAGTGCTTCTCAACCTTCCAGAGGCTTCGACCCTTTAACACAGTTCCTCATGTTGTGGCGACCCCTCAACCATAAAATTCTTTTCCTTGCTACTTGTGTCATGTTGCTGCTGTTATGAATCTGTAAAGTAAATATTTTTGGAGATAGAGGTCTGCCAAAGGGGTCTCGACCTACAGGTTAAGAACCGCTTAATTGAGGAAACAAACCCAGAAGAACTTGAATGACCTCCAATTCCTTCAAGGCCCCAGGTGGGCAAACACAGGCTGAGGCACCTGGCCCAGCTGGCAGCCAAGCTCCCGGCTTCAGGGCTCTGCCCTGCCAAAGGCCAGGCCTGCGCAGCCTTGCTCACCAGCGCCTCCCTGTGGTGAGAGCTGAGATTGTGAGTGCACTCAGGACTTTCAGCTTCCCCTTAACCCGCCTCCTCCACTGAACCCCTAGGTTTCTCAACCTCCAGGTCCTAAACCTGGACATTGACCTTGCTCTTTTCCCTCTCAAGATGACAGAGCCTTTCAGACTTGGAGAAGATTTTCCGTTGCCCTGACTTTATTATTGTGTTTATTTACCGGAAAAGACTACTCAGACACAGGTTTAGGCCAATAGAGAGTCTTTGTTAGCTAGCCAGAGACGACCCCTGGGGTTCAGGATCCCAGAGTAGCCCTGCACTTTTCTTAGGGTGAGCTTTTAAGCACAAAATCCATGTTCTGGGTTGACATACTTCAGCTAACAGGAACAATTAGCCAGAAGTGAAATTACAGAAGCCAAAAAGCAAGGTCGGTAATTTAGAGACTTTCCCAGAACTATGGACTTCAGTGGATTAGGCCTTTGCTTTTGGCGGGTGGTGCTGTCCACTGCTGAGTTTTACAGCCTGAATGGCACTTCCATCATGGAGTCAGTTAGGCTAAGGTCTGGGGGCCTGTTACACTACAAGACTTATACACACACTCACACACACACTCACCTCACACTGCCCACGGGTTTCCCAGCTACTTTCACGTCCCTGTAGCAGTGACAATAAGGACAGTGACAAATAAGGACAGACTTTCCCTTCCTGGTTTCGGAACGCCAGTCCTTCACACTGAAGAACACCATGGAGAAGAGCTATCGGCACCGCAGGGTCAAAGACAGAGAAAAGGGCTCCTGCAGAGTGAGGCCAGGCAAGACGCGGTCCCATGAGACTCCTTGGAGTCAGAAAGGGCTTTTGAAGAGCATCCTTTCTGCTCTCCAGCGGAGCTCAGCCCGGCAGCGGCTCATCTCATCTAGGAAGTTATCCTGCTAGCGCAGAGATCAGGGTCCCCTCCAGGAAGAAATCGTGTCACACAACAGTGTGTGTGCCACTGCTCAGTTCTCTTCAAAAACATTTATTTATAGCTGTGTGAGAGAGACCTTGTGAGTTTTTGTACAACACCCGCACGCATGAGGCCAGACGAGGCCAGGGTGTCAGGTCCCCTGGAAGTCGTGTTTGTGAGCCACCGTGGGGCACTGGGAACCCAGTCCTGGTCCTCCGCACATGCAACCAGTGCGGTCAACTGATGAGTCACCTCTCCAGCCCCGGGACTTAATTTATTTTTATTGTATGTGCTGGGGGAGGGGGGGCAAGTATGTGCACGTAAATGTATCTTCTGGAGCTGGAGTCGCATGTGCTTGGGAGCCATCCAACTTGGGTGCATGGCCAGAGCAGTCACTCACTCCGTTCCTTCCCCCTTTAAAGACGCTCTTGATAGGTTGCCCGGATGAAAGGACAGGTACACTATGGTGCATGTGCAAAGGCACTAAAGTCCCAGCCAGGCTGTCAGTGAGCATCTCTGGGAGGCAGGAGGAGGAAGGGGATCCATGAGCACTCTGGAGGGGGAGGAGGAAGGAAAGGGCAAAAGCACTGCCACCTTCCCGTGTGGCTTGACTCTTTTGCACTTATGAACTATAGGTGCCCCATTTTGAAAATGCAATGATATTAATCTCACAAAGAAGGCACAAAAAGGAGGCACAAAAAGTCACAGGCAATGTCCCTGTCACTGGGAAGAAAGGACTCATGCGAGTTTCCAGAGCACCAAGGAGAAGCATTGGGCACCAAGGGCAAGTCACCTGGGGCTGTGCCAGATTCTGGCACCCGCTTTGCTGCCCAGCATTCCCCATGCCACCGTCCTGCCTGACCCCTGACACCTGCCGGTACAAGGCACATCCCCAAAGCTTCTCTCCAAGGCCAGCAGAGTCCTCGGTTCCCACACCAAAAAGTCCTTTTCTTTGTAAACTGCGAAATAAACATCCCTGCCCGCCTCTCCCCCTCCCCGTGTCACCAGTGATCCACATGTTAGGCCTTGGGAAAGAGAAAGGGGAGGAAAGGAAAAAAAGAAAGAAAACAGCTTTGGCAAGCCCTCCCCCCCCCAGCAGATGGCACCAAGTCAGCAGCGGACACATTTGGGGCGTTTGATCTACCAGTGGGTTCTGCAGCAAGCTGAGGGAGGCCTCCGGGCCCAGGGATGGTCTCTGCAAAGATGCTGGCAGCGGCTCTCACACTGAGGCAGCCACTGGGGACCTGTCCCCAGGAAGCTCCCCACACCAACCCGCTAGGCGAAAGCGCAAGAGTGCGCAGGGCTGGCTCGCAGAGTGAGTATCTGGCCACTCTGATGGTTTGTTAACGCCAGAGGAGCTTGCCTCCGGCTAAGCGGGGCACACGTGTGTTGTTTCATTTCATCCCGTGGGGCTTGAGGCAGGAATCGCAGGCGGGCCTTCTAACCAGGGACTGAGAGGGGAAGCTGCCACCCAAATGCAACTTGACTTCAGAATCCTGTCACCAAAGGCTCAACCTTCTCTCTCTCTCCCCGTCTGGGACACTGAGGCCAGCAAGCAGAATTTGTCCCGAAGGTCCCCGTGTTTGTCAGTTTTCTGTCACAAACATCTCACAGAGGCTTCCTTGGGCTTGGAGATTTGGAAGTTGTGTGCCTGTGGTCAGCCCTGTGGCTTTGTTCCCAATACTCCCCTTCAGGGGCAACACACACAGACATAAAGCCCTCCCCCTAAGCCCCACCCCTTAAAGGTACCACTGACTCTCAACAGCAACAAACAAGGAGTCAAGCCCTCAACACACATCCTAGAGAGGCATTGCAGACCTAACTGTCTGTATAACCATGATTTTGCCTCCATGATCAGTGACATTCCCATGGTCACATGGAGGCTGCTGGAAAGAACCAGACTAAGAAAGGGGGGGGGGGATGTGCCACCTGTGCCGTGTGGACCCTGGTGGCCACACCGGGTGAAGAAAACTCTCCAATCTGCTGTCAGGCTCTGTACAGGTGAGCCTTGGCGGACCCTAACTTGAGTTTGTCTTGGAGCCCCGGGAAGCAGGAGGTAGACATTTACATTTCCCCAGGGAAGATGAAGAGGCAGGTTCGTGGAGCGCATGCGTGCTAACCGGGAGGTCATGAGGCCACACCAGAGAGGACCCCAGCCCTGCAAGAAAGAGAGGGACCTGGGAAACGAATGACCTGCACCAGAGAATTCCTAGGGAGCACAGGGCTGGCTTTGCCAGGCATATATGACCTTTGCAGTGTTGTGGGCTGTGTGTACTCAAACGGCTCTGGACTGGGCTCTGGACTGGGCTCTGGCTAAGCGGCCTCCTGAAATTCTTCATTATTTTTCCAAGAAGAGGCCCTTTATTTTCATTTTGCATCGGTGCCCACAATTACAGTCAGGCCTGAGTCCAGAGAACCCCAAGGCTGAGGTTGAACATTTTGGCTCTCTCCCTTCTAGCACATACCACATGGATCTGTGCGCGCCCCAGACTTGTATCTCTCCAGTCATGCAGTGCACACGCCCGGTACCAGCACACCCACTCAGTTAGGCTTCTTCCTCTGAGACTACGATTTTTTTTTTTTAATGATGTTTATTTATTTTATGAGCACTGCTGTTTGGCCTGTATGTCTGTGTGTGGGTATGGGATCACCTGGAACTAGAGTTACAGACAGTTGGGAGCCTCCATGTGGTTGCTGGGAATTGAACTCAGCACCTCTGGAAGAGCAGCCAGCATCTAGTAAGTGTGAGAAGCCGCAGAAGTCAGAGACGCCCATTCTTTCTCAGCCACGATGAGATGAAGCTTTCAGAGATCAAGAGACCGCGATTAAAGGGTTTTGATGTCAGTCCTTCCTTCCTGCCTCGGGCTGTGGTAAGCGGCCGTGATACGCACATCCGGCTTCCTGCCCCTGCTGGCAGCCAGATTCTCTTCTTCACATCATTTTTTTTTAAAACCACACTAGGGATCATGCCAGGGCCTTGGCAACAGCTCTGCCACTGAACTACCCTAGCCCCTGTTTTTCCTTTGTTTGTTTTTGAGACAGCATCTCACCATGGAGCCCAGGTAACCTCGAACTCGCCACCTTCCTTTGTCAGCCTCCAGAATGCTGTGGTCACAAGTCTGCACCCAACTCAAAAACTGACTTTCTGCAGGACTGGGGCCTGAGCCTAGAGCCTGGGCATGCTTTACCACCGAGACAGTCCCCAACCCTATTTCTATTTAAACTCACCATCCTCCTGCCTCAGTTTTCCTACTGGATGGAATGGCTGCCTTTTGTCACTAGTCTGATTGGCAGTCAGATCTTCTCAGGCTTCTGCGCTGATTCTGAGATTTTCTCAGAATTCTGCGGTGATTTAGCTCACCTGGCCTCAGGTAGCACCCAGAAAGTCCAGCCTACAAAACAGCCCATCTATGTGAACAAAAGCAGCTGGTGACTCGGAGGGCCAGGTGTGGCTGCCCTCTCCTCAGACAGAAAGAATGTGCCCAGGATGGCCAGTCACAGCTATGCTGCTGAAGCAGGACTAAGAGATACACCCTTCTGATCTCTGGACCAAAGAGAAGAGTTCTCTGCTTCTCATCAGAACAGTGTCTGGGACCTGGGAGATGGCTCAGTGGGCAAACCGCTGCCACACAAGCATGAGGGCCTGCGGCAGATCTCCCGCACCAGATTAAAGAGCCAGGTATGGCGGCATGCGCCTGTGGTCTGGAACAAGAGCTTCCCTAGGGCTTGCTGGTCAACCAACGGAGCCACAGTGGTAGCTCCGGGTTCAGTGAGACACCCTGCCTCAAAAAATAAGGGGCAGAGTGATTGAGGAAGACATCTGACATCATCACTGTCCACACACACACACACACACACACACACGAGACACAGAGACATACACAGACACACAGACACAGACACACAAAAAGAGACACAGACACACAGACACAGAGACACACACACAGACACACACACACACCACAGCAGGAATCCACAGTGATAGGGTGGGAGGAGGGCTTCCCCGGGCCCTGGCCCCGGTTCTCATGTGTTTTATCCCTGGAAAGCTGTGAGCGGTTTGTGTGGACCAGTGGCCACGGTTGTCAAATCCCATGGTGGGGATCCGCCTCTCAGCGATGTCAAAGGCTCTAGGCTCAGGGTAGACTTTGGCTCTCCCAGAACCAACAGGGATGTTGGTCTCCTGTTCCGTGGAGTCCTTGTGACTGTGTCACTCCTGAGGGACCTCGGGACATAGATTCAAGCCCTCCTGCGGCCTCCTTCTGGACACCACTCCAGCTAGCACAGCTATGGTTACTTCAGTCAAGAGCCTTTGGCACTGAGAGCGCCCAGCTCCTTCAACAGGCCTGCTCCTGGCTCCGAGGCCTCGAGCCTTTCCTGGCACATGCTGGGACTCTGAGGAGGATCTCATTTGCATGCCAGGCATGCACGAGTCTTTCTGATAACACTCATTTCTGAATCACGGGTCCAAGTGACTTAGCAGCTTGGTACCCTCTGGAAAGACTGCGCTGTTGTCCCAGCTGGAGATTGGCCGTGGTACACACTCCACCTTACCACGTCTTCCAGGACAGGTGGCTCACGCCTCATGGGCTCCAGCACTGGATGTGTGTACTGGTCACCTCGCTGGTCCTTGGGCTCCTGTTGGCCCAGTAGGGTGTTGGCCAGGGTGCACTGCTTGGTGGCCACTTGAGGAATACAGGAGAAGGCAAAGGTCTCAGTCCCTGGATGCTGGCACTGAGTGAGGCGAAACATGGTGCCAGCAAGTGGCAGGTCAGGGCTGCCCATTCAATGGCCAGGAAGTAGGTGAAGTGGGAGGGACCAGGCCCAGGTCCACCGTGCAGGGCATGCGGTGACCTTCTTCCTGCCTCTGCTCCTCCCGATATGGCCATCACATTACAAAACCATTGATGGATTAGCCCACGACTGAGTCAAGGTCCTCAAGATCCTGTCCACACTCGCTGGCACCACCGACACGGACCACACCACAACTGGACGCTTTCGGGTAGACACTGTGTATCCATGCTTAATGAGAGGCTTGCTGTGGCTGCTCTCTCAATTCCTGCCGCTGCCAAGGGCAGGCTCTTGCCATCTCCTGAGAGGGATGTCAGTCACATCACTCTCTCCTTGACTTCCAGACATGCCCTCTCCTGACCCTGATTGTAACATCCTTCCCAGACTGAGGTCCATCCGTCAATCTGGACACCCCACTTTCAGAGGTAATTTGGGGGAACCCATACGCTCCGGCAGTGGCTGTACTGTTTCCTGTCCATTTGGTCCCCGCCCCCTGCAGAGAAGGTACAGAGAAGGTCACAGGACGGAGGCGGGTGCGAAGGTGGCACTCTGTCCCACCTGGTCCCTCCTGCCTCAAGGCCCAGCCAGTCAGAGTGGCGACAGGGCCTCCCTGCAGCTCCAGCTCTCCCAGGACGCTCCTTCCTGCAGGCTGACCTCAAACCCAGGCCTTCTCCGTCCTGTCTCTGCCTGCTGAGTGCTGGGTGTTCAGGCATGAGTCACCATCCCTCCCCCTCGTCCTCTAATTTAAAAAATATCTATTTATTTTTATTTTTTTAATTGTGTGATGGGGGGGTTATGTACACATAAGAGCAGCTGTCCTTAGGCTGAGGGAGCCAGATCCTCCTTGGAGCTGGAATGGTAGCACACACCTTCAATCCCAGGGGATCTCTAGGAGTTCAAAACCAGCCAGGTCTACACAGTGAGGCCCTGCCTCAAAAGGAAGAAGAAGAGAAAAAAGGGCATAGTTTCTCCCTCCTTAAGCTCCATCCACGTCTCCTGCTATCTTCCCTCAGGTGTCTCTTGCCCCGTTTCTTTTCTTGCCTCGTGAACCTTGGGTAGACACTGATTGGGCGTCTTCAATAACAGGCTGGAACTCCCCTTCCTGGGTCTGAACTGACTTGGTTGGGCTGATTTTGGTGGTCTCTTTCTGAGAAAGCATGCAGTCTCTGGTTTCAGCCCTCAGAGGCAGCTCTGGGCATTCTCAGAATCACCCTGGGTGACGGGGTCACGATAGGACCCTCGTTGTCCTTCCTGGGCTGCCTGTGTAACTGCCTGTCTTTGTTGGGGTCGCACTGCCTTTGTTTCCGGGGATGACGGATTGGCCTCCAGGGATAGAAACCATTCTCCAGATGATCTGATTAAACTCAGGCCCCTTTGTGGGGGTCCTCTTTGAGGCCAGTCTTTGAGGGTTGTTACAGCGCCTTGAGAGTTCCGCTCAATTGGTCTTTTTGAGCTTTTGTGAACCTCCTGACCTGGGTACTGAAAACTGAACTCAGGCTCTCTGGAAGATTAGCCAGGGCTCCTAACCCCTGGGCCGTCCCTCCAGCCCCCAATTGTCCCTTTCCATCCTGTGACTGTCTAGCTGGCCTGTGTGTTAGCTTGCTCCCCTCATGGAGCTGTTTATAGCAGCCTTCTCTTCATTAGTTGCTGTTGATCTGTCTCTTAATTACTCGCTACCAAGATCCCTCTCTCCTCACCCTTGAACTTGTGCTGTTGACTCTCAGTCCCATAGGAAGTGAGTCCCCCTTCTCCCACCCCCTCCCCCAGGGAGTACTTTAGCTCTCTGCTGCCTCTGGTCAAACCTCTGCACAGCTGCTGTGCGTCAGGGGCAGGGCCAGCCTGCTTCTCTCCAAAACACCCCTGCCTTAGGAAAGGAACGATGAACGGGGCAGCCCCCTCACGGGCTACAGCAAGCATGAGTAAAGGCGGCCAGGTACGGGTGGCTGCTGTCCCCAAGGCAGACCTTCAGGGGCACACACCACAAGGAAGGCTGGGGAGGAAGGGAGTCCCAGGCCCTCAGCTGCTTGGAGGCGTGTGTGTGTGTGTGTGTGTGTGTGTGTGTGTGTGTGCTCGCTGGCATCCTGCCCTTCCTGGGGGAGATCTCTGCTGCCTTTACCATCATGCTGAAACCCAAGAGGGTAGGAAGGAAGAAGTGGGCCTTGCTGCTCTGAGGTTCAGCCAGGTGGTTTGCTGTTTTTTTGTAGTTTGTTTGCTCTAGTAGGAGTCTCTCCATTCGAAATGTCCCTAGTTCGGACAGTTCCCAGAACAGTGTTTTTGTTCTGTCAAACGTTTTCACCAGATACAGCTGTTTCTCTGTCCTCACCACTGCCTCCGAATATTCGCTATCATACAGAAGAAAAGTAACACACACACCCACGGCCATGGTGGGCCTTGAATGGCAGGTGCCTCTAACCAGGCAATCAGTCGTCTCTCTGTATCAACAGTGTGAAAGGTAAAGGCCACCGGACGCATCTAGCTTTGGCTTCTGAATGGCTGTGACAAACGTAACTAGGACTAGGCCCGTGGCTCAGAGGGGATGCTCTCCCCGTGTACACAAGACTCTTCAGCCAGGCTCACGGACAGCTGGGCCCCAAAAGACGTGTCCCCACGTGACCTTCTGGATCCTGGGAAGGATTTCTCATCTGGAAAAGTAGGTGCTGGGATTACAGGTGTGTGGCTGCATGCCTGGCCATGCCTCTGTCCCCACATTTTCCTCCTGAGCCTCTCCTCTGAGGCTCTCTCCCTTTTCCTTTGCGTATTCTTGTGTATGTGTGCATGCACATGCGTGAGGATGTAACTAAATGGAGGGTCTGGAAGTGGGACGGTCACTTCCGGTTATCTGAGTGGGCCAAGGACAAAGACAGCTCTTCACCAAGGGGCGCCAGAGGACAGGTATGGCGGCACGTGCTTTAAATCCCATCACTAGAAGGCAGAGGCAGGTGGATCTCTGTGAGTTCAAGGCCAGCTTGGTCCACATAGCCAGTTTCCAGGATAGCCAGTGATATTCTGTCTCAAAAAACAGCAAGCAGTGTGTGTGTGTGTGTGTGTGTGTGTGTGTGTGTGTGTGTGTGTGTGTTGGGGTGGGGAACAGTATAAACAGCTCCATGAGAGAATCGAGCTAAGACACAGGCCAGCTAGACCCTTACAGGAGGAAAGGAGGCGACTGAGGGCTGAGGTGGCTGGGAGTGCTTGCTAGTCTTCCAGAGGACCCGAGCGCAGGTTAGCCAGGGCCACACAGAGAGGGCCTGTCAGGGCCAGGGCCACACAGAGAGAGCCTGTCAGGGCCAGGGCCACACAGAGAGGGCCTGTCAGGGCCAGGGCTGGAGAGCAGGGGCTGCAGAGCAGGGCCTGTCAGGGCCAGGGCTGGAGAGCAGGGGCTGGAGAGCAGGGGCCTGGAGAGCAGGGGCCTGTCAGGGCCAGGGGCTGGAGAGCAGGGGCTGGAGAGCAGGGGCTGGAGAGCAGGGGGCTGGAGAACACGGCCTGGAGAGCAGGGGCTGGAGAGCAGGGGGCTGGAGAGCAGGGCCTGTCAGGGCCAGGGGCCGGAGAGCAGGGGCTGGAGAGCAGGGCCTGGAGAGCAGGGGCTGGAGAGCAGGAGCTGGAGAGCAGGGGGCTGGAGAAC
>NW_026596051.1:14316474-14366247 GCF_907164565.1 Psammomys obesus
CTGGAGAGCAGGGGGCTGGAGAGCAGGGGCTGGAGAGCAGGGGCTGGAGAGCAGGGGCTGGAGAACAGGGTGTTGGTGGACAGCTCAGCGGGTAGCTTGTTTACCACACAAGTTTAACAACCTGAGTTTGGCCCAAGAACCCTCCATGGAAAAAGAGCACTGACTCCTACAAGTCGCCCTCTGACCTCCATTTGTGTGCCAATGGCACACTTACACACACCCACACACTCACACACCCCACACACACTGACACACCCACTCACACACCCACACACCACCCCACAGAACCATACAAGCCTATAGACTCACACACACCCAGACACCCCCACACAACCAAACATCACCCCACACTCCCATCCATCCACACCCATCCACACCCATATACACAATCATTTAAAAAAAGAAAAAGAAACAAACGAACAAACAATGTAAAGTTTTAAGCTGGGCAGGCAGTGGCACACACCTTCACCCCCAGTAAGCTGGAGGCAGAGGCAGGAGAATCTCTTTGAGTTTGAGGCCAGCTTAGTCTACAGAGCGAGTTCCAGGACAGCCTGAATTACAGAGAAACCCTGTCCAGGAAACAAACAAACAGACAAAAAAGAGAAAGGGCGAGTCACTCAAAGAACGGGCTCGGGAGGAAAATGTGGGGACAGGCGCACAGCAGGCATGCTGGCACACACCGGCAAGCCCAGCCCCAGGAGGCTACCACTGGGAAAGGAGGGGTCACGGCTGGTCTGGGCTACAGAGCCAGCCCTTGTCTGAAAAAGTAAAGAAGCAAGGACTGATGAGGCCACAGGCAAGGAGAGCCTGTTTAGACGGCTGCAACAAAACGCCTTCGCCCGGGAAGTTAGGAACAGCGGAGTTCAGTGCTCAGGTCTGGAGCCTGAGGTTGGGGCCAGCGGCAGACTGTGTGTCTTGAAGGCTTGCCCCAGCCTCACAGGCGTGGCTTTTGGCAATAAGAAGTCTCCCTCAGGCCTAATCTGTAATGCTGGGAACCCCAAAGTCCAGGCCCCCTGTATGTTAAGAAGTCTCTCTCAGGCCTAATCTGTAATGCTGGGAACCCCAAAGTCCAGGCCCCTGTATGTTATAATATGTTGCACTGGGGAAAAGATTTCAACATTTAAAGGGAGACCGGAGAATTCAGGCCCGGCTCACTGCCCACCAGTGCCCACATGAATGCCCATAACCCCAGGTCCAGGGGATCCAGCGCCCCCCTCTGGCCTCCATGGGCACACGCACACACACACACACACACACACACACACACACACCACTTTCAAAATAATAATTCTAAAGACTGGGCGTTCTCTGGCCCTGGCAGCCCTTCGCCCTTGAGGACCTCTGCTGTTTTAAGCCCGAGGAGGCGGAAACTTTTGCATTACCCTCCGGGAAACTCGTGTAACTCATATAGACACCTGTATGTGAGGTCGTGTGCCTGTGCCCACGAATAGGTGCGTCGTGTGCCCGTGTTCATGGAGGCCAAGGTCGGGTGTCCTCCTCGGCGTCGCTCCACACTGGGATTGTTATCTGGACAGTGCTGGGGACAGCGCCTGAGGCCTCCCGGATGTAGGGCACCCACCGCCGGGCTCCGGCACGCGCCCGGTGCACATGAGCAGCGGGAAGCCCCTCCTGCCATCACACTCATGGTGACGGCGACTTCCCCTGTCCCACGGATTTCAGTCACTCGGGGCTCCTCCCACGGCACGTTTGTAAGTCAAGGCCTTTGTGCCCCAGGCTCTTTTCTAGGGCAGGACAGCCTCCTTGCCGTGGTTGGGCCCTGTCATTCTTCAGCCCTCAGCCTGGGACGGTCCTCTCTGTGCCCCCCCTCCCCCCGGAGCCCTGGCACCCGACCTCACACAGCTTCTGCCGGTGCTTTCCTCCACATCCTTCACAGTTCCTCTCAGATCTTCCGACTTGTGGCTGGTCACGCCGGCTTTCCGCCCTGGCCACGCAACACCTGTGGCTGCCTGGGCAGACGTGGGTAGGGTGAGCGAGGCCAGGCCTTGAATGGCGCCAGGGATGATGCCCAAGGCCACAGAACCGCCATTGAGCCTCCTCGGATTCAAGCCCACTGCATCCCACCCAGCAGGGCAATTCACTCCGATGGCCACCGCACACACGATTCTTCCAGAGAAAGCCACCCGGACAATCTGGCCCTTTGTGGGGCTGTGGGAGTCTTCCTGACCACAGAAGCCGGCTCCGCATCAGCCGCTTTTTCAGAACCCTGAGCTCAAGAAATTAGGGATTCCGAGGGCGTGCTCGGAATCTGTGGGCCCAGCAATTAAGCCCTTGGGGATTAAAGGATTGTTGTGTTTCTGATACATTATTATGCGGAGTGGGCTTGCTGAGGATTTCAAAACTTGAACCAGAATCCTCATTAACGGGGACCTTTTATCTGTGTGCAGTTTCTAGAAGAGATGGGTTAGGAATCGAGCTGCCCTCCCCAGCCGCATTCCAGGGGTGTCCCAATGCGCACCCAGCCAGCCTGCCCTTTACCACTCTATCTGGCCTCCGGCCTTCTTAGTCCCCATCTTCACGGCGGCCCGGTTTCCCTGATAGTGGCCATCACTCTGTAGAAGGATGAGCCCCAAAGGTGGCCATTGGAGCCACTGCCTCAGAGGAGCTGGAAGACCAGAGGAATAGGCTTGGATCTTTGTGAAGCCAACCAGCAGAGGCTGGGCCGATTGTGGGGGCATCTGGTGGGCAGGCTCTGGCCTCTCCAGCGCGGCGCTCCTCCTGGAGTCTATCCGGAAATGTTGGGGCTCCCTCGGCAGGGTCCATCCTGGCTGCACCAATAACAAAGATTCCACGGGGAGCATCTCCAGGGCCCTGGGCAAATGCTGGCTGAACCACCTTGAAGTTAGCCTGGGAGCAGCTAGCATTTTAGCAGCTCCTGCATTTGCTCGCCTGGGTTTAAGTGTGCAGCACTCACGCACACGGCTGCTGCCGCACCCCGGGGAGGCCAGGTCTGCGTCCTCCGGCCCAGGTGGCTACCAGGCCAGGAGCCAGGTGGCTGCTCTTCCCGCCGCTTCCACACAGTGGCTGTTCGGGAGCTCTGCCATCTCTCTCTAGAAATTCTGGTCAGGGTTCCAGGCATCCCTAAGAAAAGGATCCCCTGAGGGAGAGCGCGCCAGGCTCTCCCCAGGCCTCCTTTCTCCAGGCCCCTCCGCCTACTCTCCCTCAGAGCACCGTGGCTCTCACAGCCCAGTGTGGCTGATGCGGGGGCCCACCTCTCTCCGGCTCTTAAGAAAAAGAGAACATGTGAAGACAAGAATGGATGCGCAGGGGGAAACTGAGTCCTCACCACCTCCTGGCAGGAAGAGGACAGCCTGGGGACTGCGCACACACTGGGCAGGTGACCCAGCTGTGTCTGGGTGTGTACCCCACACGCTGGCTCCCAGGGTGTCCGTATAGCATGTTCGTCGTGCGTGCCTCCCTCTCAGCGTCTGCCAACAGGCAGATAACTGGAATGGATGTCATGGCCACACAGAGGGCTAGCATTCAGCCATGAAGAGAGGGAAATTCTCACTCATGCTCCAGCATGGGGGCGCCACACAAGTTTGCCTCCTGCGTCCATAGTAGCTCACCGATTTGTGGCAGCAGCGTTTTTTAAAGCGAATTCTATCACGCTCTCATTTTACAAAGGAGATGACTAAGACGAGGAGGCAAGAAGCCTAATGTTACCCAGCCAGCGGCAGGGCCAGAATTCAACTGGAGGCCATTGGCTTGGGGGCTGGCTGTCTCACCGCGCCCTTCCTGAAATCCTGCTCGGAGCTGCTGCCAGGGGACAGAAAACAGCCTCCAGATGGCTGTTCCCCACTCACCAGGCTGGGCTCAGCTTGAAACCCCCAGCCAGTTTCTAAATGTATCCCAGCCCGCTGCTCTGCAAATGTCTGGGGCCTCCCCTGCTGGGGCAGTAGGGACAGAGGAGGCCCTGGCCACACAGGCTGGGACAGTCTAGGGGCCTGGAAGGGGTTGGTCCCAGCCCTGGCTTCATCTCTTCCAAGGCTCAGGCTTGCTCCCCCAGGCCCTGAAAGCCCGGGCACTCACACAAGAAGCACACACTATTCCCTCCCCCAGGACAGAGGGGAGTTAAGAATGGAACTTTTTGACGTGACTAAAATTTGTTTCTGTCTGATTTATTTTTATTTTATGTGTATGGCTGATTTTTCTTGTGCATGTGTGTATGTGTGTACTGTGTACATGCAGGGCCCACAGAGGCTGTCAGATTCCCCTGGGGCTGGAGTTACAGACAGTTATGAGTCGCCATGTGGTTGCTAGGAGTCAAACCCGGGTCCTCTGGAAGAGCAGCCAGGGCTCAAAATGGCCGAGCCAGCTCTCCAGCCCCTTACATTTATTTATTTATTCATTTTAGCTAGTTGTTTGTTTGTTTGTCTTTTGTTTTTGAGACAGGACTTCTTTGTGTAAACCTAGCTGTCCTGGAACTCTCTCTGGAGACCAGGCTGGCCTTGAACTCACAGCCTCTGCCTCTGCTTCCTGAGTGCTGGCATTAAAGGTGTGCAGCACCTCGACCCACCTCGTCTGACATTTCCGGATGCCTGTTTCCTGCACCTTACCTGCATTTGCCCCTTCTCTGTTCCCTCTTCCGCTGTCCCCCACCCTCCGGCAGACTCCCGTCATGTGCATTTCTAGCCAGATCTTCTGCAGATGGTGTGTGGCACTTGTCTTTCTGAGTCTTTCCCTCGGCGTGTTGATCCCCAGTCCCACGCACTTTCCTGCAAACGGCCTAACTTTGTTCTTTGCCGATTATTAGAACTGTGTATCAGGAGCACCGTTTCCTCCTCCTCACTTGTGCGCAGGTGGGCTTCCGGGCTGGCCCGGCATCCCAGCAGCGACAAGCAAGGCTACACGCCGTGGTCTGCTGCAGACCCGTCAGGCGTGTACCTAGAGCTGCCTCTGGATCATGGGACAGCTCTGCCTTTAGTTTTCTAAGGACCCTCCACACTGACTTTCACTCATGGTTCATGGTTCCTTGGGCACTGCCCAGGGGTCCCCAGCCCTGCCCATGCCCGTCCTCAGCAGCACTTACAGTTCTAGGCCTTCCTAGCTTCGGAACGTTGGTGGCAGGCAGGCTTGCTTCTTGAGTGCGGGATCATCTCTACTCTTCTGGGTTCTGCTGGTCCCAGACATCTTCTCCTGTCTTCCATGGCCTCTTCTACCCAGGCCTGTGTCCCATGTTTAGGGACAATCATAAGGAATCAAGCCCACACACACACACACACACACACACGCGTGCACGAGCACACACACACACACACACACACACACACACACACGTTTAGCCACATAGGCTCTGGAAGGAGCCACTTGCCCAGTCTTACAGCAAATCACTCCTGATGAGTTTGAACTAGCCCCACCTAAACCTGCCACCGGGGGCCAGCCCTCCTGGGACCCTTCCCTCTGCCTCCTCAGCTCCAAATAAGAGGAAAAGAGCTCCCATGGCTGCTGGGAGTTAAAGGCAGGGCCTTCTCTCTCTCTCTCTCTCTCTCTCTCTCTCTCTCTCTCTCTCTCTCTGTGTGTGTGTCTGTGTGTGTGTGTTGGGGTGTGGAGGGGTATCTTACCTTTGAAAACCATTTGGAATCTGCTCCAGCCTACGGCGGATCTGATTACAGATCATCACTAAGTATGACACTTACAAGTGCAGAAACGAAGCCAGAGCCAGCCCAGTGGGAACTGTAATCCCAACACTTTGGAGGTAGAGGGAAGAGGATCAGGAGTACAAGGTTAGCCTCTGCTACATAGGAAATTCCAGGCCAACCTGGACTGTGCAGGACTGTGTGTCAAAACGGACCTACAGAGCTGGGATGCATCTCTGGAAATTCTGGAGACTGGAACCATGACATTGGGACTGCTTTCCCTCAGCTCATGGGAGAGAATTCCTCAGTGCTTCTAGAAGGTTCTGATAACCCCAGGTGTTCCTGCTCTGTAGCACCATTACTCAATTCCTGCTTCCCCCTGTCTGTGCCCTCCCCATTCTCATCTAGGCCTTGATGTATAGCCTACCCTACATAGGAACGTCTAATCCTCCTGCCTCAGCCCCCTTTGTGCTGGTTTACAGGTGTGCATCATCAGGTCTGGTTTGTGTGTCTCTCATAAGAACAGTCACCCCTCCCCCCACCACCCCATCTTGAAACCTCAGCTCTATCTGCTAAGTCCCCTTTCCAGAATAAAGTCATATTCACAGCATCTTAGGGGGCACCATTTCACCCACCCACCCACCACACCTCCTCCTCCCCAAGCACCATATCCTCAGGGCCACTGGCTGGGTCACCCTCCCATCCTGACAGGCAGAGGAAAAATGGCCCACATTCTCTGCCAAGTCATCTCACAGTGACTCCCAGGCCCTCAAGAAACAGCTCAGACTTGCCTCCCAAAGTCCTCCCAGCCCCGCTTTCCTGCCTGGCCTCTTTCACTTAGCGCTTTTGCAGAGGACACCCCTGTTTGTTATAGCGGTGTCAGCTTGATTCCTTTTTATGACTGACTTGTGTGGATGGCACCTGTTTTGTCTCTTCACACGTCTTTGGGATGTTTGGGTGTTTTCTATTTTTGTGAGCAAGCACCTAAGAGAGATGAGTCTATTTTTAACTTAAAAGGAAACAAAACAAAACACCTTTTTTTTTGTTTTGATTTTGGACCAACGCAGGGTGCCCCAACCATCCATGGGGGGGGGGGTTCAACGGGTTCCTAAGGAGGGGCGAAATGAATGGGTGGAACAAGAGACACGAAGAATGAGAGCAAGTCTATCATCTGATCAAGCCCTCGTTTATTTGAAAATTTTCACACAACTTTATAGGGAGAAGGCAGGAAGGGAAAAATGCATCAGCAAAGTAGTTTATGATACAAAAGATAGCAGGGTGGTTTATGATGCAAAATACCGCAAGAATGTTTGCTAAGAGAGATACCACAAGAATGTCAGCTAAGATATCTCAAGATGCTCTAGCCTGACGAACAGATGTCTCATAAGTTCCTGGAGCATAAGTCTCTCACCTATGACCTTGCTGCAGCTGTCGGTAGCTTCCCACTAGCTGGCTTTGGCTCCTGGCAACAGGGGATCAAATCCTTGAGTTTATGCATGGTACCACTGAGCTATACAATCTAAACTGTATTTATTTTGGTATTTCAAGATAGGGTTTCTCTGTGTAGCCTGGCTGTCCTGGACTCACTTTGTAGACTCACAAAGATCTGCCTGCCTCTGTCTCCCTGAGTGCTGGGATTAAAGGTGAGCGCTACCACCGCCCATGCTAAACTTAAATTACTTAAATTCTTAATTACAATGTAGTACTATCACAAGTAACAAATTGAAAATAATAAATATATATATATATATCAGCACAGTCATAACGTGCATGGGGACCCCTGATGCTGCCCCACCCCCAGAGGTTCCTTCTTCGTGCTAACTGACACAGAGCGTGCCCAGCCACTACCAGCACAGAAATTGTGGCAACCCCTGCCCTGCACAGAGGCCACGCTCTAACCGCGCGTGTGACTATGAAGGGAGTCATTCAGCACGGATTAGAAATAGAACCGGCTTTGACTTCAAAGGACAAACAGAAGCTGCAAAAAGGAAGCTTTTCACTGTGTAGCGGGGGAGACACAAGTCCTCAAGCCAAGGGAGGCGGGGAGAGCATTAAGGCGGGGTGGATGGATTGCGGGAGATTCAGTGTCTTGTATTTGCAAGAACCGCCCCAGGGATGTTACACCGACATCACGTTTTACCGCTAGAAGGTTCTAAGCATCTGATCGCGGAAGGGCGACTGTGGACAAAAAACGACCTCGCCGGCAACTGTCAAGCAGAATCTAGCCAAGAAGGCACCTGTCTGTCGGGCGAGGCTGAGGTGGAGCTAGCGGAGCCTGGGGGAGGAAGGACTCGGTCTCCAGGGCAGAAACAGGAGCGAGCGTAGGGAGCCGCACTGGGCCTGGCCTGCGCAGGGCCCTGGGCTCAAGCCCCAGCACCCCCTAAAGGGTTCTCTCTGACATTGCTCCAAGTGTGGTGGCGGCCACCCATCTCAGCTCAGCTGTCTGGAAAGCCTTGACTGCAGAGTGAGTTCCAGGCCAGCTAGGGCCACATAGTGAAACCTTGTCTAAATAAATAAATAAATATTAAAATTAAAACCGACCAAACTGAAAAACCTGCACCTTCCTGATCCGAAAGCCCTTATCAAAACAGTTACCTTAAGTCTCCTTCCTGCGGCATAAACACCCACTCAACTGTGTGCTTCGTTCCCAGAGCAACGCTTTTTAAATTTTTATGTTATGTGCCTATGTTTTTGCTTGTGGGGGCTGTTTGTTTTGTCTGCATATGCCTGTGCCCTACATGCGCGCAGTGCCCTCGGAGACCAGAAGTGGGCATCAGATGCCCTGGAACTGGAGATGGAGGTGCTTGTGCGCCCCGACCTGGGTGCTGAGAATCAAACCTTTCCTTTGGAGAGCAAGAGCTGCCAGCCACTGAGCCTGGCTCTCCGGCCTCCAAGCTTCCGCCCTAATTCCTATTCCCGAGCGTTTTTGCAAAGGAGTTCTGCTCATTCTAGACAGAAAGTCGGCCGTCTACGGAAAACACTCCTCCGCGCTGCCTGGCACGCAGGAGCCCCGTCCCTCTCCTTCACCCAGACACTGCCGAGGAGTCACAGACCGCCTCCCGCCTTTCCTGAGACTGTTTCTGTTCTCAAAGGGACTTTCCAGGAATGGGTCAGAGATGGAGCGGGAGGGCGCCCGGTGGTCCTTCCTGCGCAGGAGAAAGCCAACGCTCCACCTAGTGGCGGGGTTTGCTAATTGCAGGCAGAGGGCCCGCTTCTGCTCGGTTTTGCGAGCACCAAAGTGTGGTGATTAGCTCCGGTGCTCTGGGGGTTGAGGGAAGAGGATGGTGAGTTTCAGGTCAGCCTAGGCTACATGAGTTTTCCTTGCCCTGGCTAGAAAATATTGACTGGCCAGTAGACGAACTTCAAGGAACAGTGGGTAGGAACCTCAGATTCTTCCTCCGTGTCCCCTGACAGGGGCTTGCCTTTTTATGTGCCGCTTTCTCCCTATGTGCAATACACTGAGCCCCATGTGGGCAGCATTTGCCAAGCCCCTCGGGTTCTGGAGGAAACCTACGTGCCTCATTTAAATGCTCCTTGTAAACAGCTAAAGACTATTGAGGTTCAGAGAGGGAGAGCAGGCCACACAGCAAAGAAAACACAGGTAAAACGAAACCCTTCTCTTTAACCAAGTGGGTCCTGTGCTGTCATCTGTGTTGGGTTCCTTTCTGGTCACAAGCCACCTTTCTTGCTACAGTGGTCCACAGCAGGTCAGCTGAGCCCCGGGAACATTCCACCAGTCCTGGCTGGAAGCAACTCGGATAACTAACTGGTCATTGCTGATGGGTTTGGGGACACAGGGTGGGGTCTGGGGGCTAAATCCAGGCTGAGCCTGGCCTAGCTTCCTGCCCAGCTAGTGTCTGAGCCTGGCACAGCTACTGTCAGCGAGGCTGTGGTTCACCACTCCCTGGCCTCCCTCTCAAGTGCTTCCTCCTAGGGCTGTGAAGCAGCAGAACCAGATAAGGGCTCCAGCCTGCTCCGAGGAAAGCAGACCTGGAGACCTCCCTGCTTCGGGCTCTGCTGTCCCCACTGCACCCTCCTCTGGTCTTGATGCTCAGTCTTCATCTCTCTCTCCATGTCCCTCAGCTCTGTTTCTCTGCCTCTGTCTCTCATCTTTATCTCCCTATCCCACTCCGTCTGTCTCCTTCCCCTCCTCCTTTGTCATGGTCTTCCTTCTCTCTTCCTTTTTTTTTTCTTTTTTTCCTTCTTTCTTCCTTTTCCTCCCTTTCTGGATCCAGGAGAAGGCACCAGTTCTGCTCTGCCAATAGACTGAGGGTAGGGGAGAAGCCCTGGCCGGGCTCCTGGGGACATGCCCTCTCTTCCAGCCACGGACGCTATCTCCCCTCTGCTTCCAAATAGCCTCAATTCACGTGAGTCCTAAGTGCCGGGAACCCTTGGTCAGACGTGTTGGGGATCAGGATACGGCGAGGGCGATGTCCTGCCTGCCCTGTGGCACCCTGGCAGGCTGCTGTCGTTGGCCACCAGAGCCACCACCCCCCCCCCACATTCCTCTCTCACACACATTGCTGCATCACAAGGGAAAAAACAAAAGAAATAATTAAAAAGCGAAACGAGTTGGGATGCAGGGAGCTGAGAGGAGACAGGAGCAGGGTGGAAGCTTAGGGCCAGCTAGCTTGGAGTGCATGGCAGGACAGAAGCAAAAGTGACCTACCCCACAGGCGGAGGGCAAAGACTGACTGACTGCCGAGTGCTTTTTATTTAAAAAATAGCCCTCTAAACACTTTGATCTGCTCCATACATACACAGAGAGAGACACACACCACACCACACCACACACACACACACACACTCACTCACTCAGGGAGCTACCGGGTGGAAGCAGGACTTGGCCAGCTGCACCCCCGCTCACTGGTGTTTGGGGACCAGGTCTCACTATGTGCCTGACCTCACACTCACGACCCTTCTGCCTCCAACCCCCCAAGTCCTGAGCGTGTGACCTGAAGGGGCCTCCTGAACACCACGCTGTGAGGCGCTGCCGCCGTGAGCAGGTCAGTCATTCCACACCGTTAATGCCGGATGCGGGAGGCTGCTGCCGGCACAAGCCACCTGCCTTTCGCAGTAACATCGCTTCTATCTGTAGAAAGAGAGTGTGCGAAGAGAGAGAAACCCAGCAGGGTGATTCCCAGGGAAGCAGCTTGCTTGCCTTGCTGCCTTGCTGAATACGTAAACCAGCCCCACCAAACACACGACATCCACTGGGGCATCTCCCTGGCGCCCTCACAGGGGACAGGAGATTTCCAGCCCTTTGATCACAAGACCAGTGCCCCGTCCTCAGCTGTGGCTGACCACGTGCTCATGGTCATGTAGCCTTGTATTTCGTATCCCGTGAAGCGCTTCAGCATGGTCCGTCGGAGGCCTAGGGGCCGTGCTGCATCACTGCTGTGTAATTCCCTGCCCTCCGCCTCCAGAAGAGAAACCCAGCTAGACCTTCCCAGGCCTGCCCCAGGGCGGGAGGTTTCCACATCTTCTGCATTCTGCGCTAATCCCCTTGTGACTGAACTCCTCCTCAGCCGTGTGCAGGCTGGCCGGTCCTGGACGGTGCGGCTGTCCCTCCTTCCCTTCACTGGTGTGTGGATGGGTCACTTTCTACTCACCTCGTTTTTTTGTATGTGGCTGAGCTGGAACCCCGGCCTCCTGCCTTCCAGCAAGCTCGGCACCAAAAGCAGGCCCTTTGAGACAGGGTCTTATTATGTAGCCCGGCCCGATTTTAAATTCAGAACAACCCTCCTGTTTCTACTTTGCAAGCTCTGGAAGCAAAGGCCCGTGCCACCTTGAGTAAAAAGGGAAGCAGCTTTCCAGGCTCTGGTGATGGGCATTTGGGGTGTTCCCAGGCTTCCGATGCTACAGCCCGTTCCTCGTGTCCTTTGCATTCCCAGCTGTGTGAAACGGCTCATTGTGAAATGCCCCGGGCAAGGGTGGACAGCGCCCATCTTGGTATGCGCTGATATGCTCCAAAGAGAGCGCTCACGAAGGTGGCATGTCCCCAAATAAATAAATAAACAAGCCTCCGGCATCAGTTTTGCAAGACTCTGTCTGATTGTGGTTTCAATTTCTGTTTTGCCGTGAGAGACAGGACGGTGTTGTGTAGCTGTGTAGCCTGCTATCTCCATTGCTTGTATTCCTCCCCACTTTGGTCCCACGGTTTTTTTCTCTTGCGTAAGTTTGAATCCCTCTTCATTCTGAAATCACAACTTGAGCCTATGTTTGTTTCTATTTCGTCACCAATCAAACATTATTGGTTGATAAGAGCTCTTTACATGTGGAAAAAAGCTTTTTTTTTTTTTTTTTTTTTTTTTTTTTTCACCTTTTTTTTTTTTTCCTTTTTTTTTTTTTTTCTTTAGTTTCTTCCTTTTTTGTGGCTGAGACTATCGTGCATGACTTATGTATTTTCTAGAACTCTTACAGAGATTACCGAGGGGCACCAGGGTCTCTGCTTGTTTGTGACCCACCAAGGGGAGCAGACAGACACGCAAGTGGCTCCTGTGGAGTCCTGTGGGTGGGGGTGGCCATTCAGGTGTGGGACAACTTCCAGAAATGATGGCTGAGCTGAGGTGGGAGGGGTGGCATCAAGGGCAGGGAGAGGGGTGGAAGAGCCCTTCCGTCAGCTGACGAGCTCCCAGTGGCTGGGGACTGGGAGGATTTAGAGGGGAAAAGTGTGCGGCTGTCTCCTGGGGCAGAGCAAGGCTCTCCTCACATGGCTCCTCTGCCTTTAGACGGATCCCAAGCACTGGAATGTCAGGGGCAAGGGAGAGAACACGGAGACCAAAGCCCTGTCCCCAGAGTGCAGTGGACTGACTGCACCTAACCAGAGTCCAGTAGAGAGAGGGCCCAAAGCCAGCCCTGCCAGCTAGAGGGGAGGGGGAGAGCCTGCAGCACAGGTCTGGACATCACCCATTCAGCTGCTCACCTGCCTCCCCAGGCCAGGACCTGAGCTGGGATTCAGATTTCCTGTGGCTTGTCTCCCCACAGGGTCCCCTGAGATGACACAAACAAGCCCCAGGCATCCAGAGCCACTGCCAGAGAGGGACAAACTCCTAAGCTGGAGGGGTCAAGGGAAACCAAAGCCTGTGTGGTCCTGACAGACAGACGAACGCCCTGGCCCCGCCCCCAGGCTCCCATGGAAACTGACACCAACAACGTGGGGTCCCCACCTCCAAGCACCCCTCTTTCTGTGTGTCTGTCCCTTTTCCTGTTTCCCGCTTCCCTCATCTGTGTGTTTCTAGCTCGTTTCATCTCTACCTGTGTTTTGTGGCTTTCTTTCTTTCTTTTGTTTTCTTTTTTCTTTTTTTTCTACTGTGTGCATAGGGACTGAGATAGGGGTCTCATGTAGCCCTGGCCGGCCTTGAACCCCTGCTCCTCCTGCCTCCATCTCCCAGGGGCCTGTGTTACAGCCCTCTCCTTCTCGGAGTCTCTGGTCACTTTCTGCGACTTTTCTTCATTCCTCTCAGAGCCTCCACTCAGTGATGAAAACCAGTCACACACACCTGCACACATGCACACACACACACACACACACACACACACACACGCACAGGCACGGGAGAGTCAGGTGGAGAAGGAGCTCAGGACCATACTCAGCGGCAGCTGAGACTGACATGGCCAGCAACTTCAGGCTCTCTGGTGTGAGCATTCCCTCATGCTTGCCCTTTACTCTTCCATACCCAGGTAAGTTTCGGGGCCCAAGGCCTTCATTTGAGATGCATCCAGGAGGAGGGGGTCTTGACTTCATTGGACCTGGGATATGGATACCTTTCCATACTGCAGAAGACACTTTTAGGCCCCTGGTGAGCACAGTTTCTGACTAACCCTGTCACCATCGGCTTAGGATTTAAATCAGGTGGAATCTCGGTGAATGCGCGCCTTCGTGCCAACTTTAAATGCCATTAAGTACATCAGTATTAATTAATTAATAGTCTTTATAAATGCATGCTTACACTGCAGTGTGGGTGCACAAAAAGCTCGTCTCGCTACTCATACATTGAATGCTACGTCATGAGACCTCCTCAGCCCTCTCTTGCGGGCAACTGGAGTGAAAAGGGAAGCAGTGTAAGGAACGCCAGGGAAGGCAGAGACGCAGGCAGACTGGTCCGTGGAGGACACAGGCGGAGGGAAAGACACCTCGGGAGAGGGGGAAACTGACATTGTTGGGAAGGCCTCTCCCATCTTCACCCCCTCGTAGCTAAAAAAAACCCGAAAAACCCACAGTCACAAGACATTCCAAGTCCTTCTGTAACCTGTGTCTTCCAGATGGAGAAACTGAGGCTGGAGGGGGCCCTGTGGATGACTGACAGCCCGCCGCTCCCCCCCCCCCCCCCCCCCGTGCAGACTCCCTGTCCCGTGAGGCTTCCTTGTGATTTATACTTTGTCTACCACCCCAAAAAGGCCCAGGCTGCATCTCTGGAGGATTCCAGAGAAGGGTGGGAAGACCCCGTTCTAATTTACGATTTCCCGGACAGTTTCCTTCCCCTGCCTGCCCGCCTCAGCTGGGTGAGAAGAGAAAATAACTGCGGGCGTCTGCAGCCTGTGGGCTCTGAGTGCCCCCCAACCCAGGCCAGGTCACAGCCAGCCCTCCCTGACGGAAGGGCTGAGTGCCCTGCTGCTGGGGACTGACATTTTGGAGCAGCCTGAGCTGGGAGGCTGTCTCATGGGACATAGCGGGGTGAGGGTGCAGTCCTGAGCTGAGCTGGGAGGCTGTCTCATGGGACACAGCGGGGTGAGGGTACAGTCCCGAGCTGAGGTCCAGATGGAGTTCCCAGAGGAAAAAGGCCATGGCCCAGGTTTGTTTGGGACAAAAGCATTTCCTGTTTGGAAAAGTCTGGGTGGATGGTTGTTCTCTTTACCCCATGGCCAGATCTAGGAGGTTCCTGCGTGTGTGTGTGTGTGTGTGTGTGTGTGTGTGTGTGTGTGTGTGTGTTGGCT
Source organism: Psammomys obesus (assembly GCF_907164565.1). Classification (NCBI taxonomy): domain Eukaryota; kingdom Metazoa; phylum Chordata; class Mammalia; order Rodentia; family Muridae; genus Psammomys; species Psammomys obesus. The sequence goes on from NW_026596051.1 coordinate 14,331,009, forward strand.
CCTAAGTGTTTAGATCCAGGTCCCTGCATGTCTGCATGTGCTCAGTCCTCTTCAGCCTCCAGATGGGAGCCCAAGTTTGTGCCAACTTCCCTCACCTCAAAGGGGCCTCCTGTGGGATTCGGCTGGAGGAGAGAATACTGGTTAGTTGGTAGCACAGGGTCACCCATCACTCTCCAGGAGCCCTGAGCCCCACACGTGGGGACAAAATGCTGCCTCCCGGGTGGCAGAGCCTGGCCTGTGGTCAGCCTGGGGCCCTGGAAGACAGCGGGAGCTGCTCATTGCTGGCAGTTATGGTCTGGTATTGGCAGGCAAGGAGACCAGTGGGCTCCTGCGGGGAAGCTCCAGCTCCAGACACAGGCCTTAAGACTCTCTCAAGCCAGCTGCCGCTCGCCTGGGCTCAGTGAACACTAGAACCCCCGCTAAACCAACAGCCCATCCCTAGAGACACATCCTGCCTTTCCATACCTCTGGAGCAAGAACCAGAGAGACCTCTGTCACTGTCACATCAGCTTCAAAGCCTAGGACCACCTCAGAGAAGCCAAAGCCGGACTTTCCCAGATGGGGGGAAGGGACCTGTCTCTGGTCACACAGTTCTCAATGGGCACAAAACAGCTTTGGTTGTGTTATAAATCAATATTCCAGCCTCAGCAAGTCAGGCTCTTCCTTGTGGAGAAATGCTGAGAGGCTTTTACTGGGGCTCTCGCCAGGAAAGGGGTCGTGCGGAGCTGCGGGGAGTGTCTGTGTGTTTTTGTGATCAGTTAAGGAACACGGACGTCCTAGCACACAGGAGGGCCTCAGATGCCCTGCTACCAGCTGCTGGGGCCTCCCGCTGCCTTCCTCCAGGTTGGAAGCATGGCAGCCTGCTCTCTACAGTGCCTCTGGAGTGCTGTGGTTTGATCTGGGCCGCTTGAGCGGAGCCTCAGACAGACCTGGGCCTTCAGTGGGATGAGTATGTAGGGGCTGAATCAAGTTGCTGATCAACCTGTGGCAAAAACCCCAAGGCCTAGCCAGGGAGGCAAAGGGCTGACTGATTTCAGAAGACAGCACACACCAAGTCCCAACAACCTCGGTGAAGGGAGGCTGGCATCCCTATGGGGCCAGCTTAGGCCAGTGGCCATGCCCTTGGAAGAAGCTGGGAGGTCTGGAGAGCTAGAGAAGTAGGGACATCATAATCCTGCCAAAGACCTATAAGGACCAGATAAGAAACTGAGGCTCCACCGCAGGAAGGACTCACGTAAACCGTGTGGGCAGAGCTGTCAAGAGACAGGGCTTAAACAGCAACTGCTGCCTGGCCCCTTGGAGACAGCGATGGGGGTCTGTCTCACTCTACGGAGGACTCTGGCTATGTCCTGGTTCGGAGTCTAGCCCAGGACCTGCTCTGAGCCACGGGTCCAGGAGAGGCAATCCCAGGAATCAGACCGTTCTGTGTCCTGCAGAGGTCACAGGACGACGGCACCAGGCACAGCTGAGCTGGACAAAGATTCCCTGACCTAGGCGGCTCACCCCGAGGGGCGAGTAGTGGACACTCTTCTGGCGGTTCCCTTGATGGTAACTCTGCTCTCACGGGGCGGCACACACTACTCTCAAAAATACATGCTAGCGCTGGGCTCCGTGTGGAACCCAGTACTCAGGAGGCAGAGGCAGACACAGACACACAGACCTCTGTGAGCTGAAAGCCAGTCCAATCTATATAATGAGTTCTAGACCAAGCCAGGACTGTGTAACATCTCAAAACAAACAGACAAAGGAAAACAAAAACTGAAACAAAACCAAAACCCATTCTACATACACACACATATATCATATGCACCTGTGTACATAAACATGACATGCAGGCACACAAGCATCTCACATGCACACACACATGCACACACGGCCACCACATACATACATGACACAGTCAGCTATGACGTACATAAGCAGATACTGCCCGTGCACACAAACACATCACGCACACACAGATCTAGCCCATACACGCATACAGCACCGTGCATGCACACGAACATCCTATCACGTCTGCATAGCCTGCTGCTCACACAAACACACCCCTGCTATGCCTCACGGAGCTACCTGAATCCTACCCAGGCCCTCTCGGCCTGAATCCTACCCTTACGGAATGGGAAACTGAGGCCCATACCAAAACGGTGTCTATATTTGTGCTTAAGAGACCCCCAACACTGAGATGAGGGCTTTGTGGCTCTAGGGTGACTCTGCCTATGATCTGGGCCATAGTGTCTTCCCGTAAAGCCGGGGCGCCCAGGGGGTGCCTGGGCCTTGGGTTTCTCACTGCAACACGGACAACTTTGCCGGCCCAGCACGGAGTGATGAAAAGCTTCAGCTAGGGCAGGCTGTACCGGGGGAGATGCCCGGGACAATGGCACAGCTCCCGCAGGGAGCCTTTGTTGGGTCGATGGGCGGATCCCGCGTGTTTCGGGAACCCGGTTCCGCAAAGATGTCAGAGGGAGTGCGTCGGGGCGCGGTCACTCAGGAGTGGTGGGTTCGGGTCCTGGCTGCGGCGGAGGTAGAGAGGGGAGGGACGTGGCCAGGGCCTCTGTTTCCCGGCCTGCGGCGCAGGTGGACACCTGGAGGGCGTCCTGGCGGGGGCGCGGACGGCTTCCGGGTTGGCGGGGGCGGGGGGCGAGGGGCGGGCGAAGCCGAGCGCCCCCGCCCTGCTCCGCCCGGAACCGGCTCTGCGCGCCCGCGGCTGCGGCGGGACGACAGCATGGGCGGCCCGCGGGCCTGGACGCTGCTCTGCCTCGGGCTCCTGCTCCCGGGAGGCGGCGCCGCGTGGAGCGTCTCGGGCGCCCGGTTCTCAGGTCGCAGGTAGGTCCCCGCCAGCTCCGTCTAATCCCGGGACCGGGGCAAGGGAACCGGACCCCCAGCTCCGTGCAACCCCGGGACTGGGAACCGGACCCCCAGCTCCGTGCAACCCCGGGGCAAGGGAACCAGACCCCCAGCTCCGTGCAACCCCGGGACCGGGACAGGGACCCGACCCCAGCTCCGTGCAACCCCGGGACAGGGAACAGGATCCCAACTCCGTGCAACCCCGGGACTGGGACAGAGAACAGGACCCCAGCTTTGTGCAACCCTGAGACTGGAGCAGGGACCTGTCCCCCACCCCGGTAGCAGTCGGGGACTGGAGCAAGGACTCCGTCTCTCATATCCGTCCCATCACCAATGGGAGCAGCGGGGACTTGGCACTCGGTGCCCTGGAGAGCCGGCTCACCTAGCTGTGTGAGAGAACAGACAACCTCCCCTACCCCTCCCGAGATCCCCAAGGCCCCAGAAGGTGAACCCATGGCAGTGTAACACACCCCCCCCCCCCCCGCCGTCTGTGTGTCTGGCCCCCCCCCCCCCCCCCCCGCCCAGGGTCACTCCTTAGCCCTTCAGCGATCCCCTCCCCTTTTCCCTGTTGCTGGCTTTTTTTAGTGCCCAAGCTATTTATTTCGCTTGGAGGAAGGGACTGGGGTGGAGTCCGCACAGTGGGTCAGTGTCAGAGGCCCCCCTGGGACCTGGCATTTGGTCGGACCTCCCGAAGGCCTGTGACTCTCTGCCGGCCTTCGTGGAGTATTTCCCAGGACAGGGTCCTTCGGAACTGAAGGATGTAGGGAAAACTGCCCCCATTCAGTAGAGGAGTAAACTGAGGCCGGTGGTGGCCAAAATCTAGGCTCGAGGGCTGTTCACGGAAGAGCTGGGATTCAGGTCTCCCTGTCTGGTACGGATGGCAGAGTTTGAGCCTGCACTGGCCCGTGCTCTGCCTGCAGCCCCTGCCCCTGTCTCCAGGACAGACAATGTGGACTAGCCAGTCCTTTTAGGCCTTTCAGCCCATTCAGAGGCCTTCGAGGCCCCCCTCCCGCCCCCTGCGGACTCAGTTCTTTCATTCTTTTCAGAAGTTTCCCTTTCCCAGTGGTCAGAGGCCAGCCGCCCTGGGGGAGCTAGCACAAGCAGGTGACATGAGCAGGCCCAGGGGGTAGGAGTGGCTGGGCGATAGAGGCCAGCGGAGCAGTTAGCTGTCTTCGGCGGGGACAGCCATGTGGCAGATGTCATAGCATCACCGACAGTGTGCCAGCCACAGCTGGTTAGGGTTGGCACCTCCGCTCTCTTATGACCTCTGTTTTATAGAGACAGAAACAAAGGCTGAGGCGTACACCACCTGTCCCGATCCCATCTGTAGAGTGAGGAGCTCCTGGAATCCCAGGTGCTGACGTGAGAGGGATTAGGAATTTGGGCTTCCCAGGTTCAGCCTTGGGGTGATGGGTGAGAAAGGTTAAGGCCGCATTCCCCTCCAGCCAAGGGGCAACGGTGGGGGCTGGGACGAGTTGCCTCCCTCCACGCTGGCCACTGTATCCTGCTTCCTGTGTGGGACCTTTGCCTTCACCAGGTCTGTTCCCCATCTCTTTACAGAATGCTGTCACAGCAGTCTGTCACAAAGCCCTCCCAGCCGTGCTCACTCCTGTCTTATAGGCTGGGGGCCACGAGCCTCTGGTTCCTCTTTTGCCTCTCCTGTTTGAAGGTCTGTTGTGAGAGTGAAGACCAGCGCAGGCCAAGCGTCTGAGCCCCACTGTGCCCACCTTTAAGGAGGGGCCTAAAGCTGGAGTTATCTGTGGTCCTCGGCCGCCGGGGCCTCCCCTCATGGCCCTGTCCCAGCATCTTGGAGACAGCGTGGGGATGTCGCACCCCATCGGCCCTCCCTCCACTCCCAGCCAGGCGCCCCGGGCACCCCTTGGCAGCCGAGGGACTGAAGGCAGAAAGAGGCTTTGTGCCTGAGGAGGGGGAGGCCTGGGAAGGCATCCAAGGGGCCACCCCCAACCTCAGGAATGCAGTGAGACTTTGAGCCCCTATGCCCAGGGTGCCCAAGGGCTGTGGGGAGCCACCTTGGAACACATCACTGCTGTCAATCTGCAGATCCTGGTAGGACGCTTCCTGCCCCTGTGGCGTCCTTGGTTCCAGCGTTCACAAATCCCAGTTCTGTGCCCACATGGCTAACCCTAGGCAGGTGCTTTTCCCCACACCCTCCGTTTCCCTCTGTAAAGTCTGTGCAACTGGTGTCCTGGGCCCCCAGGGAAGCCTCTGGCCCCCTCCTGCTTGGCTGTGGTGTGCCATGGCTGACTGTGGCACCTAGGCCAGGAAGAACAGACCCCAGGAGGAGCAGGGCTTTCTGAGCACGTTGCATGGAAGCCATTCCACTCTCCCCATTTGCAGATGGGAACAGCAAGGTCAGAGGCAGTCGGCCCGTGTCCAGGCTTCCTGACAGCTATAGGAAAGTGCGCCATGGGACTGGAGCAGCATCCTGGTGTGGTTCTGGTTGTGGCTCTTGTCACCCCCACCCCCTGGCCTGTCTCAGTTCTTTCCTCTCCTTTTCATAACGGCCCTTGGCCCCTGGCCCGCTTGGCTGCCTCCTGCAATTAGTCCCTATCACTGTTCCGGATCACAGCCCTGGGCCCTGTGGAAACAAAGTCCCCTGGGCCCCTTGCTACAGGGAGTAGAGGGTGGGTGGGTAGGTCCACTGGAGAGGAGGGCTGGTGCCAGGCTGAGCTGGTCTGGCCTGTTTTTTTCCCCCCTCTCAGTGGCCTCTGGAGGCTCTGGAGGTAGCGAGTGGGCAGAGGTGGGGGCCAGAGAGGGATGTCTCCTGCCAGCCTCGCCCATGCTCCACCCAGCCTCCCTGACTTTTGGCGCCTTATCATTGACCACACCTCAGGGAAGAAAATCCTCAGGGGTGGCAGGGTATGGAAGTATTTCCTCCTCCTGGGAAAACCTTGGGTCTTGACTTCCCTGCCCAGGCTGCCGTGTTCTCAGGCATGCAGTCACCTAGCAAACCCCCATGAGCAGGGTTGAATTCTGTATGGACTCAGCCCTTGCCTGTGCCCTCTTCCCTGCACTCATGGGAGAGAGTATGGCTCAGGACTGCTGTACCTGCCTGGTCTTTGGGGTTGAGACTCACAGGTTGAATAGGAATTGCCAGAGTGATAGGGTGGAGCACTGTAGATAGTTCCTGCACATCAGAAGTGGGAGAAGGGCCTGCAGGACAGCGGGGAGTCAGGGTAGCCTGGCAAGCAGTGACCACATTCGATACAAGCACTGCAAAAAGCTTCTTGCAAGGACCACTGAGGTGGCTCAGCAGGTGAAGGCGCTTGCCACCAAGCCTGACGACCTGAATTCAGTTCCCAGGATCCACATTAGAAAGAAACTGATTTCCACAAGTTGGCCTCTGACCTCTGTCCACATAGGCATGCACACACATATACATGCACAGGAATGGACATACACGCACACACAAGTATACATGCACACATGTATACGGTACAAACAAATAGTGCAGACACTATAGGTGCAAACACATACAGGCATAGGAATGTACACTCGCGCACGCGCACACACACATGCACACGCACAAATTAAATGTAAACAAAACCAAACCTCCTGATGTTCCTGAGAGTGGGCCAGGGCGGGCCTCGGGCTTGTGCTACGGTCCGTGAGGCTGACCACCAGGTGGAGGAGGCGACCTTCTGGCCTTGAACTTCACCTGGTTCGAGTGTCCCTTCCTGTATACAATGTGTGGCCAGCTACTGGCCTCACCTGTCCTCCCTGGGGGATTACACTGAGTTCCTCCTGTGGCAAATAACCAGGAGCAGCGTGAGACCTTCAATTAAGGAAGGAAAAAAAAAAAAAAAAAGGTTTCCTTCGAAGGAAAAGGACAGCGGAGGTGACTGCGGTATTTCTAGACACACCGGCCCTAGCCTGGTCCGGAGCTGGGTGTGGGGAGTGTCCACATACACGTGAAACCCAGACACCTGTGCGTGTGCATGCAAGCCCTCATGCGTGTGAGCCCTGCCGGACCAGCCTCTGCCAGTTTGTGTCTGAGTGCACACATGTGCACGGTGAGACTACAGTCACTGCATATTTGTGTGGAAACATGCAGAGGACATGACCCCCATCTGTCTACGGGGAGGGTGCGTGCGTGCGTACGTACGTACGTACGTACGTACGTGTGTGGCACATTGGCATGGTAGACAGTCTTCTCTGCAGGAACGTGTTCTCCTGCGTGGGCCCTGATCACTGTGTACAAGTCTGTGTGCTCTGTGAGTCTGTGCATGTACTTGGCCGCACACTTCCAAGCCTTTGCAGGTGCGCGTGCCCGTGAAAGTTTCCGCCTGTGTGTGCACACTGACCTCCCGTGCTGTGTGTGCATATGCGTTTGCACGCTCACACAATGCTCGCCTCGTCCTCAGGGCTCCCCGAGCCTTGGGCTTCCCTTCTCTGCCCAGGGGCTCCTCTCTCCTTCCCTCAGAAGCCCTGGGGCAGCCTGAGCGCCTGGACCCCTGAGGTGGACATTCAGCTTTACACGCTTTGGAGGGAGGAGCTTATGTCCTTACCTTCCAGACACAACCAAAGCAGCCTCCAGGCCAGCTCTAGAGATCTGGCTCTCCAGAGCAGGGACTTTTTTTTTCCTCTTCCTTTGTTTTAATCTCTAAAATGATTGTATGTGTCCAGGTAGGGTGATGCATACCTTTAATCCTGGCACTCCGGGGGCAGAGGCAGGTTGATCTCTGCAAGTTCGAGACCAGCCCGGTCCACATATTGAGCTCCAGGGCAGCCAGGACTGCATAGAGAAACCGTATCCCAAAAAGCAAACAAGTCCATGTCTGTGTGTCTGTGTGTCTGTGTGTGTTGGTGTGATACATCATACTCATGCGGAGGTCAGAGGTCAACTTTGGGGAACCGGTTTTCTCTTTCCACCCTTTCATGGGTTCCAGTGGATTCAACTTAGGTCACCAGGCATTTGCCACTGTGCCCTTTGCCATTCTTTTTAATTTTTCTGAAGTGGGAGTCTCCTGGGCTAGGCCAAGCGATCCTCAGCCTCAAGCCACCACACCCAGCTAGGGGGCACAGTGCACGGAGCTAGCCATGTTTCTCCTTCACTCCCCCGCCCCGCTACCTCAGGACCAGCTGAGGCTAGCCCCTCATCCCCTCATCCCCCTATCATGCAGGACTAGGCTGCTTTGTGCTCATCTCTGTCACCCTTTGTGGATGTGAGAGGTCAGGCCCTACCTCACTGATCCTGACGTCCCCCTCTGGCATAGCCAGGACGCTGTGCTTTGAGCACAGATGACTGGCACATCTGGATGTCGGAACGTACACATTGGGCACTTACTGTATGCTAGGGGTATTTAAATGATTCTCCGTCAGAAAGACATCCCTCCATTTTGGAGGGGAAATCGAGGCCCTGGGGAAAGAAGACATGTCACCAAGCTGGGGCACAGAGCCCAGATCTGAGCCCAAGCATATGGGCAGCCAGGCCTGGCCCTTGACTCTACTCTACAGGCATTAGTTCATCTCCTCCCTGTGTTGGTTGAGACATGGTCCATGGCTCTGTGAAGGTCCCAGCCTGGGAACCTGCTGACCTTGGGCTCAAGGCCACAAAGAGCAGTCTGCTGGGGAAGCAGCCCAGGCTGAGAAAGGCCACCTGATACCACCTCCTCCTTCCTGAGCCCCAGCAAATTCCCCTGGGCTCCTGACCTCAGGCTGAGCTGAGGGCTGCTGAACACCTGGAATGTCCCTGCCCCCACCCCCACCCCCGTCTCTGCACCAGTCCAGCGACCCCCACCCCTAGCTGCCCTACCCCCACCCACCCTCAGGAAGAGAAAGCTTCAGTTCCTGAGACTAAGAAGGTTCCCTCATCTCTCTGGGCCTTGATGGAACCAGCCAAGGGTAGGAAAAGTGCAGGGGAAGGGGAAGCTGATGGAAGGGACAGTCAGGCTTGGCAGGAGCACTCTCTGTCCCAGGGAAAAAAGGTGAGTATTGTCCCAATGCTGGGAATGGTACAAGCCTGGGACTAGCCTGAGCAGCTATAAGACCACAGCCAAAGGCTAACAGCTCCGCAGGCTAGCCTGAGAACCGGCTGCCACACACACCCAGGAGCAAGCTCCCTTCCAGAAAGGGCGAGTGCATGCCTGGGGTCCCAGAGGCAGGAGGATAGTTGAGACCAGCCTGGATTACTTACTGAGATCCTGTCTTAAATAAACAACAACAAAGGAGAGAGAGAGAGAGAGAGAGAGAGAGAGAGAGAGAGCGAGAGAGCCAAGCAAGCACTCCGCTTTCCTGCCTGTGTAGGTTCCTGTGCATGACCGTAGGATAAACTCTCCTTGTCAATTGGCCGCCCCTGTGGTGGAGCACTGTCCATCTCAGACACCCTCGCCAGCCTGCTTGTGACACTTGCTGCACACGCGGAGCAGTGCCCTGCCTTCTGCTGTCCCCTCGTTTGAGTTCTTGCGCCCTAATGTAAGGGCTGCTCCACGCGTGGGAGACCGAGGCTGCAGAGCTCCGGGGAGTGGGGTAGTTGCTGGCCATGGCTTGGACACAGCTCCAGCTGACCCCGGAGCTTGCCTCTTCATCCCTGGCTGGAAAGGTTTTTCCTAAGAAATAGGTGAAGAGTCTCTGGCTCTGAGAAGGCGAGCTTCTAAAAGGCTTCAGCTGGTGGCAGTGGAGGCCGGGGGTAGGGTGGAGCAGCAAGGTCGGAGACCAGACACTGAAGAGACCCTGCTCCACCTTGCTCCTGCAGCACATTCCCTGAGGCCTCCCGGGAGCCCCCAGCATGGCCACCCCTTCTAGGGCTATTTCGGGAGCTACAGGCTCTGTAGAGACTACACCTAAAAGACAGAGAGCCCAGAGGTCTCTCTGCCTGGAGGCTCGGGGCTCGGGAGGACGCACGGTCCCTTTTATCCATCCTCTTGGAGTCCCGGGCCTGCCGCCTGAGCCTCGCCTCTGTGGGTCTGTCTCAGGAACTGGTGCTCCTACGTGGTTACCCGTACCATCTCGTGCCATGTGCAGAATGGCACCTACCTCCAGCGCGTGCTGCAGAGCTGCCCGTGGGCCACGGGCTGCCCTGGGAGCAGGTGAGTGTGAGGGGGCAGGAGGGCCGGCCGTCCATGTTGGGGCACCGTGAAGACCTGGGTGGCTGCATGGAGTGCAGGGGAAGGCTGGGGGCCTCAGGATAGGTGGGACAGAGGCGGCATTGTGTAGGGAGGAAACTTCAGGGCCTCCGCCCGGAGGGCTCATGCTAGAGCTGTGTGCTCACAGGGGCAGGCTAGCCCAGCCAGCAGTTGAAATCCAGACCCCCGTGGCCATAGTGGTTAGTAAAGAGCTAAAGACGAGAATGAAGGTGGGAGAAGATCCAGGAAGCTCTGGCTTTGCCATCACGGCATCCGGGGCAGCGGGAAACATGGCGGAAGATATCTGAGCCAGGGTGCCTGGCCTTTCTTTCAGCTACAGAACCGTGGTGAGGCCCATATACAAGGTGATATACAAGACCGTGACTGCCCGCGAATGGAGGTGCTGCCCTGGACATTCAGGGGTGACTTGTGAGGAAGGTAGGAAAGCCCGGGACCCGGAACCTGGGGCAGTTTGTGAAGGGCCTCCCATTCCTACAATGCCTTCTGTCCCCTTCATGGTGACTGCTTGTCTCTTAGGGGCCCAGGGCATTTTCGTGTCTGCTGTGTCCCTCTCCTTTTAAGTCCTGCTGTCCCACTTATTATTTTTTTTCCTAACTTGTGTTAGACAGCTTTCCATCACTATGACAAAAGACTTCAGGCAATACATTTACGTAGCAAAAGGTTTATTCTGGTTCACATTTTGGAGCTTCCAGCCTAAGACTGGCTGGTCTTAGGGCTTTAGGCTTATGGGCAAGGCAACACATCATGTCCGGGGTCAGCTCATGGCTGATGTAGAAGAGGAGTGGGTATGGGTGCCCACCCCATTGTAAGTGCACATTCTCAGCGGCCTAGACGTCTCCTACTAGGCCCCACCTCTTTTTTTAAACAACAGTTTCTTATAGCCCAAGTTAGCCTTGAACTTTCTATGTAGGCCAGGATAAACCCTGAACTTCTGTTCCTCCTGCTTCCAACGCTTGAGTGTTGGGATTATAGGCGTGTGTCACCATGCCCTTCGTGCATGCTGGGCAAACACTCTACCAACTGAGCTACATCCCCAGCCCGTGGGCCCCACCTCTTAACGGGTACACCCATGGTTCCACCCTGAGGACTAAGTTCCAGCATCTCAGCCTGTGGAGATGGTCAACACTCAAGCTCCGCACGGGGTCAGGGTGGGGGCACCCATCCAGGTGTTCCCACAGGATACCACAGCCCAGATGAGCTGGAGGCCAAGATCTATTTGAGTCAGCTAGGAAGGGGGGACAGTGCACCCCACCCTGGATCAGAAGAGATTAAGGCCCAGCAATGGGCACGCAGAGCTACATGGCAGGTTGGAACGCAAGCCCTGTCTGCCTGGTTCTGTTGCCTGGAGTCTTTGGGGTACGCTTACCTGTGTAGCCGTGTGCAGAATGTGTCCCACCCATGGGTACCCTGTCACACATTCACCCAGCTCAGGGCGGCTCGGTACCGGAGCCTGCAGCTCGCCCTGGACCCTCCTGCCGTCTGTGCTGCTGGGCTCTGGCCTGCTGCGCTGCCTGGCCGAGCCCACAGCAGCAGCTGTGAAAGGATCGAGAGCTTTATTTTCAGGCATGGTCCTGCTGGGGACAAAGTGGCCCAGAATGAGCCTGAGAACCTGGCCTTAGAGAAGGCCCCCACAGCACAAGATTATGTCCTGAATCCGGAAACAGGGATATGAAAGTGGGGCTCTGCGTCAGGGGGGGTGAGGAGCTGAGGGAAGCCCCCTCCCTCCAGACTCAGGATGGAGAAACTGAAGGCAGAGAGGCGGAGCTGATAGCCCAGGGTCCATCGCGAATGGGGCAGGAATCGGTGGTAGAGTGCTTACCTCTATACAGAGCTCCGGGAGCAGAAAATAGGGTCCAAACTGATGAGAAACAACACAGGAGAGGATTTGGCAGTTCTGGGATAGGGGTGAGGGGAGCTGCAGAGAAAAGGATTGGGCATGCCCTGGATCAAACGCCCCTACGGAAGGAACCGTGCAGTCAGTTTGGGAGACTAGAAGCCTGGACCAGTGCCCTCCCCAGCAGTAAAAGGGGAGGTGGAAGGAGCCCCAAGGGCACAAGGAAAGCCAGCTGCTTGGGGCAGCTGCCAAGGAGACCACAGGGGTACTGTGGGCAGGTCCCAGGGCGTGGGCGCTCAGGTGAGGCCTTATCAGACAATGGCTACTGTATCTCCGGGGCCCTAGTGAGCAGGTGAGGGTAAAGGATGTGTGGGGGCAGAGGCTGTGTGCCAGAGTGCTCTCAATGTCTGTCACTCCCTCTGTGGGGCCTTCAGGTCCCAGCCTGGGTACAAGATACCCAGGGTTCCTGGCCAGGCCAGCTTCACCACCCTCTAGCTGTGAAACCTCAGTTCAGAACTCCCAAGGCATTATGCAAGAGCCCTGGCCCGGAGCTCTCCAGTGCGCGTGCAGGGCATGGTGGTGACACACCTCAGTCCCCACACTCAGGAGACAAAGGCAGGCAGAGCTCTGTGAGTTCGAGGCCAGGACAGCCAGAGCTACACAGAGAGACCCTATCTCAAAATAAAACACAAACAGTCTGTGTGGCTCTTCAGTGAAGAACACCAAACTGGTCAGGTACACTTTTCGCAGGAAGCTCTCCATTCCAAACCTCAGGGCTCCCACCCAGGAGACTGTTGAGTCTGAGACTGGAGTCCCCGGATGTTGCTGGAATGAGGTGTTGTGTCGGGCTGCATGGCGGCACGTGGGACAGGAGGGCTCTTCCCGAGTACAAGGCTGGAGGGGGCTAAGGAGAACAGGCCCAGCCCAGACAGTCTGGAAAACAGTTCTGGGAATGGCAGTTGGGAAGTGTGAGGACATCACCGGCCCGTCCTGGGCTCTGCCCTTCCTCCCTCTGCTGGACATAAGCCACAATCCCCCAGCTGCTTCCCCTGTTGTTGGCTTCTCTTACGGCTATCCCATGGATGTGTCCGTGACCCTGGACCCCAGAGCTGTATCACCAGTGGCATCAGGGACCAAAGCAGCCACAGAGGAAGGGAAATGCTGCCACTTCAAAATCAAGAAAAGAAAAAGAGTGGACAGTTGGGCCTGACATCTTTTACAGATATCTGCCAGAAAAGTCTGTCACCTCTGCTGGGGTTTCCTGGGTGACACAGCAGGTGTGGGGACCCAGCGCCTCAGTCACCTGCTCAGCAAGTGGTTGTCCTGCCAGTGGGTTGGGCCGGTTTCCTCACATATGGAATGGGGACATTTGTGCCGTGACCATGAGTGAGGACTGTCTCGGTCATTGTTCATGACCACCAGTGAGGGTCCCCTCAGGCTCAGAGAGGGGAAGGGACCGGCCTGGGGTCACACAGCATGCCAGAGCTAAGGTTGAGATTCACCTATCCTTTGGTCCTTCCAAGCTTTGAGAGGAGGCTAAAAATGGCCTGTCCCGGGCACTACCTGGCCACCCACTCATGGAAACAATGGATGAGAAAGATCCTAGGCCAAAATATACTCCACAGGCAGGGCAGGCAGAGAGCTGGCCCCCTGCCAGGCCCCTGGCTGGAAGGGAGGCAGAGTGTCTCAGCCGCCTCCCTGGGCTGGCACCTGGACCTGTGGCCCCACTGTCCACCAGTCCCATATCCAGATGATAAAGAGAGGGTATGGCTCATAGTGTGTGTGTGTTATAGACAGGATCTCACAGGAGCATCCTGTCTCAGGCCCTCCTGCAATGACAAGGGGAAGGGAAACTGACTCTGACCTCTGAGTCATCACAGTGAGGCTCAGAGAGGGGAAAGCTGGCGCTGGGGCACGGGGGGGGGGGGGGGGGGGGGGGGGGGCTGCCGCCCCGCCGGCGGGGAGCCGCCCCGGGCCCCACCGGGGGGGGTTGAGCTCTGCAGCAGCACAGCTGAAGACAACCCAGGGCGCATGCTCAGACAGGTGGAAAGTTGAAGAAGCTAGGCTCACCCTCCTCTGTCGATGGCTTCCCTAGAGACGTGTGGCGTCTGCTTCCCCTCCTTGGTTCACCGTCTTCTGACATGTGTGTTTCTCTCCTGTCTGGAACCCCCAAAGACCTTGCTCTCCATGCTGGGGAACTGAACGTGAAGATTTGCTTAGACACCGCAGCCCCGAAGCCTCAGGGCTGATGTGAGGCGGGTTGTGGCCACACCCTTCCAGGGCCCCTCAGCCTCTCCACTCTCCCACACACGTGTGTCTTGTGCCAGCCAGGTTCCAGGTACAGGGCCAAGCCCTGCTTTGCTTTATAGGCTCGGAGTCCTGAGGGCTAAATCCTGTGTCATCCCACCGTGTCCACCACCCATCCACTCCCATCCCTGCCTGGAAGACTTGGCCAACCCTGCCTTCCTTTCACTCCACCAGGTGCTGCCCACCTACCTTTCCCACAACACCTCGCTTCACACCACACACACCCTATACCCTGTGTCCGCATTAGCCTTCTCTCCCTGCACTCTTTGGCTTTGGCGGTGGCTATCTCGTCTGTCTGTGGCCACGTTGGTGTGCCTAGAGAAGGCTGACCAAGCTGGCTCCACTCTGCCAGTGCCAGCGTGACTCCTTCAGCTCCGGTGCCTAGAACGGGCCTGGCATAAAGTGAGCATGTGAAAACTGAACGAAGCTCGCCCACCCTGAGCATGCCAGTCGCGAGGCAAGCCTTCCCAGAGGCCTCCTGGTTAGGCTGGAGGGCTTCTTGGAGCTGAGAGTCCCAGCTCTGACCCCAGGCCCCGGCTTAGACCCACCAGCTGGTCATCAGCAAATATTTACATTTGCAGAGTAAATTCACACAAGAGACATGACCCAGCTAGGAAAGCTGTGGCCGTGTGGTCACCCAGCCAGGTGGGCAGAGGTGGGGGGGAAAGTCACAGGGTTGAGGGAGCCCGGAGACCCTTGCCCAACTTCTCCCTTCCTCGTTCTCAGTTTGGGGCAGCCTCAGAACCCAGGCCCCTTGTCCTGCCATGTGGACGGGGCAGAAACCTCCACTCTGGGCCTCAGCATTCTTCCGTGGCCTGGCATGTGGAAGAACATTTGGTTCAGGAGGGGGACACAGGGCTAGAAACCGCAAAGCACCCCAGCCTTGGGGTGAGCCCGCTGAGCGATGAGTGTTTCAGCGGGGCTTTGGCACTAGTGGGAGACCTGAAGGGCTTCCTAGAGGAGCTGACATAGGAACCGTAGCTGTAGGAATCGGGGCCAGGGACGTGCACACATGTAAACATTTGGGGACCTCCGAGATCCTGGGAAGTTGTCCAAGAGTTAGTGGAATCTGAGGTGCTGGGGCCAGCCTTCAGGGCCCTCCTGTCAGGGCAGGGAGGGCCTCAACCCTGAGCCTGATCTGGGGTGTCCAGCCAGACGCCAGTGGGAGAGATGAGAGGGACTTAACCATCGCAGGCCATCTCCCAACCCACAGCACGAATACCACACTGTGTGCATGCGCTAAAGGGCCCTTCCAGCAAGGCGGGGCTCTACAAGTATCTCTATCAGAGCTCTGGGAGGTCTGGCTGGTTTCTCCTGAACGTACGCTCACTGTTTCCTAGCCCTCTTTTGAGTTTTATTGTTTCCTTAAACTTAACTTTCCTTTCTTTTATGCTGCTCTGTTGCTAGGATGGGGAGCCAGGGCCTTGCCTGTGCTAGACCAGCAGCCCACCACTGAATGAGCCACACCCTAGCCCTACACTTCCTTTTTTCTCTTTTAGACTCACTTATTTTTATGATGTTTTCTTTTTGCCCTCATGTGCATATGCGCACCAGATCTGGAGCTGGAGTTCCAGGGGGTTGTGAGCCACCGTGTGGGTGCTGGGCACTGAACCCAGGGCCTCTGTAAGGACAGGAGCTCTTAAACCAGGCGGTGGTGGCCCACACCCTTCTCTCTCAGACTGGAGAGGCAGAGGCAGATGAATCTCTGAGTTCGAGGCCAGCCTGGTCTACAGAGCAAGTTCCAGGACAGCCAAGGGCTACACAGAGAAACCTGTGTTGGAGTGGCAGGGAAAACAAGATGGCTCTTAGCCATCTCTCAGGCTCCCAAAAATATTTTAAAAACAAATTTTATGATCTATTTCTGTGTGTGTACGTATGTGTGTGCATATCCAAACAGGAGAAGAGGGCATCAGTCCAGTGGAGATGGAATTATATGGGGTTGTGAGCCAAACAATCTGGACGCTGGGAACCACACTGGAGCACTCTGAGGGAAGAGTGAGCGCCATCTCTCCATCTCCACCTGAACGTTTCTGAGACAAGGTCTCTCTCTGCATACTAGGCCGGCCTCAGACTCCTGATCTTCCTGCCTCAGCGCTGGAACTGCAGGTGTGCCCTGCCATGTCCAACTAAACTTTCTCCTCTAACCGAAATACACAATGGCTTTTGTACCGCTGCTCCAGGCATGTGTTTATATGTACATGTGTGAGTTCAGGCATGTGTGCCCATGTGTATATGTGTACATATGTGTGTTGGGTGTGGGTGAAACTCGTGTGGATATGTGTGTGGGGACAGGCACACTCATCTCCCTCACTATCTCTGCTTTTCTTTCGAGACAGGGTTCACCGCTGGCCCTGGTTCGGCTAGCCTGGCCTGCCGGGAAGCCTCCTGTCTCCTCCTCCCCAGCTCTGGACTATGGGCGTGTGCTCCCACACCCAGCGTCTACAAGGGTGCTAGAGATGAACACTGGTCCTCACGCTCGCTCAGCAAGCCCTTTACCGAGCCATCTCCCCAGCCCCTTTGGCCATTTTTCTAGTAGTTTATGGCTCTTGGCTACATAGCCCAAACCAATTGTTTAGAAAATGATTTCCAGCCGGAAGTTCACTGGCCAGTAACTCGGGGATAAAGCCCCAGAGCCGTTAGAGCATTTGTGTGCTCCTCCTCGGGGCAGCCAAGGTGTCTGCCACCTGCACTGTTTTGCCTGCTATTGTACTTCCGGAAGTTAGCTTTTTGCTAGTCTTGATGTGTGTGTTCACAGTAAAGGTTTTTTTCGAGGTGCTTGCAGTCCTGTGGGGTTCCCAGGACTTCCCTTGACAGTCCTTGTCCTGGTGGGGCAGACAAGTGGCGGGCACCTGGGGAAATGCTGTAATCAGACGCCCTCAAGGGTGTGCACACACAGTGCTGTGGGGGGAAAAGGGAAAAGATGCTGTCGGTGCTGGTGTACACTGTTCATCCTAACGCTGAGGAGGCCGAGGCAGGAGGACTACAGGTCTGAGGCCAGCCTATGCTACGCAGGGAGAGCCTGCTCTAAAAGAAATAAAGAAAGGTAGGCATAGAGGCCCACATCTGTAAGCATGAGATAGGAGACGTGGAGGCAGGAGGATCAGAAATTCACAGTCACCCTTGGCCACACAGGGAGGGCTGCATCAGCCTGGGCTCTGTGCAACACCCCATCCCACCCCACCTCACCCCCAAAAAAGAAAGAAATGCCAAAGACAGACTGGTGCTGCTTTGGGCCTTCCCCCCACCACCAAAGAATAATAAAGTAGCATTTTGTGCTCTCATCTGGGACAGAAAGGGTGAAGAGCGGAAGGGAGTTGGCTTATCTCCTGCTGGACACCGGGCTTTCCTGCCAGGTGGACCAGCAAAGAGCCCCCATTGTGCTTGGGTTTGGTCATGAGATGAAGAACTTCAGAGGGAGGGAGGGCCATGAGCAAGCTACTTCATCCCTCTGCCTCAGTTTCCCCAGGAGGAAAGCAGGGAGGATTCAAGTGGATTCATTCATCCACTTGGCTGTTTCCTGGGCACCAAAGGAGGCTGCCGTTTCCTCCTGTTAGAACTTCATAGTCCCAGTTCTCAGTGGCAAAAACAAAACATATGTGCAGGAATGGTGTATGAGAGTGTGTGTGTGTGTGTGTGTGTGTGTGTGAGAGAGAGAGAGAGAGAGAGAGTTAGCTGCAGTGGCTGCCTCTTGGAGAGTTGTGCTGGGCCTTGGAGCACAAGGCCTGCTTCACAGTGGAATCTCCCCTCAGGCAGCCCCTCCTCCATCATTGCCACTGTCCAGGGCTGTAAACCCCCATCCTGTACCCCATAGGATGTACAGGACCTGTAACCCCTGTACCTGAGCAAATTGCAGGCTCCTAGGACTGTTAGGGAAGTCGCCCAGCCTGAGTAAAAATTTGTGTGCACGCTGGGTCCCTGGGAAGGGCCAGGCAGCCTCCCTCCTGGGGGCTGGCCAGAGACACCCGTCTGGTCCGCATTGCCGGCGCCTCTCGTTGCCTGCCTCAGCCCACAGCCCTTGTCCGGGCAGCCAGGCTGGTGCCTTATTTGGGTCTTGTCTCCCCCCAACATGACACTTCATGGCCTTAAAAGGCAGGCGCAGGGGGCTGAGGAGGGCAGTTACCACTGCTGGCTGCAGCGCCCCTCCAGCTCTGCCCTCTGCCCTTGGCTTGGCTGGCCAGGCCCTCCAGCTGTGTGGGAAACCGGCCCAAGAAATCAGCCCAGCCGGGCTGGGTGATGGTTCTGGGTGCAGAGTGGGTAGGCTCCTGGAACGGGCAGTCGGCCTCCTTCTGGCTTTCATTTAAGTCACTTCAGTCCTTCCTGACCAAGTGGGCTGCGAAGCGAGAGCAGCACGGCAGCATCGCTGAGCGTCCACTGGGGACCTGAGCCCTGCATGTGCACAGGAGACCCTCTGCACACAGCGCCCTCTCCTGGCCTTGCTCTTCCGTTTTACAGATGAGAGGATAGGCAGGTCCAAAGAAGACCCATCACACAGATGAATAAATAGAGGAGCTGGGACCCGAGCTTGTCTGCTACTCTAAACTCTTAGCTCTGTCGCCAGCTGGGGTCACTGGGGAGGTGTTTAACCTTAGGTGTGGTCCTCTCGGATGGTAGCCCCTCTCCCCAGCCTTGTCTGTCTCTGCCTCCTTATTGCTGGGTCCCACCTCCCTGTGCCTCTCTCTGCATTAAGGGGGAGCAGAGATCAGGGCGCAGTGGCTCACGCCTGAAATCCCAGCCCTCGGGGAGGCAGAAGCAGGCAGATCTCTGTGAGTTCTAGGCCAACCTGGTCTACAAAGTGAGTCCAGGACAGACAAGGCTACACAGAGAAACCCTGTCTTGAAAAACCAACATATATGTAGTGTGTGTGTGTGTGTGTGTGTGTGTGTGTGTATACACAGAGGTCCATACTGGGGTAACAGCATCACGAAGGCTGCCACACCAGCCAAGGCTAGCTCAAGGCAGCAGCCTCTTAGCTCGCTGTCCCTCCATTGCAGGCTCCCCCGGCTTCCTGGAGCCCACGTGGTCAGGCAGCACCATGAGGCGGATGTCACTGCGGCCCACAGGCTTCTCAGGTGGGTCCTGGGGCAGGCTCTTGGGGACCTCTGGGTGGAGGAGATCTAAGGTGGACCCAGGGCAGTGTGGCAGTTGTCTCTGGAAGCCAGTTGGGTCCAGAAGTTGAGGGTCAAGGGTAATACTGCGTTACCTCATCCCCTGGACAGCCTCAAGGCAGAGATACCCAGAGGAGTGTCCGAATTGGGCCAGCCACACTGAGACCTGTGACCGCTGGATTTTTGTAGTTACAGGTCCAACCTCTCAGTTTCCCTTCTGTACTAAACTCTGCTTTTCGGAGGTGCCTGAGGCCTAAGCTGGATGTTTTCAAACCTCACAGCTGCCCACAGGGCCCAGAAGACCTTGTTGCATCCTTTCAAGAGTAGGAAACAGAGGGTCAAGTGGAGTCTTGCCCTGCCCAAGGTGCCATAGCCAGGAGTGGACAGTGCTGGTGCCTGGGTCCTCTGAGCTGTGTAGGTTACTGTGTGAGGTGCTCACACCTTGTCACAAACTCTGCTGCCTCCTGTGTGCCGCTCCTGTGACACACAGGGATACAGCGATGGCCAGAGAAGCTGGGATGTGGCTCTTTGACACAGCCAGAAAATGTTATCTGGGAGGCTAGCATCATCCAAACTGTGGTCTGTTGGTCCTCAGAGCTGGTAGGCCTAGGCTTCACCCCCTGCCCAGTAGGAAACAGGATTTCCTGCCTGCCACTCTGAGGATGGGATCATTTGGATCCCTAGACTGCCAGAACCAGGGCCCTAGAGCCTATGCTGGAGAACAGCTCCTCTCTGGGGACTCTGGAATAGAAGGGGTATCGTCTGCCTGGCCTGCAGTGACTCTGCAGCTCAGCCCCATGCAACTCCCCCGCAGATTATCAGGGGTGAGGCCTGTAAGCAGACCTGGCCTTAGCCCCAGCCTTCCCCCTCCACACAGGTTGTCTCAACTGCAGCAAAGTGTCTGAGCTGACGGAGAGACTGAAGGTGCTGGAGTCCAAGGTGGGTGAGAACCCCCTCTTGCCCTGGGCCTCAGAGATGCTGGCCTCCCCTACTCCTTCTGTGCCCCCACACCCACCCCACCCTCTGAGCTTCCACCTTCAGGGCAACTCCTGGGTTGGGCAGACTGTTTTGCAGCAGGCATAGGCCAGCGTCCATCAGCTCCTCATGCCTTCCCCATGAAACTGGGGCATAGCCCTACAGCCTGGCACACCGCCCATCCAGGAGGCTGGGAGGCCCCCTCCCGTGAAGCTCAGTCTCAGCCAGAGAAGCCAAGACACATTCCAGACCCTGCCTGCCTCTGACCTTTACCCTTTATCCTGCCCCTCCATACCATCTTCCAGTGTGAAAATGAAAATGCCCATTACACATCTCAAGTTATATCAAGATAAGGTTTTAAAGAGTCAGCCAGGCTCATGCCTGTAATCCCAGCACTCGGGGAGGCAGAGGCAGGTGGATCTCTGTGAGTTCAAGGCCAGCCTGGTCTACAAAGTGAGTCCAGGACAGTCAAGGCTACACTGAGAAACCCTGTCTTGGGGGGGGGGGGGGAATAAAAAACCAAAACTAAAACAACAACAAAAGGTTTTTAAAGTTGCAAAATAAGACAATAAACAAGATTCTGAATTTAGAATCAGAAAAACCTCAGAAATCCAGAAAACTATTTACAGAGATTAACTGTGCCCCAGAGAGAAAACTGTCAGTTTTTAAGGCAGGGTCTCACTGTGTAGCCCAGGTTGGCCTGAAACTCTATATAGACCATAGACCAGTCTGGTCTCCAACTCAATATTCACCGTTTTTTGTTGGGTTTTTTTTGTTTGTTTGTTTGTTTGTTTTTGTTTTTTTGTTTGGTTTTTTGAGACAGGGTTTTTCTGTGTAGCCTTGGCTGTCCTGCACTCACTTTGTAGACCAGGCTGGCCTTGAACACCCAGAGATCTGCCTGCCCCTGCCTCCCTGAGTGCTGGGGTTAAAGG
The DNA here is from genome assembly GCF_907164565.1 of Psammomys obesus. NCBI lineage: Eukaryota > Metazoa > Chordata > Mammalia > Rodentia > Muridae > Psammomys > Psammomys obesus. Next base: position 14,352,112 of record NW_026596051.1, read on the forward strand.
CATGCACCACAACCTCCTGGTTACCATTTTAAAAAATTGTGCTTATTTGTGTTCAGTGGCATGTGAGTGCCACACTGCGGAGGCCAAAGGACAATTTGGGGTGTTCTTCTCTTTTACTGTGTGGGTCCCTGGAATTGAACTCGGCTCGTTAGTCTGGGCTGTAGGAGCTTTGGCTGGCTGGACCGGCTCACTGGCCCTAAGACATCTTTCTTCTAGGCTTTCTGAGCATGCACGGGTACAGACTATGTCTCTGCTCTGTTATTCCCTCTGGGAACGTGTCCTGATGGGACATGAGGAAGTTCAGTAAAGTGTTAACTGTCACGGGGAGCGCTGCGAGCCAGCTCCCAGAAGGAGCGGTCACATAATTACAGGCCCTCTGCTGCGGGCACGGACCGTTGTCAGGGGCCATCTTTCCTTTTCCTGACGGTTGGCCGGGAGCTCGGGGTACTTCCAGAATCTTCTTCATCCTGGGCCCTGTGTGGGTGTGGAGTGTCAGACCCTCCCAGTTTTCCCTGAAAAATCTCAGTGGTGTAGCACTTGGCTCAATCTTCTGCACACACGCTCACATACACAGACATACACACACACTCATACATACACACTCACACATGCTCGCATACGACACCCATACACACTCACTCAACACATCCACGCACACACATATTCGCACACGCTCACAGACTCACACCCAGCTCCTCCCAGCCCCCTGACAGGAGCACCGCTGCTGTGCTGCCCATAGTCGCGGAGCTCAGCTGGGTGTCAGCGGGGGTTCAGAGTGACTGTTCCACGGCGCTCACTATGAATTGTCTGTCTTGAAGACCAGGCGCTTCTGATGACATTCTGGGCTCCACTCAACCGCTGGGCCCCCCAAGACCACCGCCTCCTGGCTGGACTGTCCTTAGTGAGTTCCTGGCACCCGCCCCATCTCTCTCTTCCTCTTCCTCCACAGGTGGCTGTGCTGAGCGTGTCCTCAATCCCAGCTGCCCCTGAGGACTCTGCCCTGCTCTGGGGTTCCCCAGGTGCCCAGGGCAGCCCTGGAGACGGAGGCCCTCGGGGTAAGGGGCAGGGCGGGGCGTCTACCCCCTTGGGATGTTTCAGGTAGAAGAAATGCCCCGTATGACTCCTCAGGGCAGGGCTGGGTCTTCCCAGCTCTCCAGGGGGTGTGACTGGAGGCACCTGGGACTCCCCAGCACTGGGGTCTGGGAAGCGGAAGTGAGTGGGTTCCATTTCAGGGAGGGGACTTAGCAGGGATGCTACCCCCGCCTCACCCCTGGACCCAAGGTTTGCTAGGAGCTAGTGGGAGTGTGAGGGGTGCACAGCTACCTCAAGATAGTAGGAGCTGAGGGGCCAGGCCAGGGTGGGGGTCAAATGCAACCCATAGAGGTCAAGTCCATGGTCTTTATCTGCAGACAGAGTTGATCCTTGGGAGCTGCATGGGCCCACTGGCCCTAAGGGCGACACTGGCAGCCGGGGCCCAGTAAGGATGAGAGGCCCACCAGGTAAGTACCCCCAGGCCTGCCTCCCAACCTTCTTCTTTTGTTTGTTTGTTTTGCGTTGTATGTTTGTTTGAGCCGGGGTTTCGCTATGTAACCTTGGCTGTCCTGGAGCTTGCTGTGTAGAGCAGGCTGACTTTGAACTCACAGAGGTCCACCTTCCTCGGCTTCCCAAGTGGTAGGATAAAAGGCATGCCCCCCACCAGCTGGCTCTCTCCAGGTCCTGTGGGCATCCCTCTCGCCTGGGGACTCAGCGGATGCCTTTCCCGACACTGGCATAGTCAAGGTGGACAGGCCCATTCCACTCTCCTCTGCTCAGCAGCCCCCCAGTGGTGCCTGCTCATGCCTGAGCTGTGAAACCGTCTTGGTCCACTTAGCTCATGCTCTTCTCTCAGCAGACCGTGAGCTGGGTGGGTACACTGGGTGAAGCAAACCCAGTCTTTTGCCTCTAGGATGGGGCAAGAAACATCAATGCCTAACCCCTCTTGCCTCAGGTTCTGTGGAGCACAGCGGGGGCTCTGGGGCCCCACAGAAGGAAGCTAGAAGGGCTTGGCTGGGTTCTTCCCTGTGACACTGGGCAAGAGGACAGGCCTGTGCACCTCAGAGCCTTTGTCCCCACTGCTCCAGACTTCCTTGTCCTGGCCTTCCCACACCCAATCCCTGTTCTCACTGCAGGTCCACAGGGCCCCCCAGGACGCCCTGGCCAGACCGGAGCAGCGGGCGTCCCTGGAAAGATGGGCCCTCCGGGCCCTCCAGGGCCTCCTGGGCCCCCAGGGCTGCCAGCCCCTGTTGGGCCACCCCATGCTCAGATCTCCCTGCATGGTAAGTCCCCCTGGGGTCCCAGTGGTTTAAGGTGGGGTGACTGAAGCCAGGGTAGTCATTACCCTGGTCCCTGTTGCCGTCTGTCAGGTGCCCTCTGTGTGCTGCTTGCACAGTCGTCACCCAGTTGCTCAGCAGGTGCTGCCATTCTCTGTCACAGAGAAGGGGCACTGAGGTTAGAGAGGAAGGTCATGTGCCAAGCCCACACACTGGGGAGATGGGGAGAGGCTTTGGACCCATGTGCTCAGAATCACCTGGCCTCAGAGCTGGCTGCCATCCAGGCCTCAGAGAACTGTTGCAGACGGCAACAGTGCCAGCCTCTCGGGCTCTGTGATCCTCAGTGCGTAGCAGCCTGAAACAAGGTAGACAGTTGGTAAAAGGCAGCTTTCACAATTATTCTCACTCAAGCAGCTAAACAGTAACAGGGTCAGCAAAGGAGAGAGCCATTCTGGATGTCACTGGCTAGACCGTGGTAGAATTAGAACACAGGTCTCCCTTCCTCTCTACCTGGCAACAGGTTCTCATGGCCTTGTATGTGTTGTAGGGCAGTCAGAGCCCGTGTGGCAGGCGATGACTGACTGCCCACTCCCCCAGTTCCACACACTCAACTATCTTTTCTCTCCCAGGGGATCCATTACTGTCTAATACCTTCACTGAGACCGGCAGCCACTGGCCCCAAGGACCCACTGGGCCCCCAGGCCCTCCAGGCCCCCCGGGGCCCATGGGTAAGTTGGGTCCAGGCCTGGAGAAGGGAAGGAGTTGTTAAGAAGCAATGGCATTGGGCTGCTGGTATCAATGGGGACTGTCTTAGCCTTGTGGTCCTCTGTTCCTGAAGACATCCTGTTTTATTCAGGTCCTCCTGGACTGCCTGGCCCCACGGGTGCCCCTGGGAGTCCTGGACACATGGTAAGTCATTATCCATGTTCTTCCACCCGTGCGTAACTCCATTCACCCGCCTGTTCACCCATCCGTTCAGTAAGTGCTTTGACTTGCTAAGTGCTTTCCATAAATCCTAATTCACCCAACAAGTGTTATTCTCCCTTGAGGCCGAGAAAAGGCGATTCTTCGGGCTGCAGCCAGCACAGGGGGTGGGGATGTCTCGCTCCAGAACTCTTTAACAGTCTGACCTGCCTGCTGTGTGCTGGGCATATGGGGAGGCCTGGGCCAAGCTGGGGCTCCCTCCCAGTTCCTGGCTCCCCACCCCTTGTCTACCCTGTCCTACCTACTTCAGCACAAGGCTGAGGCCTTCTCTTTTTGTGCAGGGAACCCCAGGCCCTTCTGGACCCAAAGGAACCTCCGGCCACCCAGGAGAGAAGGGTGAGAGAGTGAGTACTCAGATGATGGGGGGGATTCTGGGGCGTCCAGGGTCCCTAGATGACAGCTCTCACCAGCTAACTTACTTCTCTCACCCCGCTGATACAGGGACTGCCTGGAGAACCTGGTCCCCAAGGTCTTATGGGGTTGCCGGTAAGTGACGCAATCTCCTCTATGCCCACCCCTCCGGGACCCCGTCAGCCCAAGCTCCTTGAACCTGGACACCCCATCCTCCTGTGTAATTCAGGACAGCCCCCTCTGTCAGTTGCCGGGACCCATCATCTAGATTTTGTAGTCTGTCTTTCTGTGGCTCTGTATTCATTTCTTCCTAACTCTCCCTTTTTAAAAATTTAATCTTTATTTATTTTATAAAAATTATTGTTTGCTTACATATTTATTTACGTGGGGGTGTCGGATCCTCTGGAACTAGAGTTACAGGCAGCTGTGAGCTGCCATGTGGGTGCTGGAAATTGAACCCTGGTCCTCTGGAAGAGCAGCCAGTGAGTGTTCTTAACCCCTGAGCCATCTCTGCAGCCCCTGTTCCTGTCTCTTTGGCTCTGTACTTCTCATTTTCATTCTCCATCTCTGAATGTAGATATGTCCTTTTCTCTCTCTACTGTAGCCAATTTTTGCTTTGTGTGTTTTGAATCTTTGTTATTAAGCAGATATGTGTTTAGGCTTTGCTTTTGTGGAATCAATATTTATATCTCTAGAATATGCATCTTGAATTCTGCCTTGTTTGCTATTAAAGTAAGCACGCCAATGCTGTAATGCTTGCCATCTGTGTATGCCGGTGCCAGTGTATTTAAAGTGCCTCCCTTGTAAACAGCATGAGCTTTGCATTTTTTCAGACAGTCTGCCATTTAGTTCATCGATATTTTCATTTACCTGCATAATTATCAATGGGCTTCCAAGTTCACCATCTGCAGTTGGCGTCTGCTTCTCCCATCTTTTTCAGTTCCTTTTCTTGCCGCCTTTTACTTCTTTTAGTCACCGCCCTTCTTCTGAGCCTGCTCACTTGCCTTCTTCAGGAGAGAATAGCTTGGGATCCACTGTAGCCAGGAATAGTCTTTCAGCAATCCCTATTTGTGTTGATTTTTTTTCACAGTTGCTAAGGACAGCGTTGTCCTCCCCTTCTCACGTTTTACAGGAATTAACATAATGCTTCGTGTACTGTGTCAACTGTGAGTGTACGTCAGTGCTCACGTAGATGAGTTCCGCTGCGTGTTGTTCCATTTTCATCCTCTTCTTGTGCTCTGCACTCCACTCCTTCATACGTCATAAGCCCCTCAACACTTTTAGAGGATGCTGAGAATTGAACCCAGGGTATTAGAAGCAGGCATTAGCAAGTGATCTATCATGAATCCTCATCCCAGGCCATCATTGTCATCATCATCACTACTTTAAAGTCAGTTGGCTTTAAAAAAATAAGATACAAATTTAAACACTACATATTCTGCAGCTGTAGTTTGTAAAACTATGATTTGAAAATATTACCAAAAAAAAAAAAATCCCACACCATATTGGCCATGTACTGATTTTTTTTAAATGATTTTTTTTTTTCCTGGTTACTGGGGATCAAATCCAGAGCTTTGTACATGCTCAGACAAGGACTCTGATCACTGAGCTACATCCCTAGCCATCTTTTTATTAAGATTTAATTTTGTGTGTGCATATGTGTATGTGTGTGTAGGGGAGCGGGGGTAGTCTACCCTTGGAGGCCAGAAGAGAAGGCCACACGTCAGTTGTGAGCCACCCAACATGGGTACATGAGCAGCCAGTTCTCCAGTCCAGTGCTCTGAACCACTGAGCTGTCTCTCCAGCCCCTCCCCCCCCCTTTTGAGACAGGATCTAACTAAATTGCTCAGACTCACGAGCTTGTGATCTTCCTGCTTCAACACCCCAAGTAACAGGGATTGCCCACCTGTGCCATCAGGCCCTAGTTCTTTTGGTTTGTTTTTTGAGACAGGGTTTCTCTGTGTAGCCCTGGCTGTCCTGGAACTCTCTAAATAAACCAGGCTGGCCTTGAACTCACAGAGATCCGCCTGCCTCTGCCTCCTGAGTGCTGGGATCATAGGCGTGCACCACCGCAGCCAGCTCAGGACAGGTTCTTACTGTTAGTTGTTGAGTTGTATGGTAGCAGCTATTACAGAGCATTTTCATCAGTATTGAAGGATCTAGAGTCAGATGAACTCTTCTCTATACACCTACGGGTTAAACACAAGACTAAGCCTTTTATTGAGGGATTTGAACTTTTGGCTTTTGGTACCCACAGAAAAGTGAATTCCACATGAATACAGAGGGATAACTGTGGTCCTTTAAACTTACTCACGTGTGTCTCATTTCTAATATTGTACTTTTCTATAGATTCAGATTTCTGTCTGTCCTGGTTAGAGTTCTGTTGCCGCGATTGATAAACATCCCAACAGAAGACAGCTTGGGGAAGGAAAGGTGTGTTGGGCTTACAGGTTATAATAGTCCATCATTAAGGCAAGCCAGGGTATGAGCTTGAGGCAGGAACGAAAGCAGAGACCATGGAGGAATATGAGTTACTGGCTTGGTTTTCTTAAAATGCTCAAGCCAGCTTCCTGCTTAGGGGAGGCACTGCCCACCAAGGGCTGGACCCTGCTTTATCAGTCAGCAATCAGAGTGAACCCCGAGATAGGCCACAGGCCAGGCTGATGGAGGCAGTTCCTCAACTGAGCGTGCTTTCCAGGTGCTTCTAGTTTGTGTCACGTTGACAAGAAAGACTAACCAATATAATATCTGATAGTATTTTTTTTTTTTTAGCCTAAAGAGAACCCTTCAGCTTTTCTCATAGTACAAGTCTCTCACATAGCCTATCTAAACTATTTTTAGGGGATGGTGTGTTGCTCAGTGTTAGAACTCTTGTTTTGTGAGGCTCTGAGTTCAATCCACAGCATTGCAATGGATGGCCATTAAGCAAGCTGGGTGGGCTGGCATATAGCTAGCTACATTCCCAACACATGGGAGGCTGAGGCAAAAGGTTCAAGAGTTTGAGACCAGCTGGAGCTATGTAGTAAGTTCCAGGCCAGCATAGCCTATAGCCTCTGTATTAAAAACAAACAAGCAAACAAACAAATACTGGGGCTGGGGAGATGGCTCAGCGATTAAGAGCACTTGCTGTTCTTGCAGAGGATTTGGACACGGTTCCCAGCACCACGTGGTGGCTTACAACCGTCTGCAACTCCAGCTCTAGGGAAGCCAGTGCCGCCTTCTGTCTCCACGGGCACTGCAGGCACACGGTGCACGTTCATACATGCAAGCAAAACATTACCATAAAATAAGAATTAAAAAAACAATCAATAGTATGATACTTTACAGGATCTCCACTATATAGACCAGGTTGGCCTTGAACTCACAGAGATCTGCCTGTCTCTTCCTCTCAAGTGCTGGCATTAAAAGTATGCACCACTATGCCCAGCTAAGATACTCTTTATTATAGCTTAGTTTTTAAAAGGGGTTTTGTTTGTTTGTTTGTTTGTTTGTTTGTTTTTTGAGACAGGGTTTCTCTGTGTATCTCCAGCTGTCCTGGAACTCTCTCTCTCTCTGTAGACCAGGCTGGCTTGAATTCACGGAAATCTGCCTGCCTCTCCCTCCTGAGTGCTGGGATTAAAGGTGTGCACCACTGGACTTAAAAAGATATATATTTTTAAAAGATTTTATTTATTTTATATATATGAGTGCTCTATCTGCATGTACACCTGTATGTCAGAAAAGAGCATTAGAAGGTACAGATGGTTGTGAGCCACCATGTGGGTGCTGGGAATTCTACTCAGGACCTCTGGAAGAGCAGACGGTGTTCTTAATCTCTCCAGCTCTCTAAAAGATATTTTGCTGGTTATAAGATTATATGTTGGCAATTTTAAGGCTTTGCTCTATGACCTTCTTGCTTACATAGTACATAGTTTCTCATGAGAAATAAATTTAAATTGATTCTCTCTCTCTCTCTCTCTCTCTCTCTCTCTGTGTGTGTGTGTGTGTGTGTGTGTGTGTGTGTGTGTGTGTGTGTGTTACCCTTTGGTTTTTAAGATTTTCTCCTTAGCCTTAGTTTTCAATAGACATGGCTGTGATATGGCTGGATGTGATATTCTCTGTGTCTAACCTTCTTTGGGTTCACTAAGATTCTCACTAAGAGTCCTGAATCTTTGAAGTGTTAGTTTTATTCATCATTTCTCCTGATCATCTGTAAATAGACATAGTAACAATGTACATGGGAAATTTTGGTGGAAGTCTCTTCAACCTTTACAGGCAGCAGTGACGAGTGACAGGGACACATAAATTAGGCACGGCAGTGTGAATCCACAATCCCTGCACTCAGGAGATGGAGACAGGAGGATCAGAAGTTCAAGATCATTCTCAGCATCATAGTGATCCTGAGGTCAGCACGGGATACACAGGACCCTGCTGAAAACATCAGAAAAGCTGCCAAAGTGTCCTGCAAAGTAGCTGTTCCATAGTACCTTCTGTCTTAGTTCTACTGCTATGACATCATGGCCAAGACCACTTAAAAGAGAAAGCATTTAACTGAGAACTTCCTCACAGTTTTAGAGAGTTACTCCATTATCATCACGCAGGGAACACAGCAGCAGGCAGGCATGGTGCTGGAGCAGTAGCCGAGAGTTTTCCACCCTGATCCAGGCAGTGGGCAGAAAGAGAGCCGGCCTGGTGTGGGCTCTTGAAACGTCAGAGCCCACCCCAGTGACACATCCTCCAGCAAGACCACGCCTACTCCCAAAAGGCCACACCTCCCAGTCCTTCCCAAACACTTCCACTAACTAGTGACCTAGCATTCAAATGCATGACCCTATGGGGACCATTCTCCCTCAAACCACACCAAGTCCTCACAGCAGCGAATGAGAGTTGCATCTTCCCCACATCCTCACCTCCACTTGTCGTTTGTCATTAGGTATTTTGGCCGTTCTGCTAGGTGTGCAGTACTATTTCATTGGGAAGGTGTTTTGTTATTGTTTTGGTTTGGTCCAGGCTGTCCTCAAGCTCGAGAGAGTCTCCTGCCTCAGCCTCCTGAGTGCAGGGATTACGGGTCTGTCTCCACGAGCTAGCCTGGGCGTTTGCTGTGTTTGATCTCACTGCCATTTTAATTGCCAGGTCCCGGGCAATACTGACCAGGGCCAGCCTTTCATGTGTTCACGAGTGCCTTTGCCTTTCGTTGTGATTGTGCTGTTTATGTCTTCTGACCATTTTTCTTCTCTTTGTGTTTTTGTTGTTATTGTTGCTGCTGTTTGAGACAGTCTTTCTGTGTAGCCCTGGATGTTGGGAACTTGCTATGAAGGCCAGGCTAGTCCTTAACTAACAGAGATACTACTGCCTCTGCCTCCCAAGTGCTGAGATTAAAGGCATGTGCCACCACTCTGGGCAATGTTGATGATGGTGATGATGATGATGATGATGATGATGATGATGATGATGATGATGATGATAAATAAATAAATAAATTTCAAATTCCAGTTGTTCACTGCTAGCATGCACAATCTTCTGTGTATTAACATGTATCATTGAGGTAATAACAGATTAGTTCTGGGAACATTTTTATTAGTTAGTTCAGATTTTCTACATAGATGAATCAAATCATGCACAAAAATAATTATTTGGCAAATCCATATAGTTTGTATTTCCTCTTCTTTTAATGCATTCGCTAGCACTTCCAGTAAGTACTGTGTTGAAAGGCAATGGTAAGAGAGGGGCATTCTTGCCTTCTTTTTCTTTCCTTTCTTTTATTCTTTAATTAATTTATTTTTTTTGAGATAGGGTCTCTCTGTGTAGCCTTGGATATCTGGAACTTGCTCTGTAGTCCCTGCTGGCTCCCCGCTCACAGAAATCCACCCAAATGTCTTTTGTCTTTGACCCCAGTACCCAGAGGCAGAGGCAGGCAGATCTCTGTGGTCTCATAAAGTGTTGGGGACCTGGGCTGCAGCACAGTGGCAGAGCATAAGCGCAGCATGCTTGAGTGCTTGGTGACCCCAACACTCCAAAACATGGGTTAGGAAGCACTCTCTATGCTTCCGAAAGGAGCCAGGGAAGTTCTGATACTCCTCCTTAAGCTCTTGTTTGTTTTTTTAGATTTATTTTATTTATTATGTATACAGTATTCTGCTTGCAGGACAGAAGAGGGCACCAGATCTCATTATAGATGGCTGGGAGCACCATGTTGTTGCTGGGAATTGAACTCGGGACCTCTGGGAAGAGCAGTGTTTTTATTATTATTATTATTATTATTATTATTATTATTATTATTATTATTATTATTATTATTATTATTACAATTTATTCACTTTGTATCCCAAATGTAGCTCCCCAGTCCACTGATAGGGGAGGTCCTCCTCCCCTTCCCTCTGACCCTAGCCTATCAGGTCTCATCAAGACTGGTTGTATTGTCTTCCTCTGTGGTCTGGTAAGGCTGTTCCCCCTCAGGGGGAGGTGATCAAAGAGCCAGCCACTGAGTGCATGTCAAACACAGTCCCTGTTCACATTCTAGAGACTGAGCTGCCATGAGCTACATCTGTGCAGGGGTTCTAGGCTATCTCCATGAATGGTCCTTGGTTGGAGTATCAGTCTCAGAAAAGACCCCTGGGCCCAGATTTTTTGGTTCTGTTGCTCTCCTTCTGGAGCTCCTGTCCACTCAAGGTTTTTGTGTCTCCTCCTTCTTTCATAAGATTCCCTGCACTCTGCCCAAAGTCTCAGCATTTGCTTCAATACCCTGCTGAGTAGAGTCTTTCAGAGGCCCTCTGTGGTAGGCTCCTTTCCTGTTCCCTGTTTTCTCCCTCTTCTGATATCTATCCCATTTGCCTTTCTGAATGAGGATTGAACGTCTTACCCAGGGTCCTCCTTCTTGCTTAGCTTCTGTAGGTGTACAGATTTTAGTATGTTTATCTTATATTTTATGTCGAATATTCACTTATAAGTGAGTATATACCATGTGTGTCTTTCTGCTTCTGGGATACCTCACTCAGGATGATATTTTCTAGTTCCTACCATTTGCCTGCAGATTTCATGATTTCCCTGTTTTTAATTGCTGGGTAGTATCCCATTGTGTAAACGTACCACAATTTCTATACCCATTTCTCAATTGAGGGACATCTGGGTTGTTTCTAGATTCTGGCTATTACGAATAAAGCTGCTATGAACATGGTTGAGCAAATGTCCTTGTTGTATACTTGAGCATATTTTGGATATATGCCTAGGAGTTGGTATAGCTGGATCTTGAGGTAGCACTATTCCTAATTGTCTGCGAAAGCACCAGATTGATTTCCAAAGTGGTTGTACAAGTTTATTCCCACCAGCACTGGAGGAGGGTTCCCCTTTCTCCACATCCTCTCCAGCATGTGTTGTCTCTTGAGCTTTTGATCTTAGCCATTCTAATGGGTGTAAAGTGAAATCTCAGGGTGGTTTTGATTTGCATCTCCCTGATGACTAAGGACGTTCAACATTTCTTTAAGTGTTTCTCTGCCATTCTATATTCCTCTACAGAGAATTCTCTGTTTATCTCTGTACCCCATTTTTTAATTGGACTACTTGGTTTATTGGTGTTTAACTTCTTGAGTTCTTATATATATATTCTGGATATCAGTCCTCTGTCAGATAGAGGGTTAGTGAAGATCCTTTCCCAGTCTGTAGGCTGTCATTTTGTTCTGATGACAGTGTCCTTTGCTTTACAGAAGCTTTTCAGTTTCATGAGGTCCCATTTATTGATTGTTGATCTTAGAGCCTGTGCTGTTCGAGTTCTCTTCAGGAAGTTGTCTCCTGTGCCAATGAGTTCAAGGAAGAGCAGTGTTCTTAACCTCTGAGCCATCTCTCCAGCGCCCTCCTCTTTAATCTCTTAATAGAATTCAATAGCAACTTTATCTGCACCCAGAACTTTCTGTTTTGAAAGGTTATTATCAATTTATTTATTTATTTATTTTTGTTTGTTTGGTGGAGGTGGATCTTGACAGGGAGAGCCCTGTGTAGCCCTGTCTGCCCTGGAACTCTCCCCATAGACCAGGCTGACCTTAAACTCAGAGATCTGCCAGCCTCTGCCTCCTGAGTGCTCCTGAGAATTAAAGGCGTGGGCCACTGCTGCCCATCCAAGTTTGGTTTGTTTTTTGAGACAAAGATTTTCTATATAGGCCTGGCTAGCCTAGTACTCACTCAAACTGGCCTCCAGTTTCTGGCAGTCCTTCTGCCTTGGCCTCCACAACAACAGAATGTTCTGTCATATTTCAAAATGGTTCCTTTTCTCCCTTCCGTTCTCAGGTGTTCACTAGGAAGGTTTGGGTAGAAGTCTTTAACATGAAACTCACAAAGTACTGTGATTGGGACCCACTGAGCCGGAGGCTTCTCTGGCACAGTTAGGACCTCAGCTCTGGTTCCTGTGGGTCTCTGGCACTGTTAGGACCCCAGCTCTGATTCCGGTGGGTCTCTGGCACAGTTGGGTTCCCCAGCTCTGGTTCCTGTGGGTCTCTGGTACAATCAGGTCCCTCAGCTCTGGTTCCTGTGGGTCTCTGGTACAATCAGGTTCCTCAGCTCTGGTTCCTGTGGGTCTCTGGCACAGTTGGGTTCCCCAGCTCTGGTTCCTGTGGGTCTCTGGCACAGTTAGGACCCCAGCTCTGGTTCCTGTGGGTCTCTGGCACAGTTAGGACCCCAGCTCTGGTTCCTGTGGGTCTCTGCTCTTGTGCAGAGATTGCTGCACAAGAGATGAGCCTTGCTATTTCCTTGCTTTCTCTCCAGGGCCAGGGGCAGTTTGCCTGTGTGCTCACCTTTCTGACAGACATTACGGAAGTTCCTGCCAGGTGCGGAGGTTCACACCTGTAATCCCAGCTCTTAGGAAGCAGAGAGCCTGGGTTATACAATGAGGCCTTGTCTCAAAAAAAAAAAAAAAAAAAAAAAAAAGATAAAAAAAAAAAAAATTCCCCCCCCCCCCCCCCCCCCTTTAAGGTATTAGGATGGCCACTTCCAAGTTCTGTCCCACACTTGGATCCTAGAGCTACATTTTGTTTGTTTTGAAATCAATTTTGAAGAAAGACAGTGGGTCAATGGGAAATGTTCTTTGCCCACTGTCTTCTCTACCTGGAACTGCAGTTACATGCTGGCCTGGAGCCCTGTACCTCATCCTTAGGGAGTGTGACCCTGTCAAACAGATTCCCCAGCCCAGGTTTCCAAAGCGTCCTCCCCACCTCCTTCTCGGCTTCAGTTTAAATTGGCTTTTCTTAAAAGCTTTTTTGTACAATCTTCCATTCGTTTTATCTAATGGAATTTTTACTTTTTTATCACAGTTGGTTTATTTTGTGTGTGCACACACACACACACATGCTGTGGCACACGTGGAGACCAGAGGACAACTTGAAGTGGTTGATCCTCCCCTTCATCGTGTGCGTTCAGAGGCTGAGCTCAGGCCCTCATGGTCAATGGCGAGTGCTCTTACCTGCTGAGCCACCTCACTGGCCCCATGGCTAATGAAATTTTATTTTCAAGATTTCCATTTGATTTTTAAAAACAATGTCCCCTAATGTTCTCCATCTTGTCACATAGCATATCCAGACCGTTGATTTGGTTCCCAGCACCCATGTCAGACGGCTCACAACTGCCTGCAGCTTAAATCCCACACCCTCTTCCGGCCTCTAGTGTCATCTCCACTCATGGGCACATAGTCTTTAAAAAAAAAATTTAAGCCAGGCGCTGTGGCATACGCCTGTAATCCCAGCACTCAGGGAGGCAGAGGCAGGCAGATCTCTGTGAGTTCGAGGCCAGCCTGGTCTACAAAGTGAGTCCATGACAGCCAAGGCTACCCAGAGAAACCCTGTCTCGAAAACAAACAAACAAACAAAAAATTTTTTTTAATCTTTAAAAATTTTCAAAAGTTTTTCACTTTATTTACTATTGTTTTGTGTGTTGATGGTGGGGCATACATGGGAGACAAGGCAGATCGCAGGAGTCGGCTCTTTCCTCCCACTGTGGTTTCCACGGGTCCTCTCAGACCTGCGCGGGTTTGCTGGATCGTTCAATGGTCTAGAATAGCGGTTACAGGCATTCATTTTTTAAGATTTCTTTTTATGTGTATGAGAGCTTTGCCTGTATGTCTGTCTGTGTACTTCATGCATGGCTGCTGCCTGCAGAAGGTATCGGATCCCCTGGAACCGGAGTTACAGATGGTTGAGACCTACCATGTGGGTTTGGGGAGCTGAACCTGGGTCCTCTGCCAGAGCAACAAGTGCTCTTAACCAGTGAGCCATCTCTCAGCCCTGTCACGGATAGTTTAAATACATAGTCTCCTGCTTACACCTAAATGCTATGGATCTGTTTCTGTTGACTGATTTTTCTCTTAAATGTCTACCACATTTCCTGTTGTTGTTTTTTTTCTCTCCATATAGCTAGTGATTTTCAGATGCTTCATTGGATGAGAGGGGTATTGCCTGAGGCGCTCCATTCTAGCTTTTCTTTTTCTTTCTTTCTTTCTTTCTTTCTTTCTTTCTTTCTTTCTTTCTTTCTTTCT
>NW_026596051.1:14366347-14401166 GCF_907164565.1 Psammomys obesus
TCCTTCCTTCCTTCCTTCCTTCCTTCCTTCCTTTCTTTCTTTCTTTTTTTTTTTCCTAGACAGGGTTTCTCTGCATAGCCTGGCTGTCCTGGACTCGCTCTGTAAACCAGGCTGGCCTCGAACGCATAGAGATCCACCTGCCTCTGCCTCCCCAAGTGCCGGGATTGCAGGCATGCACCACCACATCCGGCTCAGTCTACTATTTTCTTGAGAAGTGCTAAGTGCCCCTGGACAGCTAGGTTAGAGATGTCACTCTTTCAGAAATTTAGTTTGAGCACAAACTCCATTTTGGTTTTGTTCTTGATCCTAGAAGAATTCCCTAGCCCTGGCATGTGTCCCTTATTTTAAGGCCTGGGTTTCTGCAGTTCCAGGAGAAAGCACTGGGTATTTCCAGACTCTGCCGCCTGTGTGACAGGGCAGACTCTATCAACTGGACTCTATCCTGGGCTCCCAGTGCCTCCCCCCAAGGGTGGAACCCAGGAACTCACACGTGCTGGGCAATTGCTCTGCCACTGTCGTCAGGTTTCTGTGAGCCTTTCTCCCTCACGCCGCCCCCCTCTTGCTCTCCTCCTACCCTTCCTTACTTCTGTCTCTGACTCATTTCAGGGAGAGCCAGGCCCCAAAGGAGACCCTGGTGAGAAGAGCCACTGGGTAAGCCACAGCCCTGTACCTGCTTCCCCTCTCCTGCCCTGCTCCTTCCTGCTTCCCCCCACCCCATCCCTGCCTCCTGCTGCCTCTACCTGCTTCCCCCTGCCCTCCCCTGCCACCCTGGGGGTGGTTAAGGAAATAATTCTCTCACCAGTAGATCCTGGGATGGAGGATGTCCTAGTCCCATGCTACAGGAGCCCTGCTCCCATACCCTTCCCCGGCCCTCCCTGCTAGCCAGGGCAGCCCTTCCAGCAGACTACACCCCCCTCGCTCCCCGCCCCCATACTCACTGTCTCTGCCTCTGTTTTCACCCACTCACCCTCTGTAGCCTTTCCAGGCCAAGGTGGCTTAGCCTATTCCTGCTGGGCAGTTTAGGTGACCCAGGCCAGACTGCATCTCCACTTCCGTGGTCCCTCCTGTCAAAGGTTCTGGCTTTGTCCTGTCGTCCACAGAAGAAAGGGAAACCTGAAGGCAACATCCACCTAAAATAGAAAAGGGACCTTAGGAAAGTCATGGAACAAAAAAAGAGACACACAAGGGAGCCGTGATTCAAAGGACTGGGGACCTAGAAACCAACAAACACATGGAGAGTCCAGGAGGCTTGGGAAGGGAAACCTTGAAACCACTATGTGTATGTTTGACATGGTGAATAAGGTCAGGAGACCTAACTCTGCTCTGCCCAAAAGATCTGTAATAGGTGCCTCACGTACTTCACGGGACCCACTGGGGAAGCCTAGAAACTGTCTGTGGAAAGAGAACTGCAGACAACGAGATAACGTGATCTAGACTCCACCATATGAAGCAAACTGTGAGCCACAGAAAGGGAAACCTAGGAGATGTCACATACATAGCAGATGTTGAGCAAATGGGAAGAGAGGCCTAGAAATCCCATAGTCAGCGATCTCAGCATGCGTGTGGGGGCCTGGGAGGCTTCGAGATCAATGGTGATAACTGATGAGCAGAGTTGTGGCCTAGAACTCTACTCTGGCTAAGGACACAGGAGAAGGAAGGAAGGAAGGAAGGAAGGAAGGAAGGAAGGAAGGAAGGAAGGAAGGAAGGAAGGAAGGAAGGAAGGAAGGAAGGAAGGAAGCCTAGAACCCTCCATGCCTGTAGTCTCAGGTGCACGCGTTGGCAACCATGGCTAACGTGGGAAGCACTTGGAAAATAGGGAGGGTGGGGGTGAACATTCCTACCAGAAAGGCAGCCTGGGCACTCTTCAGAAGGTGGCGTCATGCTTTCCTTCCTGTCGTCCCTGAGTCCCTGAGAGCCCCTGGTGAGGGTGTGGCCCGCACTAGCCGCCAACCTTGTCTTCTGTTTGTGGTCATGGAGTGAGTGATGGATACAGCCGTGGTAGTCCTCGCCCTGCACGAGTCCACCTCCGTGAGCCCCGTGACTTCTAGGGGCCCTGCTACCTCTCCCAGATGCTTGCTTCCCCGCCCTCCGCCCTCATCCATCCACTCCCTGTGGCACCTGGCCTTTGACAGTGTCGGTGTGCAGGGAGAATAACCCTCTGCCTTCCCTAGGCCTCTCACTCTCCCAGAGACCCTGGGTGAGAAAACAGGTCACGCCTTGAACCCAGGACCCACCCGTGGGAGGGACCCCCAAGAGGTAGCAGGACCCCTCCCTGTCCCCCTCCTTTCATCACCTGTACTTCTGCCCCTGCTTGCTGCCTGAGAGAGGGTTCGCTGTGCAGGAGATGCATGCGGCTTCCAGGCTGAGGGACCAGCTCTGTTGGAGGCAGGTAGGGATCCTGGTGCCCGGTAGAGCGAAGTGGGAACGTCATCCTATGGACGACTACGACACACTTCACCTACCGGTGCCCCCTAGGGGCCATGCAGCTTCGGAGCGGCTTGCCAAGTTTAGCGGTGGCTCAGCAGTGTCCCCATGTGGTCACAGTCATGTACTGCAGGAGCCCAGTTAAGAGGCAAGCAAGCCTTCATCCCTTATTCAGACAGGGAAACTGAGGACACACTCCGCAGAGCAAACTGGTGGCAAAGTGGGACCAGACCTGAAGCAGGATAAGACATCTAAGTTCTCAGAGGGGCTAGAGAACCCATTACCGTTCCCTGAGCCTCTCTCTGCATGCCAGGCTCAGGGTTGGGCAGTATGCAGAGGCGCTCTGCAGACACAGACCCCAGGGCAAAACACCATGGTCAGCAGCCACAGGACAAAACAAACCTAGCTGTGGATCGGGCCGTGGTGTATTGGTGATGAAAAGAACCTAGCAGAGGGCCTGGGGTCAGAGCAGGCAGAGTAGCAAGTGCTTGGATTGGCAGTTTGGCAGACAGGAAGTGAGCAAGGACAGGGGCCCTCAGAAATGAGGAGGCCACATTAAGGAATTCCAACTTTGGGTGGACACTGGGGCATCATTTAAGTATTTCTAAACTGGGAACCAGGCGTGGGTGGCTCACATGCGTAACCTCAGCATTCAGATGGCTGAGGCAGAGGATTGCCGCAAGTTCAAAGCAAACCTGGGCTACAGAGTGAGAAACGGGAGGGTCTCAAAAACTTAAGAATTAGAGGGGGAAAAAACATTTAAAAAATGCGAGGAATGGTATGGTCAGGGTTTTGTTTGAAAAGTATGTTTCTGAATGCCAATTTTGAGAACAGACAGACTAGAAGGCTGAGGGCATCCTGAGCATCCCACGGTCGGTTAGGCGGGAGCAAGGGCAGGAAGCAAGGCAGACAGTTGTCGGTGGAGTCGGGACCCTGGGTGCTGCTTTGGCTTTGAAGGGAAGTAAAGAGTAGCAATGGGCCCGGTGTATAAGCCTGCAATCCCAGCTGCTCAGGAGGCTGAGACACAAGGACCCCAAGTTCAGGGCCAGGCTGGACCACTGAGTGAGATCTTGATGGAGAATATACTGAGAACACAAAGCTCAAAATAAAAGAGAGGTGGGCTAGGGATAGTGCTCAGCGGTGGGGCACCTGCCCGGCATGCGCAAGGCTTCATCCCCACCACCATACACGTGAGGAACAAGAAAAGTGACAGGACTGGAGAGATGGCTCAGTGGTCAGGAGCACTTATGCTCTTCCTGAGGATCTGAGTTCGAGTCCCATGTGGCAGCTCACAGCGATTTGAACTCCTACCCCCAAGAGGGCTTCTGGCCTCTCTGGGCACTGCACACATATGGTTCACAAACATGCATGCGAGTACAAGTACACTGCTCGTACACATAAAAATATATACGAGCTTTAGCCAGGATCAGAGCAAGATTCCCACATTGCAGTTTGTCACATTTCTGGTGGCTTTTAGCCTAGAATGTGCTTCCTGCTCCTCTCACTGGTGGTCTGTGAATGTCCTAGATTTGTCCACCTGCTTATTCCCAAGGACATAAAGCTAAGAGCTCTAAGCCCGTGCCTGGGACCTTGTGCCCTTTGATTATACCTCATTGCTCCATCGTCCATGCTAGAACGGCTTCATAGTGCTTCTAAAGATTGACCTTCTAAAATGTTTTGTTGTTGTTTTAAACATTTATTACTTATACAGTCTTCTGCCTGCATGTGATCCTGCATGCCAGAAGAGGGCACCAGATCTCAGTATAGATGGTTGTGAGCCACCATGTGGTTGCTGGGAATTGAACTCAGAACCTTTGGAAGAACAGCCAGCCAGTGCTCTTAACCACTGAGCCATCTCTCAGTGGATGTTTATTCATGTGCATGTGGGGGGGGGGGGTGCGCCTGGATATTGGTGCCTAAAGAGGCCAGAAGAGGCCGACAGATTCCTGGGACCTGGAGTTATAGGAGATTGTGAGTTGCCCAGAGTGGGTGCTGGAACTCCAAACTTGGACCCGTTGGAAGTGCAGCCATTGCTTAACCGTTGAGCCATTTTTTCCAGCCCTTAATCAATCTCTCCATCTCTCTCTGTGTGTTATGCCTGTGTATATACACATGTGTGCTTGTATGTGCCCATGTATCGTTCTCTGCCCTGTCCCCTTGTGATTGAACCTGAAAGCTATTATTTTTTCAGCTAGGCTGGCAGCCTTTCTCTATACCTGCCCAGTGCAGGGGTTACAAGCATTGGTTGGCTTGCCCCCCACCCCCAAGACAGGGTTTCTTTGTGTAGCTTTGGCTGTCTGGAACTCTCTCTGTAAACTAGGCTGGCCTTGACTTCATAGGATCTGCCTGCCTCCGCTTCCCCAGTGCCGGGATTAAAGGTGTGCGCCACCTCCTGGCTTGGGTGACTTTTTATGGGAATCCTGGGGCTCCGTATTCAGGTCCTCATTCTGGCTAGCCGTATGATCTTAGCACTGAGCCATCTCCCCAGCCCCAGGATCATCCTTTTCCACATCCTGCTCCCATGACCCTTGAAGAGGGATGACTTTGGCATGTGACCTATAGCGACCCCAGTACCCAGGGCTGAAACGGCAGTTTGGTGGCCCAAGAATAGCTCAATCTTTCTGATATAAACAGGACAGCTGGAGCATAAGGAATAGCCCCAGAGAATGAACAGACTCACAGTGGAGAGACTGGGAGGCCTCTCAGTTGCTTTGATGTTCTTGTGGAAAACTGCTGTTTCAGAGGGTTGGATGGTGAATCAAGGGTAGCGGCTCACAGCTGGAACTCTGGCATATGGGAGTCTGAAGCAGAACCGTTGTGAGGCTGAGGCCAACCTAGGCCACAGAGAGACAATATATCTCAAAGAAAACAAAAGTAGGGAGGAACTGGAGAGAGAGCAAGCGTGAGGACCAGAGTTTGGATTCCAGGATCCACATGAAGGCTAGGTGGGCCTGGAACCCCCTCACCCCTGTCTCTATGGGCAGTGGTGGCGCACGCCTTAATCCAGCACTTGAAAGACAGGAGCTGGCGGATCTCTGGGAGTTTGAGGCTAGCCTAGTCTACAAATTGAGTCCAGGACATCCAGGGATACACAGAGAAACCCTGTCTCAAAACAAAACAAAAACAAAAAAGGACCATGTCTCACAAATTAAGATCGAAAACCAAATACAATGGAGAGGTGTGCAGGGTGCCTCAGTAAACGCAGTTGCCACAAGACTGAGTTCCGTCTCTAGGATCCATATGATGGGAATAAAGAACTAATTCGTTCAATTTGTTCTCTGATGTCCACACACACGCCGTGGCCACAAGTTGGTCTATGACCTCAACATGTACACTATGGCATGATCAGACGCACACACACACACACACACAGACACAGATGTAATAAAAATCTTAAATATGATGGACAGCAAGAGGAAGACATTCTCCTCTGCCTCTGTATAAGTGTCCACGTGCATATATACCCTCACACATGTCTGAACCCCACACACATACACACACAATGTGTGTATTCGTCCCTTCATTCAACCTATACTAAATGCCAAGAGACTTCTCGACGCTGTCAGGCTTAGGGTAGTTGTCTCAACCATCCTGGCTCTCTGCTGGAAAACAACTACCTTCTGGAAGTTGTTGAGGGAGGGGACACGGAGTGTCGGACAAGACCACAGACCCTGTGCTGGGAAGGGAGAGTCCGAGAGAGGTCTCTAAATGAGCCTCTGTTGTGGGGTGGTGGAGAGCCCTGGGCTGCAAGGCCTTGGAAAAGGAGCTTGGCAGACCCATCACCATAGCCCTGGGAAGACCCCTGTGCCTTCAGCTGCTACTGAGAGGGGCTGGGCTAAGGGTGCTCACCGAGGTGGGTCGGAGTGTGGAAATGGTGTCTTGGCAGAGAGGTGCACAGTTTCCTGAGGGAGGGGACTGGGCTGGAGCCTTAGATCAGCCTCATCTTAGGCAACAATGCCTTTCAGACATTTTGGTTTTCACTTAATGCTCACTCTAGCATAAACAGAATCACTGGCAACTAGCTTGCTCTCACTGACAGGGTGATGCTAGCATGACCATTTAAAGCAAAAAGTCAATTTGAAGAATATGAGGAGAGAGAAAGATTAAAAACCTAAAGACTTTAGAACAGAGGGGGAGGGAGGGAGGGAGGGAGGGAACAGAGAGAGAGAGCGCACACCCAGAGTGCAGGTGGCCCAGGGATATCACAGGAACTGTGCAGAGGATGTGAAAATGGAGGGGGAGGAAAGCGGGCTATACGGGGCCTTGGAAACAAATGGGTGACAGGCTGCGGAGAAAACCGATCGGTGCCCGCCGGAGTGACATGATTTGTAGCTAGCTAGGATAAACTGGCACTTTCTGAGAGGGTCTCCAGGGGTCCCTTCCTCTTGCCTTGCCTCCCTCCTGCCCCCTCCATCTTGTTTGGCTGTCCAAGGGTCCTGGGCTGTGGTAGGTGGTACAGGGCTACAGGTGCCTGTCCTGGGTGGGGCATGGGCCACCGGCAGGCTTTGCAGGGTCCCCTCCTTGCTCCCCCATCACGGCTGCATCTGTCTCTTTCCTCCGCAGGGGGAGGGGTTGCACCAGCTGCGCGAGGCTTTGAAGATTTTAGCTGAGAGGGTTTTAATCTTGGAAACAATGATTGGGCTCTATGGTGAGTAGAGACAGACAGACGGCCAGCCAGCCCAACCCCTGCTTTCCAGCCTCCCCCAAACCCTGCTGGGGAACTGGCCTGAGTCCAGTTCTGAGGCTGAAGACTTAGGCTACAGAGGCTACCCCACCCTGAGTGAATGTCACCTCTCTACGGGCGAAGGTTCTGCTCCTGGACTCATCCTCACGCCTCTCTAGGCATGGTGGGTGAAGTAGTTTACAGGACTTTCCGAGCTTGGAGACAACAGAGGATGAGATTTGCAAGAAATCAAGGGCAATGAAATCAGGCTCCTAAGCTGGGTGTGGTGGCACACACCTTTGATCCTAGCACTCAGGGGGCAGAGGCAGTTGGATCTCTGTGAGTTCCAGGACAGCCACAGCTACACAGAGAAACCCTGTCTCGGAAAAACCAAACAAAAGAAATACAAAAAAAGAAAAAGAAAGAAAGGAAGGAAAAGAAACCAGACTCCTAATCAGTAGGGAACTGTGGGTAACAGCCAGACTCTAGCCATAAAGGATCATGGGTCAGTCCGAGTCAATAGGATTATGGATAATGTTTGTAGACTCTACTTCTCTACTGAGCTCTAGAGAAGTCACAGTCAGTGGAGCCAGTCTCCAGACCTACAGGAAGATAGGTTTTACATCCAAAAGTACAGGGAACTGTGGGTGACAGAGGTAGACTCAGGACCCAGAGGACTCTGGGTAATAGAGCACTCACCAATTCTGACCAGCTTTCCCATAAACTTGTCACGACTCTTACAGGACCTGCCCTCCTGGCCTCAGGTATCCCTCCTGCAGTTACCACTGTAGTCCAAGTGTGTCCTGAGTTCCCTGTCGGGGCTCAAGAGAGCTTGGCCCTCAGCCTGGCATTCACCCTCCATGTTCCCATCTACCCGGCCACCTGAGAAGCGAGGCAGACCTCCCTACCTCATGAGGGAACACTGAGGTCTGGCAGGCGCTGGTCCAGACCCCTGCCCTCAAGCCTATCAGCATCTATCCGCCTTCACCCCCCCCTGGCTCCCAGCCCAGCCCTTAGAGGCCAGACTCTTCTCGATCTCTCTCGAGCTCTTCTCGATCTCCCATCAGGCTCCTAGCTTACAGAGCTTCCTGCAGCAGCAGGCTCAGCTGGAGCTCCTGGCCAGACGGGTCACCCTGCTGGAAGCCATCATCTGGCCAGGTAACAGCAGGGCGGGCAGGCAGGGGCAAACCCTCTCAGGATGGGCCTGGGACAGGCTTGGGCATGAAGAAGATGCTTCCCACTTGGTCTGGGCAGGAAGACACTTTGCATCCTTCCATTCATCAAGGAAACAGAGCCTGGCACAGTGAACTAGCTTTCCTGTTCTGGCAGTCACCTGTTGGCATAGGCGCCAAAATAGCCGATAGGTGTAGCCCTGCCCTTGTGCAGTTTAGAGCTGGGGTGTCGTCTGCCACTGGCAGCAAAGGCCAAGACGAGATAAGTAACAGAGTAGCAAGTATAGGTATGACCTGCTGGGGACATGGCTCCATGGTGGAGCACTCACCTCCTCCAAGGCCATGGGTTCAGTCGTCACCATTCGGGAGGGAGCTAGTTTGGGGAGACAGTCCAGGAAGGCTTCTTGGAGGTGATGTCTCAGTGAAGACCAGAAGCAAGAATCAAGGCTGAGTGAACCAGCAGAGGAAGAACAAAGGCTGAGAAGTCTACAGGGTTTTTTTTTCCCCTCAAGGGTTCTTTGAGGTGGAGGCTAACACTGAGCAGAGCTGGTCTAGGGGAGGCTCTAGAAGGCAGGTTCAGGCAGCATGAGAGGGAGTCAGGTGCCTGGCTCCCGGAGTGAGGCTAAGGAGCCCACAGCTGGGGTGGGGCCTGGCCGGTCACAGGAAGAGTCCCCAGCCCACAGGCTAGCTTTTGCCCCACTTCAGCTTACAGCCCGTATGTTCCCCAATGGCCAGAGGCCTCCATATCGTGTCAGCCTCCCCTCTCAAAAAACTGAGACCTGAGGCGCTACACAGGCAGGAGGAGCAGCGTTAAAACCAATCCTTCGTTCCTCAAAACCAGGAAGCACCAACTGATACTAGGCCCAGATGGGCACTGGGCCCTGCAAAGCAGCTGGGCTTTGGGGAGCTGTCACTCACTGTAGAGACTTAAAGGAGATGGTCCCCAAGGGTGGGGACGCTGTGTGGGGTCATGGAAGACACCTGGCTGTACCATGTGGAGGAGCCATCAAGAACCCAAACAGGAAGTCTAATGTGAGATTACATCTAGAGGTTGGAGAATGTGTTGTCCAAGTCAGGAACGGTGGCTACATGCCTGTGACCCCAGCCCTGGAGAGCAAATTTGAGGCCAGCCTGGGCTACTGAGCAGAACTTTGTCAAAAGAAGAAGAAGAAGGAAAAAAAAAAAAAGTGTATGTAATGGGTTTGTAATTCCCACCCATTAGCCCTGTGGCTTCTCTAAACTCTGGAAACATCTGCCTCAGCAGCTCTGTCCCTGCCTTAGGAGGGGACACTGTGGTCCCTACCCTACCCTCTTAGCCCCCATCCTGCATCCCCCATTGCCTACCAATGGCCTGAGGGACCATTGGAAACAAAGGCCCAAACATCACATTCTAAGTGCCTTTTCTGGGCTCCCCCCTCTCTGTAGAAGGGACAGTTAGCGCAGAGGGATAGAAGAGCTGGGTAGGCCGCTGCTGGCTGTGCTTCTGATAGCCCCTGGAGGATGTACAAGGCCCCGATTAGCGGCCCACCCTAAGCAGCGCCTTCAGTGAGAAGTGGTCCTTATCAGCTTCCTAGGAACAGCGCAAGTGCTCGTGCTGGGACTCCACCCCGCCAGGAAAACAGCTACCCTGCTCTTCTCCCTGCTTTAGGGGGTACTAAAGGATATTATTCCTGGCTTCCCGGACAAGAGACCCCCTCCTTGGGTTTTGAAGGACTTTAGTTTCCTCAGGGGCAAGTACGCTGTTGGACGCTGGAGCTTCAGGTTATGTGCAGGTCAGGGCGTATCTCACAACTCCCCTTGGAGCTGACGTCAGTCTTTGTCGGCCCTCAGGGTTTATCTGAAAATGTCCTTGATTTCAGAAATCAGACAACTGGGGCCTTGACAGGGTCCAGGTCCCCTGAGGCTGCTCAGGGGCAGCGCCTGACTTTACAAAGCCCTTTCTTCCAAATAGCGCTTTAGCCCAAGGAAAGAGGAAAGTGCTCTTCCCTAGCATCATGGTTTCCTTAACTATGAAATTTGGATGATCCAGAATTCTTCACTTCAAATTAGCCTCAGAAAATTAGCTGGGCATGGCGGTGCATGTATCCCAGCACTCACGAGGCAGAGGCAGGAGAATCTCTGTGAGTTCAAGGACAGCCAGAGCTCTGCTGCACAGAGAAACCCTGTCTTGAAAAACAAATTAACGGGTTGGAGAGATGGCTTAGAAGTTAAGAGCACTGGCTGCTCCTCCAGAGGTCCTGAGTTCAATTCCCAGCAACCACATGGTGGTTCACAACCATCTATAAAGAGATCTGGTGCCCTCTTCTGGCATACAGGTATACATGCAGACAGAACATTGTATACATAATAAATAAATCTATCTTAAAAAAAAAAAAGAAAGAAAAAATAACAACAAAATGATTAGTTAGGGAGCATTATTCATATGCCAAACACGTAAATGTGGCAAGTCTAGCTACCTCATCCGTCAGATGACCAAGTGTCTTGCTGACCTGGGGGCTAAGAGGTTGTAGGGAGGTACTAGCCAGCCTTTTGATGCCCTTATTTCCCACAGCTGCTAGGGCGCCCTGCTACCCCTCAGGCTCCCCATGTGAATGTACCCTGACAGCCTCTCTCCCTATTCCCTCCGGCAGAACCAGAGCTGGGATCCGGGACGGGCCCTGATGGCACGGATAACCCCAGCCTCCTTCGAGGCAAGAGGGGAGGACACCCAACCAACTACCAGATCGTGACCCCCAGGAGACGCAAGGAAAGGAGCTGAGGGGTGGTGGTTGCTCTTCAGGGTCCGCACCAGGCTTCCTCCCCTCGCCTGGACTTGGCCAGCTGCCTCCAGGGACTGCCAGCTCCTATTTATTAATATCCTCAGGGACCCCGTGCCATCTCGGCCTTGGGGTAGGCAGGGCTCAGTGACGGCAGCCTAAGCAGGGACCGGGCCTCAGAAAGCCAGGCCTCACTTGACGTGGGCCTAGTTTCCTCTGTGAAATGGGGTGAAGAGGCCTTGAAGGGGATAGGTGGGAGTACAGGCTTCCAGTGATCTCTAAAGTACGGACCTGGCTGTCTAAAGTACGGACCTGGGACTCTGGCCCTGTAGACATGCAGAAATGGGGACAGAAGTCTCAGTTCCCCTCCTGCAAAACCTTGTTTTCTGGTGCTGAGCTTCCACCTGAGTCCAGGCTGCTTAACCCCTGACTGAGTGGTTGGTGCTTCTTACATCATTTCTGTCCCAAGACCCCACTCCTCCCAGTGTCCCACGTGGGGATGGGATGTATAGAAGGGACTCCTGTTCCAAGCATCTGCTGCAGATGCCAAGGATTGCTATTTACGGGACAATAAACATCCATGCCTGATCTACTCAGCCTGGTCTCTGTAAGGGTCCACCTAGGCTGAGGATACTGGGGCATGGGCCCTGTGGTCTTAGATACCAGGAGTCACCCTTTGCCATCAGCCACTCATTCACTGCTTGCTCACTCCTTTATCCTCCCTGGTGCTAACACAGAAGAGCCGGGCATGACAACCACCATTCAGGAGGCCAGGTTGAAAAACAAATCAGCTTTTATTCTTAGTACCAGGGCAACATGCTGGGGCCCATTCCTGCCCCTAGTGCTTTCAACACCCCACTAAGCCCTCAAGTAGATAGGGCAAGGACTCAGACCAAGCCCACTCTTGTCTTGGACTATGAGGGCCCAGTGCCCTAGCAATGGGCAGAACCACTTCTCCCGTCGGTTACTGGGGCCTCAGTTTCCACTAGGCCTTCCACCAGCAGTGACACTGCCCCCTCCACACGTCCAGTAGCTGCCAAAGCCACTGCAGCCTTCTCAGTAGGGAATCCCATGTGCTCTAGCTGCTGCAGCCTACGAGATGGGGACAAGGAAGAAATGTCAGGACGGCACGGCTCCCACATCAAGAGGCTGTACCCCTGATCACCCTGTCTTACCGCAGAGAAGATACAGAGGACTTGGGCAACCAAAGAGAGCTCTGGGGACCCTGGACTGCCGCATCGAGAAGTGAGGCCTGGATCCCTTCCTGTAGCATTTGCTCATCCAGGGCTGCCCACATTGGGGTTCCTGGAGCAAAGCTGGACCCAGCCCAGCCCAAGCTGCTCTCTGAGTCCTTCCATGTCAGGCCTGGTGGGTGCTGGGCAGAGCCATCACTGTGAGTCCAGGAGCTTGAGGGGGGCAGGTAAGGAGGTCCAGGGGCAGGCCTGTAGGGACAGAGGTGGATGGCCTGGGCTCTCAGCCACTGTCACAACTTCCACCAACCAATGCTGAGCCCCCGGCATTACCCTCACCTCACTCCAGCAGGGTAAGTGACAGGCAGTTCAGCCAGACTGCCTGGGGTAGGAAGGAGCCTCAGTGGCCAGCACCGGGCCAGAGTCCTGCAAAGAGCACCCTCCTGTAACAGCTGCAGTCTCCGCTCCGAGAGCTCCAGCCACCGGAAGGCCCCAGCAGCGTCTGCCTGCCCAGGGCAGGGCAGCTGGTCAAGGAAAAACAAAATGAACTGGGGGAAGGGAATATGCTGGGCACTCCCAGGAATCTCCCTTGCTCCATCCCTCATGCGTATCAGCAGCTGAAGGTAAAAACGAAAGGGAGCTACCTACCTATTCAGCCAGAGGGGAAGAACCAAACATGCCTTCCCCAACCCTGCTTTCCCACCTTCCCCAGCCACCCATAACCCTGTTCCCAGATCCTGTGTACCTGAAGACATATCCTCCTACCCTCAGCAAGACTTGAGTAGCTGGTGTCTGACTCTGAAATGGCCCCATGTGACTGCCTGAAGGGCCATATGGGTCAGCCTGTTCTCTATGGTGGCCATGTTCCCCGCATCTTGGGAGCAAAGCTTACGTTTAAGATACCTGTACCGTGGGCCCCAAGCTGGCCCTGTTTCCAGAGAGCCCAGGCTCACTCCCACCCTGAGCCTGCTTAGCTATGCCCAATGCCTAGCCCTCTCATCTTAGCTTTGACGTCCTTCACACGGGACCCAGGGTAGTGACTTAGGTCCCTTCGACTCTCTAAAGCATCCCGTGGGGTCCTTTGATTGAAACTGACACTTCCATTTGGCCATAAGCCCTGTCCCCAGCCCAGAACACGGCTTAGGAAGATGTGTCAGGAGCAGTGTTTGGTCACTTGGCATTTTCTGGTATGACTCCCTTGTGCCATTCTTTCTGAGGCACCCCAGAGGCTCAGCCACAGGTCCACGCGGACTCTGAGCTCAGGCAAAGGATACAGGCTAGGCCAGCCAGAAGGCCACACAGGAGCTGCAGGAAGGGTGGTTCAGAGCCTAGCAGCAGGGTCAGGGCCAGCAGCAGCCATGGGAGCAGCCATGGTGGCAGAGTCCCCTGAGGCCATCCAGGGTAGTAACTGTGCCCTGCCAGCATGGCCAGATGGACAGGCATGTAGCCACAGCCCCCAGCTGCACTAGACGCCCCGAGGCCTGCCAGCAGCACAGCCAGCAGCCCAGTGGCCAGGGCAAGCAGGATGGAGTTGTGCAGGAAGCGCAGCGTACCCAGGTGGCACTCCTGCCACCACCCCAGAGTGGACAGGAGCAGCAGGCTGAGGAGCAGGCCTGGCAGTGCGGTATGGCCCACAGCATGGGTCAGCAGACGGTGCACTGGGGACAAGAAGAGTGCCAGATAAGAGGATGTATTACCCTTTACTAGGGCCACCTGGTAGCCAGCCTCCCCGACCTAGAGCCAGGATGTCAAATGCCACTACCGAATCACTGGTAGAGGGGACCAATGGCTCTTCAACATCACAGCTACTTTCTAGTTAAAGAGAACCAGCATGCAGTCTTCTCACTGGCAAGCAGCTACTGAGTGGTGCTGTGTCTCAGGCACAGTGAAGCTGTTTGTCACATTTACCAAATCTCTTTTATAGCTGGTTAATAGCACAAGTTCTAACAGAACTACAGAACTGCCTGCTAGAACCACCCACTCCCACAGAGCTGCATAACCTCAAAAATCACTTCACCTCTCTCAACATTTGGGTTCCTAAAATGCAACCCGGAGGGAAGTTTGTGGGAAGTATGTTTGGCTGAAGACCTTGGTCCTTCTTTCCAGGGAAAGCTGTCAGAAAAGGATGCATTCAGAACTCCTACCACAGCTCCCCAGCTCACCTTCTGTGCCTCCTACAGGAGCCTCTGCCCTGTTTCTTGACTGTGGGCGAGCTGGGCACATGTGAAGGCTAACCTGCCCCACGACACTGTCCTATCCTTGTCTGGCCACCACACTAGTGCCACTAACTGTCTCTTCCAGTTGGTCTCTAGCTCCTTCAAGGTTCGGGGCTGGTCCTCACCCTGCCAGGGGTCCATTAGCAGCTCTGGAGCCAATGTGAGGCTGGGGCCAGCCCCTACTAACCACAGGCAGCTCAGCAGCAGCATCAGGGCTGAGGAAGCAAGGGGCAGTGTCTGGGACTGTGAGCCAGGGGGGTCCCAGGCATGCATAGTTTGGATGATGGTGGTTAAAGGTGGTCCTGAGGCTGAATGCTGGGGAATAAACAAAAACAGGAGCAAATTATTTTTGCTGTTTTTATCTAACTCCCTCTCAATTATTTTACCAATCATTCCATTTTATAGAGGCAGGAACTGAACCTGCAAAGACAGGTCCAATAGCTTAACCACGGTAGGCTCAAGCCCCAACCTGTGTGCATATTGGCCACCTTCCTGTCCCTCCTGCCCATGTGTCTGGATGGGCAGGGCCATGCCTAGAGTCCTGAGGGGCTGGTGTGGCAGTGCACAGCTGTAGTCCCAGCACATAGGAAGTGGAGACAAGGTCAGGAAGAGTAGAGCGCTTACCTAGCACACATAGGCACCTGTACTTGCTTCCCAGGGCTAGAAAAAGATGAAAGAAAACTTCAATTGAGTTCTCGACTACTTACTGTTTTTAAAAAGAAACAACCTGGGTGACATGAGACCCATTTTCAAAAATCTAGAGTCTGGTGGGTCCTGAAGTCTTAGCAGAAGATACAGGGACAGAAAAGCTGAAGTGGGGCCCTTCACTGCTAAACGGATCGGTACATTCCCCCTGGGAATGGCAAAGTCAAGGCCAGCTCCAGCCTCACACTTCCTCCCTCCCTTCTTTTGCTCCAGCCTTAGGGAGCCCTGATGCCCCCAAGGAGCGGAGGCTCCCTAATGGGACAAGCAGTGTGGGGTTCAAAGTGAGGCTACAGGAGTCCCACCTTCCAAGCTTCACAAGTGATTCAGATCTGTGGCACTATTTCCTCCCCAACCCCGGCCCTAGCCTCATTTTGCTAAGGATATTTCAGTGTCTGCAGTGTATCCCTGGGCAAGTTTTCTGTTTGAATTAAAGGGTTTTTTTTCTATGTCCACTCTAGCACCCAACGAATGAGATGGAGACCTGTTACAGTTGTAATAAGCTTTAGAGTACTATATCTGGGCAGAATATCATCTATGCTGTCTATGCTAGCCTGGCCTACTTCCCAGCCATATGCCCTGTCACCTGTCCTTCAGTCTTGCCCTGGCCACCTCTGCTCCATCTTTGTCCTCAGGGTGACTCCCTCATGACCCAGGTAACCCTCTTCTTCCCCCTCATCCTCATGGTCTGGCAACATCATCTCCTGTTTGTCTCTTGTCCACCTGGGACCACCCCCTAACCCTTTCACCCCTGGACTGCAAGTGTCACCTTAACTCTCTTCCTACCTATTGACTATTCAGCTCTTTATTAGCCAATCAGAGACGATGAGAACAATTTCTACACAACACTGAGACTGGAGATTCCTCAATAGTAATGACAATACCAGAATCTGTTAGCATTCAGCTCACTGCCCATTCTGCAAGTAACAATCTACTATACAGAAGCACACCTCAATATGAGGTGGATGAAGGTCATCTTTACAGTTTCCTAGTCCGTGAAATGGTGATTAAGGTACATTTTCCTTACAGGATGGTAAGAGAAGGGAATAGACCGGAGGTCCACGACTTTCTTTTTTAAAGTTTTGTTTGGTGGACTGGACCGATGGCTCACAGGTCAAGAGCACTAACTGCTTTCCCAAAGGTCCTGAGTTCAATTACCAGCAACCACATGGAGGCTCACAACCATCTAAATGAGATCTAGTGCTCTCTTCTGGCCTGTAGGTACACATGCAGGCAGGACACTGTATACATAATAACTAAAATCTTTTTTAAAAAAAGTTTTGTTTGTTTTAAACAAAGTCCCAAGTGTAACCCAAGCTAGCCTGGAATGTGCCATTCTCCTGTCTCTCTCTGCCTACGCTTTGAGTGCTGGGCCACAAATCTGCACCATTGCACCTGGTTTGGCCCCCAGCTCTTTCTCAATAAAGCACCACACCTAACAGGTTTTACAAGGCTACAAGGAAAGGCCCAGCTGGTCCAAGTTCTGGCCCCAAACATGGTTGTTCTCTGCCCATACAGCAAAGTGTTTCTCCCCTGTACTCTCCCCACACCCAGCCTTTCCTCCAGGCCCTGCTGCCACTTCTTAGCAGTCCTCTCAAGTCTCCAAAATTCTCTGCTTGAAATGTCCTCTCCTCTATCCCCTCAGTAGGCAATCTCCTATCTCTGGGAAGTGCAGTTCAGAAGGGCCCTTTCCCACGTAGGGAATTTTATCTTAATGAGCAGTTTAGCTTTCCCCTACTCAAGTGGTTTGAAATGATGGAGCAAGGAGGTTCCCTTTCATCCAGGTTTACCAGGATAATGCTCCTTGCACATATTCAAGGTTTTATATGTGTCCATTGAAAGATATTTTAGCAAGGCCCCAGGTCCTGCTGGTGTGATTTGGGATCTGGGGTGAGCTCCGCCCTTGACCTGTGTTACTGGGTTGAAGTTCAGAAAAGCAGGCAGATTCCACCCTTACCTGGAGGCAGGGTCCCCTAGACTGAAGCTTCCTCTTGCACCTTCTCACAACCATCCCAACCCTGGGCACTAAGAGACGGGTCCATGGGTACACAGAACTGGGCCTCGAGTCCTCCCGACCAGCCTCTTCTCTCTCTTGGTGATGGGATTAGAAACCTGGGCCTCACACATCCTAGGCAAGCAGTAACACTGCGCCTTCATCTCCAGCCATATCTTCAATTAATAAAATGGATCTTGTAAAAGTCAAATAATCACTCCAGCTGCTGCTCCTAGAAGAGAATATAAGCAGCAGCCTTTCCCCTTTCAGATTCCGACAGGCACCCCACTGAGATACTCTGAGTCGCTAACAGACTCCAGGTGCCCGCATCTCTCACCTGAGGTCAATTTACATCAAACCGGAAATTGGTGGCCACGCGTCCCGCCCCCACTGCCATCCTCGGAAAGGTGACACGCCTACTTCTCCCACAAGGGCCCTGGTTTCTCCCGAGCCCTCCCCCGCCACGCTACTGTTCGGCTGTGTCTGTGCACGGCGTTAGGAACTTAACAGACTCCTCACTCTGCAGCCGTCAGCCCCAGTGTCCCTCTGGAACCCTCGTCGGGGACTTCTCGGCGCTCTGCACCATCACGCCCTGCCTACCTTACTGGGAAGCCGGGAGGGCAGAGTGGGAAGTCAAGGGCAGGGGAGATGCTTCCGGGTGGCACAGAGAGGGGAGTCCCGGGGTCTGGGTCCAACTCAGCTTTGTAACTTTGTGCAAAAGACTCAGTCTCTTGGGCCCGGGTTTTCTTTTTCTGTTAAAAGCAAGGGGAGTGGTTGAAGGATGACTGTGGGGCCCTCGACCCCGACCGTTAAGTGGGGTCGGGCGCGCCATTCCCGGCTTCCCTCCCGAAGGCGACCGACCTCGGTCCCCTCCCCCGCCCGTTCGGGCCACGCGTCCGAGGTCCCGAGGACCACGTCCCCCGCAACCCCGGAGAAACGGATGTGCGTGGGGGGACCCGCCCGCGAGTCGGGCCGCCAGCTCCCGGCAGAGCCCTGGGCGTCCCAAACCCAAGGCGCGCGCGCACACACACACACACACGCACACACGGGCGCGTGATCCCGCCTGTCGATTAGTCAGCAGTTGTTCCAGGCCCGGATCCCTTCCCCCGCCCCAAGCCCTCCCGCCAGCCTCCGTCTCCCTCCAGGGCAGACTCTTCAGAGACGCTCCCTAGAGCCGGCGGGCGTAACCATTCCAAGCCGCCGGGCCTCGCGCGGAGGATCCCTGGGGTTGGTGGGAGCCACTCGCCGGCCACCGCGCCGGCCCTTGAGGCGCCTCTCTGAGCCACACGTCACGTCCGGCTCTGTGGAGAGGACCTGGTCAACGGTTTCGGGAGCGGAGAGCTCGGAGAGCGCCGGCTCGTCGCCCTCGGCGCACCCCCGCGGCCCGGCCCGATGGTAGCGTCCGAGGTTGCGGGTTTCGCGCCTGCGCAGTGCGGCGCCTAGGGGGACCGCGAGAGGGAGACGGACGTTGAGAGAACGAGGAGGAAGGAGAGAAAATGGCGTCCACGGGTAAGCGGAGCGGGATCGTGGTCGCGCCGGCGCCGGCGGGGACGCCCGAAGCGGGGGGCCCTCGCCTCTGGGGGTGTCGGGGATGGCCGAGTGGGGCTGCCGAAAGGGGTTGGGGTGCCCGCCGCGGCCCGGCGGGTCCGGGGGGGGCCGCGTTCCCTTCCCCTCCCCCCACCGGGCGGGCTGGTTCTGGAACCTTCCGGCGCCCGCGTCGGCGCGCGGAGGGCCTCGCGGTGGCCGGGGCGTGCGGGGCCCGCTGCGGCCCCCTTTGTGTGGCGGTTGTGGGTGCGGGTGCTCCCGGCCTCCCGCCACGTGGGCGGGGCCTGCGGCCTCGGCGGCCCGAAAGGGGACCGCGGCCGGGCCCGGCGCCCCGAAGGCGCGTGAGGCGGGGCGGCGGGTGGCGCCTCGAGGGGCCGCGGCCGGTTGCCCCCGGAGCCTCCCGTCGCTGGCCCGAGGGCAAGGGTTTCCCCGGGAACTCGGGAGAAGAAGCAAACAAACAAGCGAGCACACAAAAAGGAGCGTCGCGGGCGTGCAGGCCGAGGGGCGCCGGCGTGCGGAGCGGGAGCCCCGTCCTCCCCGGGCGCCCCGAGGCTGCGGCCCCCAGGGCCCCCGGCCTGGGCCTGCTCGGCCTCTGCGCCTAGCGGGCCCCCCACGTCTGCGTTCTCCCCGCTCGCAGGCTTCGATTTTTTACCATGTGTTAACTCCACCTCCTTCCTTACCAAAAAAGCAGCGGCTTCCCAGGGTCCCTTTCTCAGCCAGCGGCGCAGGGGATCGGTTGTGTAACAGGGTCCGAGCGGATCCGGGGATTAGAATCTTCCCAGAGAGAAATTTCTAGCATCCTTGATCCAGGAGAAGCAGGAAGCCGCAGGCCGCGCGTTTCTGCCGGTCTGCTCGTTAAGCTAGCAGGCTGCTTTATTTCTTGGCCCCGTCGAGGCCTTGGGAAAGAGAGACCCGGAGCCCGAGTTGGAAAGTCCGTGGTGGGCGCTCTAGAATGTGATTGATGTTGCGGTCCTTTACAAGCGAATGAGTGTGGCCAGCCTTCGCCAGCAGTTCACTGGTACGGTGTTGATTTTTGATTTTTGGCCTCTGGAGGTGTCTGGAGTCTGGTGTGGGGGGGGGGGGCTTTGGAGGCAGTAGGAGAAAGCGAAGGGGGAAGACAGGAAAAGTTCCGGGTCCTTCATTTGTGCTTAGGAAATCTAACGATATAGTCTGTAAACAAGTACATGCTGGTTTTGATAGCAGGCTACCAAGAATGCCCCTAAGAGATGACCCACAGACACCTTGGTGGAAAATGGTTTCCTCGGTGGTCCTTCTGTTGTTCTCCTAGCCCCTTAAAGCCCAAGAAGGCGATTGCAGTTTTTGTTTGTTTGTTTGTTTTTGCTTGATAAATCATTGCCACTTTTTAGTCATCTTTGTTAAAAACCCTATTTGCTGATAACCACCAAAATCCAAATTCAAGTTAAAAGCATTCTCTACTACACCCACGGTCCTGGCCCTGGTGAGGGAACCTAAATAAACTGTATTATTTAGTAATACAGTTTAGTTAGACCTTTAAAAGGTTTTCTGACACTGGGCATTGGCAGCGCACACCTTTAGTCCCTGCATTTGAGAGGCAGAGGCAGGCAGATCTCTGAGTTAAGCATAGCCAGGGCTACACAGAGAAACTGTCTAGAAAACAAAACAGTTTTCTTGAGCTCTTCATTTTGTAAAGCAAAGCTTTGTTCCTAACAGTTTACCCTTGCTGGCTTTAATGTGTTATGTAGCCCAAACCTCCAACAAATCTCTTCAGCTTGGCTAGTGACTGCCCTGTAGTAAGCTATTGCCTTAGGGAGTAATGTTTTCCCTCATCTTTATCTTGTAGGATAGTACCTCCTGATTATGTACAAAGAAGAATTACAGAACCCAAATAACTTGAGATTTACAGTACCCAAAAAACTGTCAGAAGTAGTAAAACATTACCAGCATCCTAGAATGCCTCCCCAACATCGTAAGCCTTTAGCCTACTTTCTTTCTTCCTTTTTTATTTTTTGAGACAGGGTTTCTCTGTGTAGTCCTGGCTGTCCTGGAACTCACTCTGTGGACCAGGCTGACTCTGCCTCCCAAGTGTTGGAATAAAAGGCATGTGCCACCACCGCCCAGCTACTTTTTTTAAGTGAAGTCTTTAACTGCATATTTGGACAGATAAAAACTTTTTTCAGTTGTTAAATTATCTGACCATTATCTCAGTGTCATGTTTGAGACAGTAATTTATATGTTGTATTAAATAGATGTGGATGAGTTGGGGGGGGGGTAATTCCTTTTCTTAGCCCACCAGATCCTTTGGTTTCAACACTGAGGTGGTCCTGTATCAGCGTTGCTCATTTTACATAACTTCTCTTGTGTAAGTCTTTTGTAAACATTGAACTTAATGGCAGTGACTCAAAAACCTTTTTTTACACAGAAATCTCAACAAAATGTAGGTTGTAATATTTGGGTTTAGATGCTTTGTTGGTATATTTTACAAATGCTACATGGAACAAAACGATATATGATTTTTGTTGTTTCATATAAAGAATGTGACAAGTAGCCAGTCGTAGTTTAATCCTAGAATATGTGGGACAGAGAGGCAGGCAGAGTTTGAGGCCAGCCAGAGCTACATAGTGTTTCCAAAAAAAAAAAAAAAGAAGAAGAAGGTGCCAGTCGTGGTGATGGCACATGCCTTTAATCCCAGCCCTCCTGGAGGCAAGGCAGGTGGATCTGTGAGTTTGAGGTCAGCCTGGTTTATAGAGTGAGTTCCAGGACAGTCAGGGCTACACAGAAAAGCCCTGTCTCAAAAAAAGAAGGTAACCAGAATTCATGGTGGCACACATCTGTAATTTCAACATTTAGATTTTCAAGAGAGCAGTATGGGATCTTTAGCAAGTTTGAGGCTAGCCTGATCTAAATAACTAGTTATGGTCAGCTAGCTAGGTAGTTACTCTTGTCTCAGAAAACCTAAAAATATGTAGCATTATTGAAAATACTTGAGCATTTTGTTGAACTTTTTTATTGTTGTAGATATCTTTTGGACAGTTTAGTGATAATCAGGGCTCTGAATTTAAGGTTGTAGAGGAAGTAGTACTACATGAGGTCTAGAAAAGCTAAAGAGAAACCCTGTTTCAGGAAAAACAAGTGGGGGGGGCCGTCAGAGGATGAGTTCAGGAAAGGACTGTTGGCCAGGCCAGGGGATTCGTGAAGCAAGCTTTGGATTACATGGAGTGAGTAAGACTCCATGAGGAAACTGTTGCTTTTGGATGAGGGTCTACTTTCTTCTGATTGGAAAAGAAAGGACTCCTTTGTTATGTCTTAATGGCATTACTGTCTGAACACTAAACAAGATACGTATTCTTGTAAGAGAGGAAGTAATTGGGTAAAGTTATTTTTTAATTGCTGTCTTTTTTTTTTTTTTTTTTTTTTTATGCCCAAGACTTACGTAACTTTAATTCAGTGGTGTTTTACAAACTTAGGCATTTATTTTCATTACTTGACACCTCTGTGGACCAATTTAGTCCCTTTTTTGTTTTTTGAGACAGGGTCTTTTATAGCCCTGCCTGACCGGAAATTCACTATAAACCTACAGTAATTTTTCCCTAGGCCCATTAAATGCTTTTTCCTCTTTGCCAGTGTTTGGAATTCTGTTAACCTGGCTTCAGTTGTATGTCCATGCTTCTAGAGTTGGAACCCATCCATACATGCCATGCTAGAGCCATGGGAATAAGCACCTCACTCCTGTCACTCATATACTCATCCTTTACTTTGGCTTCACTGGGGTTTCTAGCTTTTTGTGATATGAAGATGGAGCTGTGACAGTGGGCCCTTTTTAGAAATGACTATCAGTCGTGTTTTCTGTCATTCTATTCACTGTTACTGCTTTAAGGAATTGTGGTTGGTCTTACTAAAGTGATAAAGACTGACTCCTGTACCCCCATCACTGGGGAGGCTAAGGCAAGTTGGATCTCTGAATTCGAGGCTCTGTAGAGACCCTGATGAAAACAAAAAGGATGGAAATGGTAGTGCCCACCTTGAGTCCTAGGGGTGGAAGGTGGGCAGCAGAGACTGGTGGGATCCCCGAGTTTGAAGATGAGGACACCATGGTCTAGAGCATGAGTTCCAGGACACCTAAGATCACGCAGGCAAAATCTGCAAAAAAAAAAAAAAAAAATTCTAATACTTCCCATGGCTCTTATGTGACAGCAAGGTTGATGCTGTTTTGTGGTCTTGGTTTCTGTTAGCCTTAAGACAATGATCACATCTTTGAATTATTGGCAGGCAGTTGCGATGTGTGTATGGTCATGGGAATATGCAGAATCTGCAAGGTTTCCCTGCCAACTCAACTCGACTTGATTTTGACCTCATTACCTAGTACCATATTCAGACGGAATGAGTTTCACTGGCTTAACTTAATTGGTTTGGTGTGACGAGATGAGATGTGCTAGCTGGGACCTGTGTCTGCATATGTGTTCCCTCTGAACACTAAGAATTATTACTGTTTAAGTCATCTGTCTCCTTTCTTGTCTGGGCTAATAGTTGTTTTTCTTGTTTCTTCTAGATTACAGTACCTACAGCCAAGCTGCAGCCCAGCAGGGGTAAGTCAGCCTTCTGCAACAGTACTTTGTCCTTCCATTAATGTTTTAGAGGGTGAGACCTTTTGTAATTGTAAAGGATATAGTTATACAGTCAGAGTGTTCTGTATTCAATTCTTATGTTTAATTCTTTTTGCAGCTACAGTGCTTATGCCGCCCAGCCAACTCAAGGATATGCACAGACCACCCAGGTAATCCCAAAGACAAAGATGTATAGCTATATCTTCAGAAAGATCATTTCATTTGGCCACTAAAACAGTAACTAGCAGATCCTTTTTTTTTTAAACTTTCATACAAGTAACTAGTGGTAGTATCTAATCTTTAAAACCCCCAAAATTTTAATCTTTCACAATGAGGGTTGTAAATGAAAGCATTTTAAAGCTGGAAATGGTTTTTTGTTTTTGTTTTTTTTTTTAACTTCCTGGCCTAACAATAAACATTCCAATTTTGATCTTTCCACATATTTTATTATGCTTAAATAAATCATCAATGTAGTTTCTCAAAGGAAGACCATGTTAGGACCTTTTGCAGATTTTTAAAAAATATACTGCATAGCTATTACATAACCTCCTAGTAGCTGCACATTAACTAGTACAACCAGTTAGCTATGAAAATTACTGTTTCTCAGCTCTGGCCCAGTATGTAAGTCTATGTTTAAAAACCTAGGCCAGGGGCTCCAGAAATGGCTTTTTGAAAAAAAGTGCTTGCCACCCAGTCTGACAACCTGAATTTGATCCCCGGGTTCCACATGATACAGTTGAGGGAGAGAACCAACTCCTAAAAGTTGTCCTCTGACTTGAACACATGCACCATGGTACATGGGTGCCCCTCCACCAATCAGATTAAGCAGATAAGTGCGGAAAAGCCTGGACGTCGGGTCTGGAGAGTTTGCTCAGTGGTTAAGAGCACTTGGTTACAAAGGACTTGGGTTCATTCCCCAGTGCCTACATGGAGGTTCACCACCTCCTCAAACACCAGCACATGTGGTACACAGACACACATGAAGGCACAACACTCATACAGTTTAAGTAATAATAAAAAATTAAAATAAAAAGCCTGTACCTGGAGTTCAGTGTAGAATGCATGCAAGCACTGCAGAAATAAAGGGGGTGAGGGATGGGGGAAGAAATTGACCAGGAGTTGGGAGTGTAGTTCACTGGTAGAATGTGTGGTATACTGGCTCCAATATCTTAAAAAGCCAAGGATGACAGATTCTAGAAAGTATTCTCAAGAGTTACTCAACTGGGCGTAGTGGCAGATGCCTTTAATCCCAACATCAGAAGGCAGAGGCAAGTGGATCTCTGATTTTGAGGCCTGGTTTACATAGCAAATTCCCAGGCCGGGACTACACAGTAGTACTCTTGTCTCAAACAAAACCAAAAAATCTTTAATTCTGGAATAATCCATGCCAAAAAAGTAGATGTAAACTGCCATGGAAACATATTCTAGGACAGGCAGGGAGTCATGTTTCTGCCAGGTTTTACTTTTAATTGCTTTTTCAAATCTACAATATGAACATGTTAATATCCGAAAGAACAGCTCATTCCTTACCTGATTTTAAGTGTATTGATGTCCACGTTTAAAAAAAAACTTAATCTTCACATACTAGCACTCATAAGTAAACATGAACTGTTCTGGTTCATTTTCTTGAAATAGAGCTAATACTTTATTTTTGTGTCATGCTGAAAAATTTGGTTCTCAAATCTGGCAAGATACTGCCTGAATCTTCCATTATCTTTCTCGATGTTTATTTTGTGTTATCAGTTACATACTTGGGCCCATCTTGCTTTTGAGAGGATTTTGGGGGTTTTTGGTTTGGTTTGGTGTTGGTTTTTTTCAAGACAGGGTTTCTCTGTAGCCCTGGCTATCCTTTGTAGACCAAGCTGGCCTTGAACTCTTCCTCCTGAGTGGTGAGGTTAAAGGCTTGTGATCTCTCAGTTAACTGAGATTTTTGTCTAATTATTTTAAGAATTTTTTTCTAGATTATCCAAAACATGAATGAAGTTACGTAAACATTCGTAATTTTTAAGATAATTTGTCTTGTTTTTATGTCTTTGTTTTTGTAATTTCTTTTTATACCAGAAAGCAGTAAATCTACTTTGATTCTCCAGTTTATGAACTAATAAGTTAGTTCATTATTTTGCTAAATTATATAAGTCCTCATATGAAGCTACTGCATGCATTTCTTTGGAGCAGGCATATGGGCAACAAAGCTATGGAACCTATGGACAGCCTACTGATGTCAGCTATACCCAGGCTCAGACCACTGCCACCTACGGGCAGACTGCATATGCGACTTCTTATGGACAGCCTCCCACTGGTAAGGCCAGCCTTCAAGAGACTAGGTGATAAGGGGATTTGCTGAAAGGCCTGTTATTCATACTCTTAAGTGTATGTTCTGCTCTGCGTTGACATCTGAGGATCTTTTATTCTAGGAAATTTTTTTTCCTTGCTCTTAATTCTCCTTGACGACTATGCAGTAGACTGTGGGTAGAATAAGTAAACTAAACTTTTATACACTGTAATACACAACAAATTGGAACTAATGTAAAAGATTGTGCTAATGCTAAGAATGAGCCTTCTTAAACTGAGCTGCTTAAAAATCAAAATGGTTTTCACATGTTTGCTTCATCTGATAGTGTACCCTCTACTTTTTGTTTTGTGCTTTCCACAGTAGAAGGGACCAGTACAGGTTTGACTATCCTGCTCATTCTTGCATGGGAAATGCTTTCCATCTTGTCTAACCCTGTAATGTTAACCCTTAGGTGTTTTCATTTGTTTAAACCCCAGACTTTCTAACATCATACACAAAGGTGCTACTGAAAAAAACTGCTTCAGGTTCCATTTGCAGATCCATGTTTTATAATTTGGGGAAGGTTTGCTATTAAATTTCACTTTTGTCAAGCCTTAATAATATTTGCCTTCCCAAAGGTATTACTCCAACTGATTTTTTTCCCTGCTCCCTGAAGACTAGATTGCATGATTAGATTTATTTAAGGGAACAGACTGCCACCCTGCATGTACATGTTTGTCTATTGTATAGCACAGGCATAATTTATTTTCTGTTTAAGCGTTATGAGTTGTCTTAATCCATTTTCTGTTTTAAGTGTTAAAAATTTTTTTTAATCCATAGTGTGTTTTAAACAATAGCATTTCAAGACACTAAAAAAGGAAACTAGTCTAAGAATACATTATATGGAATTTGTGAAAATGTGGTAGTTTTTTCCTGTGGAGTGCTATATGGTATAAGAAAGGGTTGGAGATACAAAGACTACATCTTCCAACTATCTGAACTTCTCCATATTATATTGGTTATTGGAAACATTCTTGGCATTTATCTCGTCATGGATTTCATGGGAAGAACTTGCTAACCTATCTTAACTACTCTGTAGGGATGAAAGTTTTTGTCTAACCTAATGTAGATGTGGGGAGAATCAAAACTAAAACTAGAACATAATGAGTTAGATCTAGCCTTTGCTCCTCTAACCCATTTAAGACCTCATAAGAAAGTGATTTTTAAGTATAGTAGAAGGTTCAGCAGAGGCAGCCTGATCTACAGAGTGAGTTCCAGGACAGCCAGGGCTCTGTTACATAGAGAAACCCCACATTGAACATTTTCCCCTCCCCCCGATTGTGAGCTCAGAAATTATAGAACATTATAAGCAAAAATAACAATGGCTTTAGTGAGTCAGGGCTTATAAATGGTAATAAGTTTGTACATCAAGTAATCCTAAGGTGCCTCTCATACCTCATTTCTGCCAGCTACTTTTAGGCTATAGGAATCAAAATTAACCCTTACAATTTAAAAAGGAGCCAGTGAGTAAGAAGCAGGATTAGACACATTTTTCTGTACCCCATGCTGCCTTTACACGTAATAGTCAGTGGATAATTTTCAGAGGGAATGCATGGAAATATATTGTTCTCTTCTAGGATTCTAAATGAAGCTCCAGAAGAAAGGTACTATATTTATCTGCATCTCATACATGATTCAATTAATTTTTTTCTAAAGGTGTGTGCCACCACACCTATTCAGTCAGTTCTTAAGCTGTAATTCCTGCTGTTAACTGTAAACAAAATTCTTTTGTACAGTGTGTCTTACTGCCTTTTTCTTTGAAGAAATCACATAGATGTACTGTTAGTCTCTTGTCAGTGTTCTGTTGATTTTTGTTTGTTTGGCTCCTTACGTGGATGCTGCAGATTGATTAAAAGACTACTCTAGGGGGCCGGAGCGATGGCTCAGTGTTTATAAGCATTGGTTGTTCTTCCAGAGGACCCAGGTTCAATTTCCAGCACCAACATGGCAGTTCACAACTGTCTGTAACTCCAGCTCCAGGGGATCTGGCCCATTCACAGATACATACATGCAGGCAAAACACCAATGCATGTAAAAATGAAATTTTTTTTTAAAAAAGACTAACACCGTTATCTGTTACTAAAATATTGCTACAACAGACTCTCTCTTACTGCGGTTTAGAGATAAAAGTTACTGTCTTGATCAGTTTAGTTTTGTTTAATTTTTGTGAGTCTTACAAGTAGGGAAAAAATCCTATAAAGAATAATTGGATAGGTAGACTTTAATTGTAGTTTAAATGAATGCTGTGTATAGTTAACTTTAGAACTTTGCAAAGAACTTTTAAATACATAGTAGTGGGGATGTAGCTCAATAGGGTGCTTCCCTAGCATGTATGTGAGGTTCTGGGTTCTATATCTAACACTACAAAACAAAATACCTCAAGCCAACTCAGTTGTTTTAGGACTGTCTTGTGAAATATATTTTTACTGGTTTTCACCAGTTTAGCTGGGAAACTACTGTCTTTGTATATAATTTTAGAATTTGTATGTTTGAGAAGAAAGGATTATGCTACCACAGGTGATATTTTAGATTCAAAAAGAATTTGAGCCAGGTGTGTTGGCACAGCCTTTGCTCCTAGAGGTAGGCTGATCTGTGTGAGTTCAAGGCCAGCCGGAGCTATAGAGCAAGTTGTAGGAAGTTGAGCTGGTCATGGTTGTACGTGTCTAATCCCAGACTGGCAGTTGATATGGAAGACAAGGGATTACAACCAAGCTTGGACAAATTTAATGATACTGCTGCACGCTCTGTCTCTCTCACGCTTTTTTGGGGGGTGGGGGGAATAACTTTACCTAGTCCTAGATGTAAACTAAACTAAGTAATCTTAGTTCAAGAGGTTTTAAACACTAAAACTTTTTGTTTTGCTTTGTTGTTGGAGGTTTTTTGTTTTTTGGAGATGGGATTTCTCTGTTTCCAGGCTGGCCTAAAACTCAGAGATCCATCTGCCCCCAGAGTGCTGGGATTAAAGGCATGTGCCGCTACTGCCCAGCTGGGGGTTTTTTGTTTGTTTGTTTGTTTGTTTTTTGTATTTAGGACAGGGTTTTTCTGTATAGCCTTGGCTGTTGTCCTCGTACTCACTCTGTAGATCAAGCTGACTTCGAATTTAGAGATCTGACTTCCCTCTCTTCCTGAGTGCTGGCATCAAAGGTGTACGCCGCCCCACCTAGTTGTTTTTGTTTTTAACAAGGTTCTTCTGTGTAGCCCAGGCTGGTTTGGAATTTGTGGTTCCAGAATGTTCAGATCACAGGCATGCAGCCCACATTCAGAACTTTTAATTTTTGTAAGAATTGGTTTCTTCTTTGTATGTGAATCTTAGCATCTGAGCTAAGCTCTTTTAGTGTATCACCTAGTTGTGCTTGTTATTGTGAAGAAGGCAAAGAGCCGGTACCAGGAAAGGTTGTGAAACCTGGCACTGCTGCCTAAGTGGCAGGTTTTAGTGCTTAATCCAGTGCTGTGTCATTTGCCCTTTACCTCCCTGCCTAGGACATTTTAATTCGTGCTTTGAGGGGTTTTATTTGTTTAATTTTAATTAGTTGAGAAAGTGTGTTTATAATCAGCAAAAGCCAGCACTGTCTCCTATCTAGTTTATTCACACGGGGGCAGAAAGAAGCCTTTTTTTTTCCATAGCTTTTTTTTTTTTTTTTTTTAAACAGAATCTTTTCTTGAGGTAGGGAATGTAGCTTAATTGGTCTCAGAGTGCTTGCTTAGCATTCATGGAGCCCTGGGTTCCCCAGCACCACATAAACCAGATATAGTATAATACCTGTATTTCCAAGGCTGGAGGCTTGAGGAGGGGGTCAGAAATTGAAGGTTATCTTCCACCTAAGGAGTTTAACACCAGCTTAGGCTACATGAGACCCCTATCAAAGCAACAGTTAACCCACTTCACCTCTTATGTATATGTTTTGAAAACAGAAAGAGTACTTAAGACTTTAAATACTTTGGGGGTTAGTGAGATGGCTTAGCAGACAAAGGCACTTGCCACAAACTTGTTGACCAAAATCCATGTAGTAGACGAGAGAACCAACTCCAAAACTTGTCCCGTGTTTTCACACACTTAATAAAATGTAAATAAATAAAAAGAATTTAAATAATTCTTTGTTGCGACTTTTTCTGCAAGAAGAACATACTCAATTTTGTGATGCTTTAAAGTGGTCACTTTATAACTTGTTTTGGTA
Organism: Psammomys obesus; assembly: GCF_907164565.1. NCBI lineage: Eukaryota > Metazoa > Chordata > Mammalia > Rodentia > Muridae > Psammomys > Psammomys obesus. The sequence goes on from NW_026596051.1 coordinate 14,396,099, forward strand.
ATAAATGCAAGGTATCGTTCTGACAGAGGACTTGGAATCTGATCCAATTCTCCTTTGTTATAGGTTATACCACTCCAACGGCCCCCCAGGCATACAGCCAGCCTGTCCAAGGATATGGCACTGGTGCTTATGACACCACCACTGCTACAGTCACCACAACCCAGGCCTCTTATACAGCTCAGTCTGCGTATGGCACCCAGCCTGCCTACCCAGCCTATGGCCAGCAGCCAGCAGCCACTGCACCTACAAGGTAAGGCCATAGTTGCTCGCTCCTCTGGTGTATCAGCTTTGGCTTTGAAGGAAAAGGTAACTACACCTAGACTGTCCGTGACACACTAGATATTGACTGTTCTCACAGTCTTTACAGTGCCCAGAGTGCTAGAGCACACCAGACAGGTATTTTGGCGAAAATGGTGCTATCTGAGGGCCAGAAAGGAGGAATGTCAGCTGCCTGGTGTTGCAGGGGGGTGGGGGTGGGGGGCGGAAGCTGTTTTGCTTTCTAAACATAAGAAAATTGAGTGTTCTCTCACTCAAAAACTGAGTGTTTAACCACCAATAGAATTATATTTTTGAATATTTAATCTTTGGCTTAATGACCCTGTAAATTGTTAACGCTTTCCTTTAGGAAATATGTGGTAGTTGATAGATAGTACACAGTGGGTGGGTTAGTAGTGTATGACCCAATTGTCAGTAAAGGATATTTCCCTATTTGGACAGGTCAAAGAATAACTGCCTTAGTTGATTTCTCCTATGTAGTAGTTTGGTAACCAAAAGTCATAACTGGGTACCCAGCTATCTGATAAATATTAAGAGTCCAATGAAGCTCGTACTCCGTAGCTGGTTAGTATATAAGTGGTATATACTATTACTTAACAGAAGATTTCAGGTCTTTACTTTAGACAATGCACTTAGGTGGCTTCTGCATACAGTCTTGAAGGAACATTGAATTCTGATTTGAATGAAGACTTTTTAGGGAATAACGAGATCAACTTGTAACCTAGACTTTTATCTGCTGTAGAGGTAAGAAATGAGCTCTGGCAAATACTTGTGAAATTACTTCTAAAATGCACAGTGAGTAATCAGAGCCACTTGTAGTTAGTATCCAGTAGGCAGCCTGTAAAGTAGTTATATTTATTTAAATGCCTGGTTCCTAGGAAGCTCCACTGTAGTTGCCTTAGGTATTGAGAATTTTATCAGATGCCCAGTCTCATGTGATGCTGTAAGTTTAGAGTAATTTGTAAGGTTTTCAGATATTAGTTGGGTTTTGATAAGTCATCATATTATGTCATCCTTACCCCATCTTTCTTTTCTGAGCTGACCATCTGGTAAAGCAGAGCTAGCTAGCAGGTGATTGCCAGTGGCTATACCTTTCTCACTGGAAAGAGGGAGTGTATAACTCTGTAACCCATTTCATCTCAGTGAAGAAACAGTACTTGTGCACCCTCTTTGGTCCACCTGCTGATTGAGCTTGAAATAGCCTTAGCTTAATTCTGCCACTGCCTTGGTATAAACTTGTTGGGACCACGAGGAAGTGGGGATTCCTGAATTTCTGTTGCAATTAGAATTGATTTTTATCTTTTAAATGAGGCTATTTACTAGTTAATCTGAGCTTAGAGTGAGAACATTCACATCCCTATCTTTTGGAGACTGGTATGGCAAGGTTAAGTTAATTTACAACAGGCCAAATTGGGAGGTGTCTTTTCTAGTCTTGTTTCTAGTAAGTGAGTGAACCCATAGATCCTTAGAGTATAAATCTGTGATCTTATAAATTACTCTTTAATTTGCATTGTTATCAAATTTGTCTTCAGAAGTTCACTTTAAAAAAAAGTGTTAGCCTTCTCGGCCCCCCCCCCCCCCCCGTACTTACTCATATTGGCAACCATACCTGATGAAATTTCTAGTAGTAGTTGTTAGTTAATACAGAACAAATGAAGTAAAGAACATTGGTAAAACTCCCTTAGTGCTCTCTTCCAACAAATACTGATGGATTGATACTGGGTTTTATTTTATTTACTTTATTTTCAAGCTTGCTTTATATTTCCTGTTGCTCACTGAACTGTGGGGTTCTTACCTAGGTGTTTGAGGGTTGTTGAAACTAAGTCTTACTATTTTATTTCTCCTTTTAGACCACAGGATGGTAACAAGCCCGCTGAGACTAGTCAACCTCAATCTAGCACAGGGGGTTACAACCAACCCAGCCTAGGATATGGACAGAGTAACTACAGTTATCCCCAGGTGCCTGGGAGCTACCCCATGCAGCCAGTCACCGCACCTCCGTCCTATCCTCCTACCAGGTCAGTCTCCTTTTTGGCCAGTGACTCGTGATGACAAAATAGCAATTTCTTTTCAGGTTGTTGACTAGCTAGTATTGGCTTCCTTGGGTAAGATTTGTTTTCTGACTTACCCATAATAACTTGACCACATATATAGTTAATATTCAGACCTTGGCCTTGGGTTCCCATAGTAGTGCCTGGGATCTAGCTAATAACTGTTCTCTATATACTGACCCAAAAACTTCAGTTTTGGTCTTCTAACTTAGAAGTATGAGAAAGAAAAGGATGTTTGAAACCATTTGTATAGAACCATAACAACTATCTATCAAATGCAGTCACCATGGATAAAGTTAAGGACAAGACTTCCTCCCTACTACACTTCATAGTGCTGGGGAGGGAATTCAGGCCCTTCTGCATTGCCGGGCAGGTACTCACTCTACCTTTGAACTGTTCCAGCTCAAGCTCCCTTGTCCTTTATTTTCTGTCGTAACCATTGTGGCTACAGTGTCCAATTTTGGTTTCTTTAAATAAGGAAAACTGCAAGTTTTCTGGCCTACATCTCATTTGAAGTAATTTTCAAATGAATTGACAGCACTGTGTCTTAAAGATTTAGTTTAATTTGCTTAAAAAGTTCTGTTCCCTTGCAGAGTGGGCCCATACCTGTTGTAGTTGTCCCTGTCCCGTTGAATCGGTATACATAGACTGAATTCTAACAGCTCTGGAGAGCAGTAACAAATGCTTAGTTTAGTTGTGCATATTTATGGTTTGAGTCTATCCCCCAACCCCCCTGGCAGGGTTTCTCTGTGTGGCCCTGGCTGTCCTGGAACTCACTGTATATAAGACTGGCCTCAAGCTTAGAGATCCAGCCTCTGCTTCCTGGGAGCCAGAGTATTGGGATTAAAAAGGCATGCTACTGTGCCTGGCTGTCAAGTCTTTCAAGGTTTATTTTTAGTGTTATGCATAGATTGCCTGCTGGGTGGTTTCACAAAGACCTAACACTTTTTATACAGCATCGTAAAGTTTCTTACTAGTCTTGTCTTTATTCCTAGATTTCTAACAATCAAGTATGTTTGTTTGAAAGGTTGAAACTAAAGCAATTTCGAAGCTGAATGAAAATACCATTTCGAGTATTACATATAATGTGTTCACACTATATTGCCAAGCAGCTGCTCCTAAAGAAAAACATAATCATCACTCAACTCAATAGATGACTGGACTAGAACACTTGCCTAGTGTGTGAGGCTTTAGGTTGGAGCTTCAGGGCTGCAAAAAGAAAAGGCGTTCTTAGAACTGACTGCCTCACTTGACTCTTCGTCCTTACTTCAGTGTTTTTTTCCCACTTCTTAGTTGTCTCTAAGTGCACGTGTACATATTCTGCCCACGTGCACTCCTCATTGTTTTAAATGGGGGTTCTAAACTGCAACTCAGTGTGCACATAGGTTTTAATTCTCTATATTCCATTTAAAGCTTTATTATTGTAAATTTAAAAATACTGCCTTGCCAAGCAGTGGTGGTGTATGCCTTTGGTCTTAGCACTTGGGAGGTAGAGTTCAGGATAGCCAAGGGTACACAGATAAACCCTGTCTCAAGGGGGGGAAAAACATGCACACACACAAAAATGTTGCCTTAGACAGACAGTGCTACACACCTGTAATCTAGCCCTCAGGAAGCTAAGGCAGAAGGGTCACGTGTAGGTGGAGAGTCCTGGCCTGATGTAGCTGTAAGGATGCCTGTGAAGGTCTCATGTTGGGGTCTTGTCAGAAATAACGTGTTTTTTTCTCTTTCCTGAAAACTTTTGTTTTTTCTTTCAGCTACTCGTCTTCACAGCCGACTAGTTACGATCAGAGCAGTTACTCTCAGCAGAACAGCTATGGGCAGCCGAGCAGCTATGGCCAGCAGAGTAGCTATGGTCAACAAAGCAGCTATGGGCAGCCGCCTCCCACTAGTTACCCCCCTCAGACTGGATCCTACAGCCAGGCCCCAAGCCAATATAGCCAACAGAGCAGCAGCTACGGGCAGCAGAGTGAGTTTGCTAAGACAGAAAACCAACTATGAGTGCTTGTGCTTGGAGCTTTTGGAAATGGGGAGTGCTTGTTACCACTGTTTGCTTCTGGAGTCCGGGATGCGAATGTGAGCCAGAGCATCCTGGGTCATAGTCTGGATGCCTGAGTAGGGACACTCAGCAGGGTGGACGCAGGGCTGGCATTCTTTAAAACCTGCCTTAAATCATGAAGAGAAAGCGGGAATACAGCTATAGAGGTCAACTGTAGTTCTTGATAGCCAAGTAAAAACTCTGTGCTTTGGTTTTATGTGAATCCATAAAGCAGAGGGAGTGAGTCCTCCTTACAGAGTAATATAGTTTGGAGGAATTTTTAAATCTTTGAGAGATGATTAGGGGTAGAGTTGGGTTTTGTTTTCTGCTAGGGATTGAGCCCTCTCTGTTTGGAGAAGCAACTTAAAATCCAAAAGCATTTTCATTTACTATTTGTACCTCAATTGTTGCACTTCGTAAAATTTAATTTCATCAGCCAGTCATGGTAGTGTGGAGTTTTTAACCCTGACTCAAGAAAAAGAAAAAAAAAAATTAAATCTGTGTGCTTTTTTTTTGACTGGGGTGACTAAGGCTACCTGCTGTAACTTAGCCCTTAATATGTCAAAGCTGTAGGAAACTTGGCTCTACTTTTGTTTCTGAGAGGTAGCTGCTTTTGGAAACAGCACAGAAATCTATAAATGTATTTTTCCCAGACTAAACATCCTTTGGAAGTCGTTTACTATAGTCTAGCTGTACAAGGCTG
>NW_026596051.1:14401176-14470326 GCF_907164565.1 Psammomys obesus
AAACATCCTTTGGAAGTCGTTTACTATAGTCTAGCTGTACAAGGCTGTATATACTTAATGAAGCAGTAGTTCTTCAAGAGAGCCCTCTGGTAGAAGCACTTTTAGCACAGTACATATGTAGTTGCTTGCAGTTGAGAGTTCCATGATTCCGAAAGAAAGGATGTCAGGCAGTAGTGTAAATGCTGGCCTGTGGCTTACAGATGTGACTCTTTCCTCAGGTTCATTCCGACAGGACCACCCCAGTAGCATGGGTGTTTATGGGCAGGAGTCTGGAGGATTTTCCGGACCAGGAGAGAACCGGAGCATGAGTGGCCCTGATAACCGGGGCAGGGGAAGAGGGGGATTTGATCGTGGAGGCATGAGCAGAGGTGGGCGGGGAGGAGGACGCGGTGGAATGGGGTAAGAGCAAACCTTTTCTCCTTTTATCTAATTGTGTTTCATCCATAGGGTTTTCAATGGAAAGAAGGGACTGAAAGACATAAGAAATTTATTCCACATTTCCATGGACAATCTGTTGAGGTCAAGCCATCTTCTAAAACATGGAAATGTCATTTAAGTGGCAGTTTTCTTTTTTCCCTGCCAGTAACCTTTGTTGGGTTGGGGTGAACAAAGAATGGTTTTGAAACTAGAGCTTTCAGTCCCCTTCATGGTTTTCAGAGGTGAGAGAGCCTCTTTGGGTAATAGATTTGGGATGGAACACACACAACCCTTCTAACAACCCTAGGTTTTAACTAATGTCCTGAACGGTTGTCTTGAAATACCTGGTGTATGTACTGCAGAAAAAGAATGCAGCTGTTTTCCAGTGTTTGTACCCAGAATTGTCGAACATGATGAAGACTGGCCCCATAACCCTTAAACCATGGCCTGAGGTGCCCTGATACATAGTTTAAGTTGGAGCACAGAAAAATCCTAGTAACTTTCTTACAGAGTAATGTATATGACTATAGCATCACTCCCTATTGGAGATTTTAAAAGTCTAAATTGGTTTGACCATTGTGATTGATGGCACGATTTGGTTAGAAAACTGTTTAGATCAGTAACGTGACCCTGCTGCCTCTGCCTACCCCTCCCTCCCTCCCTCCATCCCTCTTCCCTTTCTGGTGTCTATACTTTGATGAAGGTGAGGTATGATGTTGGTGGTTAACATAATCCAGATTTAGTTATGTGTGTGTTCTGTCCCTATATAAACTAGTTAAAGAAGTTATGCAGAATATTATAGTGATAATAAATTTGATTGGGATAACTGTTAAAAGAAAAATGACCAATTCTTATACAAACTTCAAAACAGATTAAGTTGACCTATTCACTTACTAGTAAATTTCTGTACTACTAAAAGATAGTTAATGCTTTGTTTATTCTGCATAACTTGAATAAAAAGTCTTCAGTGAAATCTTTATTGGAAAAAAAAGGTCATTTAATAACATGCAAATTTTTATAAATAATTTTTGACAAAGTAAAATTGGACTTCTGATTTGGAGAATATCATTCCATTATAAAGGTTTCACATTATGGGTGTTTTGAAATAGACATAGACACTTGAAATTACTATCATCACGTCTCAAATCACCTAGAATTCTTAGTATTTTTCAATTTGCAAAAGCAATTTGAAGTTTATTCATCTTAATACTCCAGAAGTAATGATTCTACTGACTTTGTTAGACTGCTATTAGAGGGGCCCATCTTTCTGGATTAGAAGTCTCTCCTGGAGCCATAGAAGAGATCATGGCCTACCCCATAGGTTTTTAACAGACTGTGAAGCAGTCTGTTGAATCCTGCGGGGACAGGACACGGGGCAGCTCCCTTTCCCCTTTTTTATTGTGGTGTGGTGATGGTTTTCAGTGTCTGCTACAGGTAAGGCGCTCAATGTTGTTAACATGCCCTTTTTCATTGCCTCAGTATTTTGATATTTTCATTGGCTGTTAAACGTGGAAACTTTTTAACATGCTTTGTCGCATTTATATGCTACAGGTTACAAAGTGAGAGCCTTGTATACACTTCAATACTTAAAAAGTACCCGTACTCAGTACTCAGCCGGCAGCATAATGAAAAGTGGGACTAGACACGGTGTCCATATGGAGAGGAAAAATATACATAGAATATTTTAAACAAAATGTATTCATTGTATAAATGGAATCCTTCTGTAACTTTGGTAACTGCATACTTGTTGTTTGGTAATGAACCAGAGGAGGTATAATACTCTAGAATTGTGTAACATTAAAGTGTAAACTTTGTGTTTAAAGAGAGAGAACATTTTATGGTGTGTACTTTGAAAAAGGAAGCAAAGCTGCATGCAACAGCTTGAAAATGTATATTTAGGTATTAAAGGTGCAATACTGGTTAAGAAAACCTCAGGTCTTCCCACTGGGGAGCTGCCTTTATTTAATCCTACAAAATACTGCCCCCCTTCTCACCTCCCTCAAAAAATCCACAAGTCCTATTCTCTCTCCCCTTTGTATAGTGTGTATATTGCCATAGTCGTCTTAACTGGTATGTCTATAAAGTTGCACCCCCAGTCCACTGAGCCTTGGTATTCGTTGTAAATTCTCCTTTCACAGTAACTGTTAAATCCATTAGGGCCCGGGACTGTATGGCTTTATGCTGAAGATTGGCTGGATGCGTCCTCTGCTGTGTGTTGTAGATATTTAATGTGTTTGTCTCCTGCTTTATTACACTGTGACTTGTTAGGAAGCCTAGGACCTCATTTGGCTCTCCCTAGAGAGAGGTTGAGGGTGCACCTTTATGAACATGGAAAGGTTCATGCCAGCAATTGTTTCCGCCTTCAGTTTCTACACCAAGCTCCCCTGGTGTTTCAGATGATGGGGTGGATGTTTGGGATCTAGGGGGGTTTTTTCTTCCTTAATTTGCCAAGTATTGCACTATTAATACCAGCCCCTGACATGAAAGAAACCAACCACACTGGTGTGTACAATCAGAAAAGCAAGGTTGTATATTAAGGAAATTTGAGCAAGCTGCCCTGAAGAAAGGCATAGTGACAAGATGAGAGAGATGCATTGTTTGGAGATGTGTTTAGCCAGTGCCCTTCTTCCCCACGAGCCCCGCCAAGGCTCAGAGCGGTACTGGCTTTTAAAGGGAAAGGCCTTCATTTCTTCGTTTATCCCCCCAGCAGCGCTGGAGAGCGAGGTGGCTTCAATAAGCCTGGTGGTAAGTTTTTGAGTATTACCATGGATAGTGTTTAAAAAAAAAAAAAAAAAAAATACAGTCAGTTTTTTTAGAAAACTATAATTTTTACTAGTTTCATAAGTGGTTTAAAAATGATCTGTACAAAAGACACTAATGGGTACTGCCGGCATTGTCTTAGGGGTAATAAGGTTAACCTATGGTTACAAAACAAAGGGTAACTTGAAGTATTGAGCAACTGCTTCTATAATATGGGGGAAAGTTCAGCTTTAATTTGGTTTATGTGGAGGAGAGGTTTTTGACTTTAATTTAACACTAATTTGGCACATGAAGCATTGAGAGTGTATTTGGTTAATGGTTTAGAAACGAGCAAAGGAAAAAGAAAACCCTAGCAAACTTCACAGACGCTAAAGGGGCACTGCTCCGTTTTAGCAGTGCGGGTCATTTTGAATTAATGAGTCCCCATCAAATGGTGGTATAGTAGATAGCTGTGTGTGTTTGTAAGGTTTGTAGCTTGCAAGGCTTACACTAACAATATTTTATATGATCTTTCCTGGTTGGCAGGACCCATGGATGAAGGACCAGATCTTGATCTAGGTAACTCTAAATTCGCAAACTTTACACTGTGCTACTTTGACTAAATGCCATAGATGCAAGAGTTTGGCAGCGCAGCATATTGATAGCAGCAGGCTGATCCCATTCTTGGCAAAGACAGTTTGGGATTTTCTTTTAAATTGTTTTAAAGTAACCAAAAGGTTCCATTTTATTATCAGTATGATTGGTAGTTCTCTTGCCTTTGTGATGAGTACTGTTTGATAATAATGTCCAATTGCTTAAGAAGCCCTTATTATTAGCTGGCCCTGATGGGACATGCCTGGGAGGTTGAAAAAGAGGATTAGGAGTTTGAGGCCAGCCTATATCCAAAAAAAAAGAAGCCACTATTAGTACAGGGCAGTAATTCTGTTTTTTTCTTACTTTCTCTGGAAGGCCTTCCAATAGATCCCGATGAAGACTCTGACAACAGTGCAATTTATGTGCAAGGATTAAATGACAATGTGACTCTGGATGATCTGGCAGACTTCTTTAAGCAGTGTGGGGTTGTCAAGGTGAGTGGCTAGTGATCAGATGATCTAGCAGAAATTAAGCCCACAGAGCACATTGAGATACTTGAACCATGCTAAAAAATTGTTACTGAAATTCCTGGACTTCCTTGTCAACATCTTATGGTTTACTCCTTAAAACACTCTGCCTTGGTACAAGACCCTGTGTCAGGAGCTGGGAGGTGTGTGGCCTAGTGATGGGTACTTGCCTGGCATGCATAATGCCTAAGGCCCTGAGGGCTACAAAATTGCTTTCCTTACTGTTTGCTAGGTTATTGTTCATTTTTTGAGACAAGATCTCATGGATTTTGGCTTGACTCACTGTATAGCAGAGGATGGCCTGATCTTTCTGCCTCTACCTTACAGTCTGGCTCTACCATACCCAAGTTCAGCCAATTTTTGTAGATGAAAAATGCTAAGCAGCTGATGGTTCTGTTATGCAAGTCTGCTGTTCTCTTTGTAAATAAGCTTATCTTTCTCTGTTTAAAAAAAAAAAAAAAAAGGTAGGTCTTACTATTCCCTGAATACTTAATAACTTGGAGACTTTTTTTTCCTCAATGTATCAGTTGTTAAAATGCTTATGGAAACACTAAAATATACTGTGTAATGTAGAGGGATATTGAAATCTTAATAGGTTTCCCACTAAGAGTTGAAGCTTTACCAGCTTCACCCGGTGGCTCATGCTTTGTAGTCCCAGTGCTGGGGGAGATGGTTGTTTTGTTCGTGTGAGACAGGGTCTCATATAGCTGCAGCTGGCCTGCCACAGAGATCTGCCTGCTTCTGCCTGCCTTCCTAGTGCTGGGATTAAAGGTGTGCACCACCCCACCCGACTTAGTATTCTTCAGTCTCTTGGCATATAACAGCTGAATTCATCTTCAGGGTGAATTTTATTTTCATCTCTAAAAAGATGCATTTTCAGAAATATTTTGTTTCATAGTCCTATTAAGCAGCCAAATTGTGAGATGAATACACTAGTGAATAAGGGAAGGTATTGTGGACACACCTGTCTGGAGGCAGAGGCAGGGCAATCTCTGATTTCGAGGCCAGCCTGATCTACAAAACCTGTCTCAAAAAACAATGTGTATGAGTTTTTTTCTGCATGTATGTGTGTGTACTGTGTGTATGTTTAGTACTGCTTGAAGTCAGAAGAAGGTATTAGGTCCCTGGGACTGGAGTTCCAGACTGTTGTGAGCTGCCATGTGGGTGGGTGCTAAGTCCTCCAGAAGAGTTCTTAACCGACAGACCAACTCTAGCCCAGCATAGAAGGATCTTCTTTCAGCCTAAATCTTGTTCAGGTATTTATTTTCTTTTAATGATTAGAAGTTGTTTGGTTTGGTATTGTGGTATTGGTGGTAGTTTGAGACAGGGTCTCTATAGTGCTGGATGGCTTGGAGCTGGCCATGTAGACCAGTCTGATTATCCTGCTTGTGTCTCCCAATGCTAGAATTAAAGGGGTGTTGGTACCATACCTGGCTGTTCTTGGTTCCTTGTTGGCTTATTTTCCTTGTCCCTGTTTATAGGCCTGTTGTGACATTCTGTTGAGGTTGCCCTTGCATGATGTTGACTGTCTGGTGCACTCGGCCTTGATTTGTCCTACAGCTTTGTTCTGCGGCCCCATAGCTAGGAAGTCAGGTTCTTCTGTGCTTTCTCTTTACAGTTATTCTTTCAAATGTTTGTTTGTGTGAACGTGGGAGGGTACATGCATGATTCACAGAGCATCTCTGGAGGTCATAGGGCAACTTGTGAAGAACTGTGTCTCTCTTTCTCCTATGTGGGATCCATTGCATTGTCTGACCTGTGTATGTGTTTCTTGAGTGTGTGGCTGTACCCCATGCATGTAGGTGCCTAGGGAGGCCAGAAGAGGGTGTCGGATCTGTCATGGAGCTGGAGCTACAGGCAGTATTGTAAATTGAATATAGGCCCTCTGCTAGAATACCAGGTATTCTGTAAGATTTCTCTGCCTGTTTGTGCATGCACACACACATTCACCATATAGTGTTAAAATTTTTCCTGTAGCCTTAATTACCCTCTCTGGGGAAAAATGGAACCCCAAATTATTCCTGTGCTTATATTTTATGTTTAAGATGTTGGTTATTAGTGAGTGTGGTGCACCCCCTAATCCCAGGCAGATCTCAAGAGTTGAGGGCAGCCAGGGCTACACAGAGAAATCGTGGGGGGGGGGGTCTTGATTATTTTGTTTAGTTTATTACATTAGAGTGTGTCTCGGTGCATATATGGAGGTCAAGGGACAACTTGCAAATTGGTCAGTTCACCATGTTGGAGATCCAACTCAATTGAGCTTGGCAGCCTCTGTGTGCTAGGCCTTTTAACCTAGGCTATCCTCCTACTTCCACATCCCAAGTATTGGAGTTAGATGCATGAGTCACCTCGTCCAGCTGCTTTTGTTTGATTTTTCAAGACAGGGTTTCTCTGTGTAGCTCTGGCTGTTCTGGAACTCAGAGATTCACCTTTTCAGGTACAGGGATTTAAAAGTGTGTTTGTGTGTAGAAAGATAGATGGAGACACAATTGCATGTGTGGACATACAGGTCAGTATCAACTGGGGTTCACTCCATCAAGTTGGTAATTTGTCATTCTTTTTAATAAAAATTTCTTGGGCTGGGTAGATTGCACAGTAGTTAAGAGCAGGAATTGCTTTTTACAGTTAATTGCAACTCCAGTTCTAGGGACTCCAGCACAAATGCTGTACAGACACACATATAGGCAGAACTCCCATTCACAAAAAAAAAAAAAAAAAAAAAAAAAAAAAAAAAAAAAAAAAAAAAAAGATTTTAAAAGTGCATTTTCTCATTCATAACAGACTTGGATAGATGGCTCAGCAGTTAATAGAGCACTTAATGCTCAAGGACTCAGGTTCAGTTCACAAAACTCAATAGCCCTCTGTAACTACAGTTCCAGGGGATCTGATGCCCTCCTCGGTCTACTGTTGATACTGTATGCATGTGGTACACATGCATGCATGCAAGCATTCCTAAACATAAAACCTTAAAAAGGCATTTTCTTGTTCATATGACAGTGTTGCTAATATTTTGTGGTTTTTAGTGTTATTCATGCATGTATTCTTTTAGGTGGTTTTATTGTTGTTTAGTTGAGATAGTATTCCACTTCTTATGCCCAGTCTGTACTGGAAGCAGTGATCCTTCTGCCTCACCCTTCTGAGTGCTGCGATAACAGGCATGAGCAACTAGGTCCAGTTTGCTGCCACCTCAGCCCAGTGAAGTGGCACACTCCTGTAATCCCAGCACTTGGGGAGGCAGAAGCAGGCAGATCTTTGTGAGTTCAAGACCAAAGTGAGTCCAGGACAGCCAGGGCTACACAGAGTATCCCCGTCTCGAGAAACAAACAGGAACGCTTGCTTCTCTTTCAGGTGGCCCAGGTTTGTTTCTCAGCATCTTTATGATGGCCCACAGTGGTGACTCAAACTCCAGGGAATCTGATACCTTCTGATTGGTCTCTGAAGGCTCACACACATACATAATCTTTTTAAGTCCTAATACCTACTATCAAAGATGGCTCAGTAAGATAAAAGTGCCTTTCTTATTTTTGAGCCCTATAGAGAGCACTCAACTAGCCAGGCATTGTTGGCACATGCCTTTAATCCCAGCACTTGGGAGCCTTGGCTGTCCTGGAACTCACTGTGTAGACCAGGCTGGCCTCAACCTCAGATCTGCTTCCCTGGTGCTGGCATTAAAGGTGTGTGCCACCACTGCTTGGCTTGCTTTTGATTTCCTAGTGTCTGAGATGTAAAGTTCACCTAAATATCTATCTATTATAGATGATGAGGGATTAAGTTTTGATAATTAACCTTTTAGTAGACCTAAATCTGCTTGTGGGATGAGACTGCCATTTTTGGCGCCTGGTTGTGTTGACCGTGGCTGCCAGAGATAGGCCTGCCTCCTGAGCACTGGGATTAAAGGTGTGGACCACCACAATCTGTGGGACTTCGTGTTGACAGTTGTGGGTACGTAGAGATTACTGTGAACTTTAAGCTCGTTGTTACAGTCCACATTGCTGCTTTATGTGTAGATGAACAAGAGAACTGGGCAACCCATGATCCATATCTACCTGGATAAGGAGACAGGAAAACCTAAAGGTGATGCCACCGTGTCCTATGAAGATCCGCCAACTGCCAAGGCTGCCGTGGAATGGTTTGATGGTAGGATATGCTCCTCTGCTCTGAATTCTGCTCACTTGGGAACATTTAGGAACTTAAAACAGTTGCATGTGTCATCTTCCAAGAAAGAAAGAAAGTATTGTGCTAAAACACCATTCTTTGGAGTCTAGAAGCAGGAGGCATGTTTGCCTTTTCCTGACGACAGTGTGGGATGAGGGAGGAATTTGAATACTGAAACAGTAAGCAGATGCACTCCATATGGAAGTTGGTCACCATGTGCCTCTTCTACTGTTAAAGGGTACTAACGCTGGCCTTGGGTCAGGACCTTTATTATGTGTTTTATTGCATAACCACCATGGGTGAGCTGGGTGAGCTGCAAGTACTTCTCTGAACCGATACGAGAAAGTATAGAAAACCTTCCAAAGAAACATGTCAGGGATAGCTGAGTAGCCTAATATGTTTAGTTTCTCGTACCATGAGGGAGACACACAGGAGTAAAACATCTTAGCCAATGTACATTTGCAGTTGTGTGCTAAGCAAACACTGTACCACTGAATTTTTTTTCCCCCCTCTCTGCCATTGGTGTCCTTTAAGTAAAGTTTTCATTATGTAGGCAGGCTGGTTTCAAACCTGGCACTCCTGCAGAATTCTGGAATTACAGAAATGTGGCACATACTTAACTTAAATGAATATCTTTAACAGCTTTTGTTCTGACCTCACCAGTAAAGTAGTTGGGTGTTTTTTGCGTGTTTCATTTTACTCTTCTGCTTGTTTTGAGACAGTCTTAATGTCCAGACTTAACTCAAACTCCAAATGTAGCTAGTGATGCTTCCAAATTTTACGATTGTAGGCCTTGGCTAATTGGCTGCCATGCCCAGTTACATGCTGGGGACTGAACACAAGCCTTTGCACAGGTTTAGTTTACCAACTCTGATACTTCTCCAATCGTACCAGGAAAGAGCCTAGAGCTATGCTTCAAGATTTGGCCAAATTCAGTAAGGTGGAATCTGTTGAAAAGTAGCTGCTTGGAGAGAGAATACTTGGAAAGTGAAGATCACTGATGTTCTGTTATCTTTTTCCAGGGAAAGATTTTCAAGGAAGCAAACTTAAAGTTTCTCTTGCCCGAAAGAAGCCTCCAATGAACAGCATGCGGGGCGGCATGCCACCTCGTGAGGGCAGAGGGATGCCACCACCACTTCGTGGAGGTACTTTCTTTTAGCTACTTTGCTGTTACTTGATAACAGGATTAGTTAGTTTTTTCTTTCCAGTAATTTTTGCCCTTGAAAAACTTAATAGAACAGTAAAATAAGGTGTATAAAATTGCTGCTACTACATTGAGAGCCAGCATTGTATGTTTATACGGTATGAGTTAACTCGTTAGAAGGGGTGCAAATTCCAGGGGACCTCTGCCTGGATGTCAATTTGTTTTATTACATGATAATGCCATGGTTGGAGGCTACCTGAAATCACACGGAAAGAATAGCATACATGGACAACACCAAGCCTGTGGAAGTTTCTTGTAGTAAAGTTGCCACAAAGAGGTGACTGTTTGTTATTGCAGGTCCTGGTGGCCCAGGAGGACCTGGAGGACCCATGGGCCGCATGGGAGGCCGTGGAGGAGACAGAGGAGGTTTCCCCCCAAGAGGGCCCCGGGGCTCAAGAGGGAATCCCTCTGGAGGAGGAAATGTCCAGCATCGAGCTGGAGACTGGCAGTGTCCCAATCCGTATGTACTTCTTTCAGCAGATTGATAACTTGTTGGTGTTGTCACCCCATTCCCACTCTGGGACAGGACTTGGGGGCTGGGGCTGAGAGGGCACTCTGGTGCTTCTGGGGGTGCATTCTTGCCTGAGATGTCTGCAGATCCATGCATTTTGTGCCTGGAACTCCATGATTGTGCGTACAGTGTGGTATGAATCTCTTTACCTTCCGCAGTTCTACTAGTGATTTCTGTTGTGATACAACTTTATACAGGGGCTGTGGAAACCAGAACTTCGCCTGGAGAACAGAATGCAACCAGTGTAAGGCCCCTAAGCCCGAGGGCTTCCTCCCGCCACCCTTCCCACCTCCGGGTAGGTACAGGTTTCCTGGAGTACCTCAGTTTCCTGGTGATTGAATAGTGTCTGCTCTAGGAGAAGGATTAGCAGATCCACTGCAGTGTATCCTCAGAGCCTCACACTCTTCCCCACCTTAGGTGGTGACCGTGGCCGAGGAGGCCCTGGTGGCATGCGAGGAGGAAGAGGTGGACTTATGGACCGTGGTGGACCTGGAGGAATGTTCAGAGGTGGTAGAGGTGGAGACAGAGGTGGCTTCCGAGGTGGCCGTGGCATGGACCGAGGTGGCTTTGGTGGAGGAAGACGAGGTGGTCCTGGGGGACCACCTGGACCTTTGATGGAACAGATGGGAGGAAGAAGAGGCGGACGTGGAGGACCTGGGAAAATGGATAAGTATGTGGTGGGAGAGCACTGCCCCTTCCCAGCCTGTGCTACAGTGAGTCCTAGGGCATCTGGGGCCTGTGTCAGCGTTCTCTGTCTGGGTTCCTTGTTTCTTTCTCGTTCTAACCAAAGGGTCCCTTTGCCTTGCAGAGGTGAGCACCGTCAGGAACGCAGAGACCGGCCCTACTAGAGACCTGCAGAGCTGCATTGACGACCAGATTTATTTTTTAAACCAGAAAATGTTTTAAATTTATAATTCCATATTTATAATGTTGGCCACAACATTATGATTATTCCTTGTCTGTACTTTAGTATTTTCACCATTTGTGAAGAAACATTAAAACAAGTTAAATGGTAGTGTGCTGAGTTTTTTTTTTCTTTTAAAGATGGTTGTTTTAAGACTTAACAATGGGAACCCCTTGTGAGCATGCTCAGTATCATTGTGGAGAACCAAGAGGGCCTCTAATTGTAACAATGTTCATGGTTGTGATTTTTTTTTTAAATAAAATTCCAAATGTTTATAAACTGTCATCCTTCTCCCTCCTTTGTTCTGCAATCTCATGTTCAGTTCTTTCCAGCCCTCACTGGGTGGGAACAGGGACTTGCTGATGCCCTTGAAGAGATGGTCCACTGGAAACCTGTGCTCTCATCTCCCAGCTTCTCCAGACAGTGAGCTGGAACTGTTAGGCTTTACTGGGTCATTATCAACTCACGTGGTCATCCTGTGCCTTCACTGAGACAGTGAACCTCAATCACCATGTCCTCTGCAGTGCCAAATAGTCATTCTTAGCTCTCTCACTGCCCTCTTCCTGACCTTTAAAGTGGGCCTTTCCCCACCTAGCTGACCTGTCCTGTGTTTTATTTTTGGATTTTTGAGACAGTTTACCTGTGTAGCCCTAGCTGTCCTGGAACTCTGGAGGCTGGGCTGCCTTAAACTCACAGAGATCTGCCTGCCTCTGCCTCCCAGAGTGCTGGGATGAAAGCCCTTCCCCCATGCTTTTAACTCAGCTGGCACCCTTCTTCCAAGAGTGGTTCTGTCATAGTAAACAATACCCAATAAAAGCCTCCATCTTCATTTAGCCTGTGTACTCCTAGACACTAGGACTATGATCACCCACAAGTGCACTTTTCCCATCCTTAGCGTTTTTTCAGAAAAGGTCAGAGCAGCTCTCTTCTGTACGATCAGGGTCCAGGGCAGCAGTTGGCTCCCTGCCATCCCAGTCTACCTCACTCCTGAGGAGTGCAGGGGCAACACTCCAGTGGACTGCTTTGAGCCTCCTGCTTTGGTTGGTTCTCTTGCAGAACATAGGAAGCTGGTCAGGGTCGTCTGTCCACAGCAGATTCTTGATGCTCATCTGGCAGGCACTCTGAAATTTGAATTTTTGCCTGGTCCTGGACTGGACTCGGCTCAGATACAAATTGTGCTATTTTATCTTGAATCTGCAAGAGCCCAAGAATACATGGGGACCCTGAGCTGCCTTGGTCATGGTTCTCCAGGGTTCTAGTCATATCAGTGATGTCTGTATTACTGTTGGCATGTCAGGGAATCCTGGAAGCTGCAGTGTGGGGCAAGACTCAAACGGACCCCCTGACGGGGGACAGCCTTGCCAGGCCACAGAGGAGGACAATGCAGCCACTCCTGATAAGACCTGATAAGCTAGGGTCAGATGGAAGGGGGGGGAGGACCTCCCCGATCAGTGGACTTGGAGAGGGGCATGGTAAGAGAAGAAGGAGGGAAGATGGGATTGAGGGAATGAGGAAGGGGGCTACAGCTGGGATAAAAAGCAAATAAACTATAACATTAAAAATTTTTTTTAAAGTTAAAAAGACTCAAATAGGCCCCAGCTCTCAAGGGACTAGATATGTCTTGTTCTTCCCTTCCCTGGCCCATCACCAGGCCACAGTGAGTTGAACTATCAGTACTATTTTTACAATTAGGATTATAGTCCTATTTTACAGAAGACCACCCAGGGTCAGGAAGCTTAACCATGGTACCAGATTCAAGATTGAAACATTCCATCCCTATGGAAGCAAGGCAACTCAAAATACCTCCAAGAACTCCCTAAAACAGACAGGATTCAGTCTGTCAGGGTAAGCCTAGCCAAACTGCAAAGAACGCTCTCCAACAGGCCGAGCTGCAAGGGGAGTCCTGAGACCAGACCAATGGAAGAGGTTTAGGCCAACTGAGACAACCTAAAAAAGGACACCAACCTGCTGAGCTGCTTGGAGGCTATGCAGTGTGCTTAGGTCCCAGCTCTGTGAGCTGTCACACGCGCTGCGGTGGGCTTTGGTGAGGCTGCTTTGTGTCATTTCTGCTCCTCTAAATAACCCCAATAAAATTTGGACTTTGTGGTATCTGTACTTCGGTCTGTCATGGCTTCCCTATCTGGGGTAAACAGACGTGTGTGTGGCATCTCCCCAGGAAGTCAGTCACATAACACCAGTGACCAATAAATAGAACCTAGATTCACCCGTGTCTCTATGTCCAGAACCCTGAGGCACAGCAAGGCAGGCACAAGCAGGAGTCAAATTCCTGCACAGCTGCTGGTGGGAATTTGTACCTCAATCTCCCTGGTCCTCAGTTTCTCTAGATCTACAAAACTATCTTATGAAGCTGGCAAAACGGCTCGTGGGATAAGAGTGCTTGCCATCAAGCTACAATACCTAAGATCCCACTGGTGAAAGACAGAACACACTCCCAAAAGTCTGCCTTGCATGCATACCTTGACAGACACAAACACACACATACAAATAAACATGTCATAAGAAGCATCGCTGTGTCCCATCTTGTGTGTTATTGCTGGGTACAATGGCTCATTACTGCTTGTTCCAGGCAAGGTCATTCCCCAAACCCTTCACTTAGTATTTAGTCTCCAGAGCCAATCTCCCCAACCTCCAGGACCTCCCTCCCTCCCTGCCGGGAGTTATTTAGCAGCTCTTCCTCTTCCCCTCAGTGCTCACCTCCAAACCTGGGATTTCTCCCTCATCTATACTCATGCTCAACTCACCAACATGTATCACCCCGGTTTTCAACAGGCTGCCAAAATCCAGCACCTCCTCGCTACTCCCACCTAGACCAGTCGACTTCCTCTGAGGCTCTCTGTCCTGCCCACCACTGCAGTCACAGGAACCCTTATGATTACTAAGTCAGTGTCTCCTGCTCTGAATACCTCCTCAGAGAGGCCTGTGATCCCAACAGAGGGAGCAGGGTGGTGAGTTCAAAAGCAGCCCAAGGCTACATAGCAAGACTGTTTCAAATTAAGATGTAAAAATAAAGGCCCGGCATGGCAGAGCATGTTTTTAAAACCCCAGTGTTCAGAAGGCAGAGACAGGCAAATCTCTATCATTTTGGGGGGCCAGCCTGGTCTACATAGGGAGTTCTGAGTCAGCTAAGACTACATAGTGAGATCCTGCCTCAAAAACAAAAATCCAAAATATTGATTTAATAATAATAGTAAATAAGCCTCTCTGTAGCTTCCATGTCCTTTGAAAAGCATGGTTCACAGGGTACTATATGGCCTGCCCTATTGTCTCTACCACTCCAACCTTGCAAGCCTATCCACTTTTCTTTCTTTCCTTCATCCTTTCTTTCTTCGCTTCTCTTTTGAGACAGGCTTCCTCAGTGTGAAAAACCCCCTCTAGATATCTTCCACCTTCCTCCCTCACCTCTTTCCTTGATCTGAGCTAAAATTACAGTCTTTACACACACCCACAGACTCCAGATTCTCCCCTCATGCCAGGGTCACCTGCTCTACTGACAGATGTAAGCACAGAGCTGGCTGCTGGGTGAGACTCGGCTCACAAAGTAGGTGTTCAGCAAATGCCCCTGGTCCTCGAGAGTGTTCCCTAACAGCTAAAATCAAGTGTCCCCCCCCCCCCCCCCCCCCCCCGCTCCCTCAGCTGCTCTCCTGATCTGGGGGAACTTTGTGAAAAGCTCTAACCCAAGCGGCTGGTGGCGCCCTGAGACGGTCCAGCGACAGCAGGAGGCAGGATTGCCCAGATCTTCCGCGCTCCTCCTCAGGCGTGGAGTTGCCCCTGCCACGCCCCTCCTTTAACTTAACCCGCAGCCACCTTCCAATCCCTGAGCCTCAACGTCCTTGTCCCCCTAAGCTACTGTCCCTAGCCATTCTGGACGAAGAGCACCCGGTTATCTGGCCTGCAGATATCCACTCGAGACGGAGGTGACTCTGCATTCCCGGCCCCTATCGCTTCCGGGACGGCCACTGTCACCGAGGGAGGGCAGCTGACGGGATCCGAACCCCTCCTCGGAAGATCCAGGCTCCGGAGTCAAAGGTCCGAAGGGCGTCTTCGCCAGGCTCGGAGCTTAGGGCCCGAACGAGGCACGGCCCCTTTAAGAGCGCGGCCCCGCCCCTTCCTGGCCGGATCCGAATTCCAGGGGGGCGGGGCGGAGCGGGCGCCGGGATGCAGCGAGCTCGGGCGGCGCCTGTGTGCGGCGGCGCGGCCCGGCTCGGCCCCGCCGGGGCGATGCTCCCCGCGGCGGCGGGGTGAGCCAGGTGAGCCCGGGGGACCCCAGGAGCCCCGTCCGGAGGGCCCGGAGGTGGGCCGGGCGGCGCAAGGCCTCCGCTTCCCGGGGCTGTGTGACCTTGACCGACCGCGCACCCTCTCTGGACCAGGCCGCGAGCACTGCGGAGGCTCGCGGCGTCCACTGGTAGTCCCGGCTTTGCAGGCACCGGCTCGGGGAGGCTGCTCGCCGAAGGCGGGGCCTGGCTGCGTGACCCCCTGCCCCGCGACCTTCAGCAAGCGCCTGCCCTCTTTTGCGCCTCGGTTTCCTCATCTGTAGAATGGAGACGCGGTCGCGGCGCAGCCAGTGGCGCGGCCCCTAGGGCACGGGTGAGGGAAAGGCGGGGACTGCGGGCTCTCGGCTGATCAGTGGAAACAGTCCCTCCGTGGCCCTGGGCGAGGCTCCTCTCCTGTGTCACCCTGCCCACGTGTATTCCTGTTTTTAAGTGGCATTTCTTCCTCGTGGATGCCAGCCTGTCCGTAGCCACACACACGCACACACACACGCGCACACACATACACACACGCACACACACGAGCCAGCCAGCAAACATAAACAGTAAGATGGTGTCGGTTTTATTGAGTGCTTTGAGGCAGGTCATGGCACTCTGAGGACAGTGAGCCGCCGCGTTTGCTCACGGCCTGCACGCAAACTTAGCGTTTTCCTCTGAGTGGCAGGCTGGCGGAGGTGGACCTTTCCGAGCCCTGGCGGGTCTTCACAGCAAAATCCTGACTTGTGTCCCCGCAGTGACTCCACTGGCCCCGGGCATGGCGGACCCAGTGGCGGGCATCGCAGGCTCCGCGGCCAAGAGTGTGCGACCCTTCCGATCCAGCGAGGCCTACGTGGAAGCCATGAAGGAAGACCTGGCCGATTGGCTCAATGCCCTCTATGGTCTGGGTCTACCCGGCAGTGGTGACGGCTTCCTCACCGGGCTGGCCACAGGCACCACCCTGTGCCAGCATGCCAATGCTGTCACCGAAGCTGCCCGGGCTCTGGCTGCTGCCCGCCCAACCCGAGGTGTAGCCTTCCAGGCACACAGTGTGGCGCCTGGCTCCTTTGTGGCCCGGGACAACGTGGCCACGTTCATCGGCTGGTGCCGGGCAGAGCTGGGCGTGCCTGAAGTGCTCATGTTTGAGACGGAGGACCTGGTGCTTCGCAAGAACGAGAAGAGCGTGGTGCTGTGCCTGCTGGAGGTGGCCCGGCGTGGGGCTCGCCTGGGCCTGCTCGCCCCCAGGCTGGTGCAGTTCGAGCAGGAGATTGAGCGGGAGCTTCGGGCCACCCCTCAGGTCTCCAGCGTCCCCGCTGCTGAAGAGGACGCCCCTGAAGTTGCTACCGCACAAGAGGCTCCCGCCCGCACACCACGCATGACACTCAATGACCTTCGAAACCTCGACGAGCTGGTGAGTCTTCTGAAGTACGCATTGGGTGGCCCCTGCCCACTCCCCCCAGCTGGGGGCCAGATGTCACAGCTGATGCCCACGCCGTCCCTGAGCCTCCCGGACCCCCCGCCACCTGCAGCCTGCCCCACATCTGTTGACCGCCAAGTGTGTCCCTGGCCACAAAGAAATGGGTCAGCCCAGAGAGGCAGGGGTGCTGAGGCCACACACCCCAGCTGGGTCTGAGGCCGATAAAACCCAGCCCTGGCACGAGCTCAGCTTCTAGTATTAAAGGAGCAGCAACAGAGTTCGGTGCATTCCTTCACTTGGAGGCCGGTGGCCGTTGCGGGGGCACCTCGTTAGCACAGAGGTGCTAGGCAGAGGCACTGGCAACCTCAGACCTGGGGCCGAGTGGCTGCTCCCCCTGTCTGAGGCTAGCTGTGGGGGAGCTCTCGGCAAGAAGGCTGGTACACTCTGGAGACTGGCTCTGGGGAGCCCCCTTACCTCTGCTGCTGAGAACAAGAAGGGTTGCTGGGAACACAGGAGGCCTCCAGCTCCCTACGCCTTTCCCAAGCCCTAGGTCCCTGCCACCCCCGCAGCTGGACCAAGAGTTTCTTTCTTATCAGGAGCTTAGGACTGTGGTGTGCCTGCCCAAGAGTCAGGCGCCCCGTGCTGGGGGCAGAATGGATACCTGGGCCCCCATCCATCTCCAGCCTGGGCCTGGGTCACCCAAGGTCCCACCGGCTCAGTCCCTCTGGCGACACCCCGCCGTGGTAGGGAGGAGGGTAGGCTTCCCACACAGCCAGCCTGGCATCCCCTGCCTCCGTCCACATGCGTGCAGTAGCGCGCTTGCCAGGCGGGGCCCCTTTGTGGCTGTTAGTGTGTCCCACACGGTACCCTCTGGTAGGCGTGCTCAGCTGGGAGCATGGGCGCCCCGCACTCGTGGTGTCTGGGCCGTGGACCTCAGCAGTGAGTGGGTTATGGACGGCGTTCAGAGTGTTTCTTCCAGGGCACCGTCCTTGGCCTAGCCTCTCTTTCTGGTTGGCTTCCAGTTCTCAGAACCCTTACAGCGAACAGGCGAAAGGTCCCGTGTGGGAGGGCGGAGGCGTTTCCTCCTGCGGGGCAGCTGCGGTTAGACCTCAGGAGGAGGGACTTGACCCTTGACCTTCAGCCTTCTCTTCTTCGGCTTCAGGTGAGGGAGATCCTGGGCCGTTGCACCTGCCCAGACCAGTTTCCCATGATCAAGGTCTCTGAGGGGAAGTACCGAGTGGGAGACTCCAGCTTGCTCATCTTCGTGAGGGTGAGTGGGGTGAGGAGAGGAAAGGCCCAGTGCAGCGGCCCAAGGGGGGGGCTAGAAGGCCCCCAGTGACCTGCCCTCCGGCCGACAGGTGCTGAGGAGCCACGTGATGGTGCGCGTGGGTGGCGGTTGGGACACACTGGAGCACTACCTAGACAAACATGACCCTTGCCGCTGTTCCTCCACCGGTAGGTGCGGGTGGGAGTGTGGGCCGCCGGTGTGGTGGGGGGGGGGTCCGGGGCCTGCCCCTCACTCGCAGTGTCCACGCCCACAGCCCACCGCCTGCCCCAGCAGAGGGCCGGGACCTTCTCCCCGCAGAGGGGATCGCCCACTCCCAGCCCCCGCCCCGGTAGCCCAGTTCCTGGGAGTGAGCGCCGGGGCTCCCGGCCCGAAGTGACCCCCGTCAGCCTGCGAAGCACAAAGGAGGGGCCTGAGACCCTGCTCAGGTGAGGTGGCGGAGGCTCGCCCAGGAGCTGCCAGGGCCGGTGGGGGTAGGGCGTCCGTGGCGCAGTGACTCACAGCCTGGGAAAAGTTCCCGTGCGTGGGGGCGGGCCCGGCTTTCCATCTCCATGGCAACCCAGACAAACCAACAACACAGCTGGGGCGGGCGCCGGGTGGTGGCCGGGCCAACCCAGGCGTCGGAAGCCCGGGGCGGGGAGCCATGGCCTCAGCCCAGACGGTCACTTGTGCCTGGAAGTCCCCTGGCAGAGCCCGGAGCCTCGCCGGCCGGCTCGCTCCACCCGCGCCAGTGATGCCCGTCTCTCTCGCTCCCCGCCTCAGGCCCCGAGATCAGCTGCCCCCCCTCCCCCGCTCCCGCCGCTACTCCGGGGACAGCGACTCCTCAGCCTCCTCGGCCCAGAGCGGCCCCCTGGGCGCCCGCAGCGACGACTCGGCCACCGGCTGCCGGAGGGAGTGGCCCAACCACCGGTTGACCCCCGGGCTCCCGGCCTCCCCGAGACGGCCGCCGGCCCCTCGCAGCCAGTCTCGGGACCGGCTGGAGCGGGGACGGCCCCGCGTGGCCCCGGGGGGCCGGGGCACTCAGCCGGCGGCCCCCAGCCCAGCGCGGCGCGCCCGCAGCCAGAGCCGCGAGGAGCAGGCCGTGCTGGTGGTGCGCAGGGACCGAGACGGGCAGCACTCGTGGGTGGCCCGGAGCAGGGGTGGCGGCGGATCGGGGGGTTCTGGAAGGAGCACCCCGCAGACTCCACGCGCCCGCAGCCCCGCAGCCCCCCGGCCTTCCAGAGGCTCAAGCCCAGGCCCAGAGCTGGCTGCCACGCCCGCCAGCGCCTTCCGCACACCTCTGCAGCTTGACCCACAGCAGGAGCAGCAGCTGTTCCGGCGCTTGGAAGAGGAATTCTTGGCCAATGCCCGAGCCTTGGAGGCTGCTGCCAGCCATAACCCTGACCCTCCAGCTCCGGACTCCGCTTACTGCTCATCCAGCTCCTCATCTTCATCACTCAGTGTTCTGGGTGGCGGCAAGTGTGGCCCCCCCGGGGAATCGGGCCGCACGGCCAATGGGCTGCCCGGGCCCCGCAGCCAGGCTCTGTCCAGCTCTTCCGATGAAGGCAGCCCCTGCCTTGCTCTAGGGGGGTCGCTGGATGCAACCAGGAGTTCCCTGGCTGGCCCAGAACCCTCACTTACCTGGGCAAGGGGGCGGATGGACACACAGCCAGACCGCAAGCCCTCACGCATCCCCACCCCTCGGGGACCCCGCCGCCCATCAGGAACCGTGGAGCTCAGGCCTTGGCGTGCCCTGCAGTCGGTCACCCCAAGGACCGAGCCAGATTCTTCAATGTGATGGACTGGCTCAGCCACACGCACACCCATTCCATTTTCTTTGTGGCCTTAACCTACCCTCTGCATCAGGGACAGCCCCCCTTCCACCTCTTGAGCACCAGACCTCATGGGACCAGACCCCACGGGACCACATGGCACAATGGGAAACCTATTGTACATCCGGTTAGGGGGATGAGCATTGCTATTTAATTACTAATACTATTGAATGCCTTAGAGGAGGCCGGGCCAGCCTGGTGTCCTGAGGACCTGTGTGTGGTCCAGTAAGCAGAACCTCTGACAGTAAAGTTTTGCTCCAGCTCCTGTTTTGGGGGGGACCGAGCCTTCATTATGTTGGGGTTCTAGAGCTAACTGCCTGGAGGAAAAGCCTCATTGCTCTCTTACCTGCCTAATCCAAAACAAGAAACCCTTAAATTGTGCATTTAAATTGTTTTTATTACCTGGTAAGGCATGACTTAAGTGTCTCCAGTAGCCAGTCCAGCAGTGGAGAGGCAGGTGGGTCAAGGCTACGTAGTGAGAGACCTTGTCTCAAGGTGTCCAGGAAAGCGCCAGGAGCTGTGCGAACGCTTCTAGTCACATTGATACATTCAGATCCTTTCCATCTGTGATTGTGACCCAGTAAGGTCTCATAAAACTGATCTGTTTGGGATCAACCAAACAGTTGGCTGGGTCCAACCAAAGTCAAAGAAAAGCCCGAAGTCTGGGTGGGAGCCCGCTTTCCAATCGAGTCACATGAGGCTGCAGCGCGCTGGGTGCAGCGCCCCCTGCAGGCGCAGGGCCGGATGCGCAGGACGCGTGCGCACCAGAGCACAGCGCAGGAGCTCTCGGAAGAGACGCAGCACGTGCCAATTGTATTTGGCTGAGCACTCGAGGTAGCCGCAACGCCAGCCCCGGCGAACTAGAGTGGCCAGTGCACGACGGGGTCCGAATCGCAGCCGCTGGCGGTCCCACTTGTTGCCCACCACGAGGATGGGTGCCTCTGGCGCGCCCGCCGGCCTGGAGGCCGGATGGAGAGGAGAAGCGCCTTGCTGGAGACTCCACGGCCAAGGAACCCTCCCCCAAGGGTGCAATTGTGGTGGGTCCCCTCCTACGGCCGCGGACCCCCGGGCGTGAGGCAGACCCTCGAATGGGCACAGAGCGTGACCCAGAGGCGCCCGGACAGAACTGTCTCCCCCAGCGAGCCCTCCACCTGCGGCCAAGCCCCTCACCTGTTCTCCGCTATGCGCTGCCTCAGGGTTTTCACATAATCGAAACTGTCGGGGCTGCAGATGTCGTAGACCAGTACAAAGGCGTCCGTGTCCTGCCAGCTCCAATCTTTAGGGTCCGGCGACTCCTAGGGGTCGAGTCTGGGGTTTGCAGCAGATCCTTCCACTCCACAGCCCCGCAGTTCATCCTCACACCCCATCACCTCTCAAAACTCGCCCTACGCATCCTCCCGCAGGCCAGACTTGCCAGCTGTGCTGATCCTGTGGGTCCCTACGGCCTGGGCCTCCTGTCACACTACTGTCCCCCAGCCCGTGCTGCTACCTTTAGTTGCCCCGTGCCGGTGGATCTGCCTCCCACCGGCCAGGCGGGACTTGACCGCCCCAGGGCGGCTGTTCAGATGGAGCCTCCGGCCTGAGCACCCACCCGCTGCCCTTTCCCCCGTCAACGTTCTCAGTTTCCTTTACCCGAAGCTTCATGTAGCCCCCAGCCCCTCTGTGAAACCCACAAAGGCACCCTGCGCCAAAGAGTGGGAGCCTGTCTGGGGCTTGGCACAAATCACTGAGGTTTCGCTCCAGGGCACAGGAACGAAGGAGCAGTGGCTACTCCTTCGAAAGGCTACTCCTGTGCCCGGTCCTGTCTGTCACGGCGGCTCAGCTCAGGCAGTGCTGTGCCGCAGGCTGGTCCAGACACCAGCCTAAGCAGCCAGGGAGATAAGAAACGGCCACAGGAGCAGGCGGCTCACACAATACACCTACACACACACACACACACACACACCACACATACACTTCACTCTCAGGCGCCCCGGGTCAGTCCACGTGGCCACGCACGTGGGCACCAAGCGCGCACGCACACACACCCCTGGCCACCCTCGAACTGCTACCTCGAGACTTCTAGGGCTTGAGCCGGAGCCAGTGATGTCACCATCGCGGATGCTCAGGTCGTAGACAGCGCCGTCGAGCAGCACGGCGGGCCGGTAGAGGCGGGGGCCGTCCGTGGGTCGGTGGCGCTCGGGGTAGTCACCGAACAGGAACTGGCGGATGATGGCGGTCTTGCCCACTCCCGGAGCACCCAGAACGGCCACCCGCAGGCTGCCGCCCATGGCTGGCCCGCGCGCCCGGCGCCGGGGAGCTTCATGAGCCGGCCCCGCGCTCTGCGTGCCCTGCCCGGGACGCTCGCGGCCAAGAGGCCAGGCCCGGGCACCGAGCGGGCGGCGGGCGGCGGACAGCCCCGCAGCCCCGCAGGCTGAGCGCTCCCGGCGCGGTGCCCGCGGCTCCGGCCCCTCAGCGCTCGGGCGACGGCAGCCGCCGCCCCAGCCTGCCGCGCGGGCGAGCCGGGCCTCCTGGAGGCGGAGCTGAGGCTCCGCCCCTCCCGGGGAGGGTCGCGGCTCGGGGACTGCCCTGGCCGGTCGCCCCGTTAGTGCCTAGGTCCCCGGGTGGGAGGTGCTCCCCTCAACGGCTCCAACAGAAGCCCCTTGGCGCCACCTCCGCGCTCCTCCAGCAACTGCTGGCTGCAGCCTGGTGGTTGGCCAAGCCTTGGAATTCAGGCCATCCGGGGTCACAGCCGACCCCAGGCCGAGTGACCTTGGTCGGATCGTCGCATTGCGCTTTGGATCCTTGTGCCTGCGTCCACCGAAGACCGATGGCCCCGAGGCTTCCTCCTGCTCAGTGAGACCCTCAGCACCGAATCCTTTTCTGGCCTTTCCCCTGCGTCTTCTTTGAACCTGCAGCCTCCGCCTGGTCTTCTTGGTTTAGGAAGGAAGAGCCTGAAGCTGCAGAGAGGCGGCTCACAGTGAGGTCTGTGGGACCCTGGCCCGGGCTGCCTCTTCTCGGAGACCCTTCCGCCTTCGTAAACCCACAGGGACAAATGGCCAGAAGAACTGATTCAGAGAAGAGGTTTGAGCCCGGCACACAAGTCTCGGCTTAGCAGCTCGGCTCCAAACCACTATCTCAAACAGGTTGGAGGTGATGAAATAGATCCTCGGGTCACTGCACAGAGTCCCTCACAGGAGCGCATCATGCTCCGCCTCCCGGACAAGCTCCGAAGCTGGGACAGTTCGGACAGCCTGCGATTGGCCCAGCCTCCTCCTGGCTCTTCCACACGTTGGGAGGAGCCCCCAGGCCTCTGCCCTCCACCCAGGTACTGTGAAACTCAAACATCTGTCTTTGCACTAGCCAACGCTCTCATTTGTTGGTCTAACCGGCTGCTGGCGTGCTGCAATGAATTTAAAAAGAAAAAGAAGAAATGACTCCCCCTTAGGAGGGAAGATTCTACAGCTTGGATCCAGGCCTCTTAAGGCACCAACAGTGTGTCCACCTGGCCTGAATGAAGCCGAGGAAAGGGCAGGAGAAGCTAGCCTGTGAAGGGGAGGGAGGCGCCCTCCCACAGGGAGCGGGTGACAGTAGCTGAAAGGAGGCGTCCTCCCAGCAGTGACAGCAGCTGGAGGGTATTCTTGAACACCAGATTCTTTTCCTCTTCCCAGCGTGGACTTTGGGCCTGGTCTGATTTCATTCCCTGCTTCCACCACAAGGGATGTTCTAGGCCTTTGAGTTCAGAATAGACAGCTGGCTTCTCTTTTTCCTTCCCCCTCTTGCTGAGTTTTCCTAGAATGACTCTTCTTCCGTTTACAGGTTTCCAGGCTAGTGGGGTTTGTGAGGTGCTTTTTGCTTCCAGACACAGAAGGAAGTCAATAGGTTCAGCTCCTTCCTCTTAGTCACACAGCAGGGGCAGAGCAGACACCTGCCTGGCCTCACCTGGGGCTCTCTGTGCTCCTCCGCCCAGCTGTAGAGTCCTCTAAAACTAACAGCTCAGGTTTCTTGGCTGGGTGCCCATGGCTGGGCTTTCTCGGGAGTTGCAAGCGTCTTTGTGGGCAAGGCACCTCTGGGCCCGTGGCCTCAAAATGTAATCCTGAAGCCTCCGACTTTCTAGTGCTGGATTACGTGTGTACAACAGCGTACCAGCTTTCACGCGTGCTCGGCACAGTGGGAGATGCTGTCCCTGGGACCAGGCTCCCACAATCCCTGCATTCTCCTGGGAGACTTGAACACCAGAGTTACCAAGGGCACTTCCCAGCTCGCCAGGCTGGTGTAGCTGAGCCCCGAGCCCAGCCCTGGCACCTCAGACAACAATGGGAAGGCCACTCTCAATCTTTTTTTTTTTTCAATATTTAAAACTTTTTATTTTGTTTGCTTTGGGGTGGGATCCCTGGAACTGTTACAGAGTGTTGGGAGCTGCCATGTGGGTGCTGGAGATTGAACCCAGGTCCTCTGGAAGAGCAGCTGATTTTCTTAACCACTGAGCCATCCCTCCAGGCCCCTCGATCTTTTTTTTTTTTTTTAAGATTATTTATTCACATATGAGTGCTCTGTTTGCATGTATGCCTTCATAACAAGAGAGGGCATCAGATCCCATTATAGATGGTTGTGAGCCACCATGTGATTGCTGGGAATTGAACTCAGGACCTCTGGGAGAGCAGACAGTGCTCTTAACCTCTGAGCCATCTCTCCAGCCTTTTTTTTTTTTAAACGTATCTTTAGATCTATCCTATTGACCTTGCACCCACATCGCTTCTTCCTTTCTAGCCTGGCAGTCCTGGCAGCTTAGAGCACTTTACCACATTCTACCTGTAATCATGACACCACACCCGTTGTCCCAGTACATACCTCTCTGGGGTCTAAATGGCAGTCTCCTACGGCTCAGACACCCGGCACCATGCTGTCATCACCAGGACCAGATCCATGGTGGCCATCACCTTCCTGACTTCATAGTCATCAGGCGCCATGATTCAACTCAGGCACTGAAGTGGGGCCTTGGAGGCTGGAACCCCCTCCCAGAGATGTCATCTGTGCAAACTGCTTAGCCTCTGGAGCCTCTGTAGTGGAAGTTTTGGGGTCTTTAAATTTTTAGTTATGTTATTGTAAACATGTTTTTGTTTTAGTCCCAGGTGTGGGATGTGGGCTGATTCAAATTGTCCACAACAGCAGACTATTTGCCTCATGCGGGTTGTGACAGGGGCTCTTTGCTAGCTCAGATATTTTGATCTGAGGCCTCTGAGAGGGAATAAAGGCAGAGCCCAGAGAGAGATGGAGGCTCCAAGAAAGAAGGCTGCTGCTCCTGTTGCTGCTGTTGCAGTTTGACGGGAAGAAGTTGGAGATCTCCTAAAACAAAGACTGGATTTGCCCCAAGGAACCCAATGACCCTAAACAGCAGGAAGTAGCTAAACAGTAAGAGTTTAAAAAAATGCACCGCAAGACGCCTCGGTTTCCATGTCTATAAAAGCAGTGGCAACCAGGCTGATGGTGTGACCCCAGAAGACAAGGAACTGTAGAGCAAGGCCTTGCTCAAAACAAACGTATAAGAAAGTAAGTCATTTTATAACAGTCTGGACCGCACAGGGTGGCTGTGGAACACAGAGAAAAAAACAATGGGACAGGGGGCAGAACTCCATTTTATTTATTTTGTTTTGGTTTTTTTGTTTTTGTTTTTGTTTTTTTTTTTTTTCTGTGTAGCCTGGGCTGTTCTGGATCTCCCTTCATAGATCAGGCCGGCCCCAAACTCACTGAGCTCTGCCTGCCTCTGCCTCCCGAGTGCTGGGACTAAAGGTGGGCACCTCCATGCCCGGCAGTAATTCCATTTTATATGTAAGTGGAAAGAAGTGGTGGTCCACACAGCAAGCCGGCACACATGTTTTCTCCATCTGTCAGCTGTGAGGGCCACAGTGGCCCCTGCATAAAAACAAGCACGTTCAAACCCAGGTCTTGGTGGGGACTCTGTGTTCAATGACAGGAACAAGGCTCTTTGAGAAATGGCCAGCTGTAAGATTGGGACGGGACAAACATGACCCAGAATAGCCCGGGCAGCCAGGACAAAGAGGAAATGCCAAAACAAATAAATTAGCACAAGGAAGGCATATCAAAAGGACAGGAAAGGGCTCCTGGCGGCTGGAGCTGACCCAGCCGCCGCTCTGCCACGGCGTGGTGGCTGCAGACTTGCCCAGGGCAGGAGCCGGGCAAGGTGGTGTGAGCCTGTGATCCCCACACACAGGAGGCTGAGGTGAAAGGATTATGAGCTGGAGCCCCCGTCTAGGCTGCGTAGCAAGACCTTGTCTCCAAAGCCACAAAACAGGGGTGAGGAAGATGGCTCCGTCGGTGAAGTGCTTGTCGAGTGAGCGTGAGGACCTGAGTTGGGAAGCCCAGCACCCACAGAAAATGCCGGGTGAGGCCGCGTGCTGCAACCCCAGCTCAGGGGACTCGGGGACAGGAGGATTCCCCAGACTTAGACATACAGTCTCAAAAAAAAAAAAAAAAAGATGGAGCGTGGCCTCCACATGTACCTACACATGTGTGCGTGCTCCCCCCACACACGTGCACACACACAAATGAACATGCGCACTCATACACGAAAATATATAACCAAAAAAAGATCACAAAAACTCATCCGTGAGTCCAAACTGATATAAATGATTGAGTACACAAACAATCCCAGGAGAATAAACAAGCCTGAGGGGTGGAGGCTATGACCCCCCCAGGCCGGGAGGGACGGCGCTGCCCACAGCACTTGCTGGCAAGGGCCTGGCTGCGTCCCTAGCTCTAGAAAAGAAGGAAGTGTTCGAAGGAAGCTGGGCATGACGGTGACTCAGGCCTTAACCCCAGTGCAGAGGAGGCAGAGGGCAGAGGCCTGCCAGTTCAGGCCCAGCCAGGACTGAGAAGAGAAGGGGGTGGGGAAGAAAGGCAGGACAGAAGGGGAATCAGGGCAGGTGATTTCTTGCCTAAAATGTGCAAGACTCTTGCTTAATCCCCAGTGTAGACGAACAGGAAATCTGAATTTTATGTTATTTTTGTTTGAACCCAAGTGTCATGTAGCCGTCAGACTCCTGAGCCCCTTGTCTCAGCCTCCTGAAGCTGGAATGGCCTACATGTGCCAGCATGTGCAAGAAGAATTTCCCCCCTTGAGACAGAGCCGCAATATGTAAGGTTGGCCGGCCTGGAACTCACTGTGTAGGCCAGGCTGGCCTTGACCTGGTGGCAGCGTCTTCCATCTGAACCCTGGCCTAAGCGGCGTCTGTCGCCACAGCTGGCCTTCCCCAAGCACACCTATCTATTTCCTTACGTGTATGTGTAGTATGAACACGGTGCGAGCACCCGTGCACGCTAGCCTGAGTGCTCTACCTGTCACCAAAGCCAGAGCGGGATGTTGGATGCCCCCCTCTGCTTTTCCATATGACCCTTTTAAAAATATTTTTATTATGTTTAACTTGTTAAAAAGGTCGTGTGCAGTCAGGCGCGGTGGTGCACGCCTGTAGTCCCAGCACTCCTAAGGCGGAGGAAGGTGGCTCTCTGTGAGTTCCGGGCTAGGCCTGGTCTGCGCAGTGAGACCACGGCTAAAAGGCCAAAAGCTGACCAACAATTGCGTGTGGGGATGGATGTGCAGGTGGTTTTGGGGATGACAGCAGGTCCTTGCACGGGCTAGAACCTTACCGCTTGAGCCCTTGGGATCGTTAGGAAGGAGCCAGCTCTCCAGAACAGTAGATGCAGTTGATGACATCCAAATAAGAACACAGTTTTCCCCCACAAAACACTAGCTAGGTCTGAATCAATCGGGACATAAAGGTGCTATTTTGCAGGCAAACCGCCAAAGCCCCAATCCCAACAACCTCCTCACAGCTGCACCCTTGCCGGGAGGGGCCGCCCGCATTCACGGTGGGTTTTCTCAATACAGTTGATTGAAGCAAGAAAACCCTCACAGGTGTGCCCAGGGGCTTCCTCTCAGACTCCAGCCCCAGGCAAGCTGCCAACCAAGATAAAGCGTGGCAGCCCTGTCTGCAGAGAGCACCTCAGGCAGATCGACTCTGACGACGGGCATCGCCGGGCCACAGGCGGGCACCTTTGTGATTCTGACAGCTAAGGCTGAGGACTTGCCACATCCCTGCAACAGCTTCCTCCAAACAGGCAGGTGACAACGCCATCTTACTGCATTTGTTTTCACTTAATTACTTAGATAAGGAAATGATTTGAGTTTGTTTTTTTGTGTGTGTGTGTGTGTGTGTGTGTGTGTGTGTGTGTGTGTGTGAGCCATGCCGGGAGTGTGGGGGCCAGAAGACAACCTTCAGGCGTAGTTTCTCTTCATCTGCCACATGGTGGTGGAACTCAGCCTCCGGCTTGGAGCACACTCCTTTACCTTTGACTTAACCGCCGGCCTACTTCTCCCGTCTTGGGGAGACAGGGTCTCATATGGTCCAGGCTAGCCTCAAAGTCACCATGTAGCCGAGGAAAGCTGAACTTCTGAGCCCCCTCTCCACATCTCCACATGCCAAGTTGCTAAGAGTCGAGGTGCATGCTAC
Source organism: Psammomys obesus (assembly GCF_907164565.1). Classification (NCBI taxonomy): domain Eukaryota; kingdom Metazoa; phylum Chordata; class Mammalia; order Rodentia; family Muridae; genus Psammomys; species Psammomys obesus. Next base: position 14,429,513 of record NW_026596051.1, read on the forward strand.
CGCAGCCAGCCCGTGTTCAGAAACCTCTTCTTAGATGTACCTTTACGTCATGTGTGTAAGTATTTTGCTTGTGTGTGTATGTGTGCACCATGCGGGTCCTGTGGAGGCCTGAGAAAGGTGTTGGATTCCTGGGAACTGGAGTTACAGATGGCTGTGAGGCGCCATGTGGGAACTGAAACTGAGTCCTCTGGAAGAGTTCTTTTTTTTTTTAATATTTTGTTTTATGTGCATTAGTGTGAAGGTATCAGATCCCCTGGAATAGTTGTGAGCTGCCATGTGGATGCTAGGAATTGATCCCTGGACCCATTTGAAAGAGCAGACAGTGTTCTTAACCACTGAGCCATCTTTCCAGCCCCAGAACAAGTGTTCTTAAGCCTTGAGCTCTCGTACCAGCCCCAATACTGTTGTTGTTTTGGGTTTGTTGTTGTTGTTGTTGTTGTTGTTTGTTTGTTTTTGAGTCAGGGTTTCTTTGTGTATCCCTGGCTGTCCTGGACCTGGCTGGCCTTGAACTCACAGAGACCCTTTTATGTTTGCCTCCTGAGTGCAGATTCAGGCAATTTCTGTGAGTTCAAGGTCAGTCTGGTCTACATAGAGAGCTCCAGCCTATCCAGGAATACACAGTGAGACCCAATCTCAAAAAAGAAGAGAAAGCCAGGTGTGGTGGTGCATGCCTTCAGTCCCAGCACTCAGACGGCAGGGACTGCCTAATCTACAAAGGTCAGAGGTCAGCCTAATCTACAAAATGAGTCTCAGGACTACATAGTGAGAACATGTCTCAAAAAAAAAAAAAAAAGAAAAAGAAAAAAGCAGCTAAATAGATACTAGATAATCAATGGTATTGCTTCCCTCCTTTGGGGAGAGGCGCAGTTTCCTTTCTTTATTTAGTGCTGTAATGGTGCCCAGGGCTTGTGCATTTCAGTGCGCAGTCTGCTCAGCCCCTCCCAGCCGCCACAGTTTCAGGTGGAACTTTCCTACTCCTTTTATTGCAGGCACCTGGATTGAGACAGCATCCCTGCCTGCCAGTGGCTGGCAGGGTGTGGCACGGTGTGGCAGGGTGTGGCGAAGCAGCATTGGGACTCACAGGAGACGAGAGTATCCCTGGTGTTCATCCGCTGGCCGGGACTGCCTAGAGACCCTGAGGTAGGTCAGTCTGCACACACAGGGAATGAGCTCCAGAAACTGCTATCCAGCAAAGGAGCAATGGGGATGAGGATTTACTCAGCAAAAAGCTGCTTGCCTAGTCTTCCTCAGGCTACCCTGAGTTCAAATCTCAGCATGAGAAACTAACGGCAAAAGCATGGCAGAAATGAGCCAGCAGCGGTCAAATGCTGCCGTCTGTTAGAAACCCAAATCTTGCTGGGCATTGTGGCACACGCCTGTAGACTGAGAAGGACTGCGGCAAGTTTGAGGCCAGCCTCAGCTACATAATGAGGCCAGCAGGGGCCACATGGTGCAATCCTGTTTCAAAAAACAAGCTTCAAACAAGCAGCTAAACAACCCCACTTTAACTTCCAGGAAACTAAGGCCTGAAACAGTACGGGAGGAGCACTGGGTGGTGGTTTTCCTGCTTCTCTGAGACGGCAAAGCCCACGAGCATCACAGGAGGCTTGGAGAACTGGGTCCCCTGCCTCAGTTTCTCCCTGGATGTCAGTAAGCCTTTGCCATACCACATATGCCACCGCTTTACCTCCTTCACCTCCTCCTTTCTTTCTTGTTATTTTTAAGTTTTTCCTATTTATTTTCAAAATCTTTGTGTGTATTGTTTTGCCTGCGTGTTTGCCCAGCATCTGTGTGTGGTGCTGTGGAGGCCTGAGGAGGCTGTTAGATCTCCTGGGACTGGAGTTACAGATGGTTGTGAGCCTCTGTGGGTCCTCTGGCAGAGCAGTAAGTGGCGCTAACTCCTGAGCCATCTCTGCCGCCCCTGTTCTTTTTTTTATTGTTGGTTTTATTCAATGACAATTTCATACATGTATGTGCTGCAGCCTGGCGCCGCTTCCCCCATCCACCTCCCACTTTCACTCCTTTGTGTCTTCTGATTACGGAGGTCCCACCTGCATGGGTGCAGAGCTGTTGACCAGAGCACGGGCAATCACCGGCTACAGCACTGCAGACAGTGGAGGGCAGGGCTCTGCGAGCCCCTCCTTCCTTCATGCCCAGATATCAACAGGCCCAGCCTCGTGCAGACACAATGCAGGCAGCCTTGGCTGCTGTGGCCTCATGATTGCAGCAGTCATATCATGCCCAGAAGGTGGACTTTTCTGGCCCTCAGTATCATCCGCCAGCATTTAAAAAGGTTTTTAAAAATTGTGTACATGTGTCAGTATGTGGGTACAGACATTTGAGTGAAGGTCCCCATGGAGTCCAGAAGATGCCCCTGGGGCTGGGGTTACAGATAATTGTTGAGTCTTCTGACAAGGGTTCTGGGAACTGAACCAAGGTCCTTTGGAAGAGCAGCCATGTTCTCAACTTCTGAGCCAGCTCTCCAGCCCCCACCCACCCCTCTGACATTCTTTCTGCTCCTTCTGTGATATTCCCTGAGCCTTGGAGCAGGTAATATAGATGGTCTCTTGAGGGCTGAGCACTTAAGAGTCATTAATTCTCAGTACTCTGAGTAGCCGTGAGTCTGCAGTTACTGCTGTTTGCTGTAAAAAGAAGCTTCTCAGATCAAGGCTGAGAGCCACACGTTTGTGGGTACAAGCATAAGTATGCAGGTGTCAGTTTGACAATGCACCCATGTAGCCAAACAAAAGTGGGAGGCTCACTGCTAAAGCCTAGACCTCCCCAGCCATGGGCCTCTGGCCAGGCCCACAGTGCCTTGTACAAACTCCTGTGGAGCAGGTCTCGGGTGATCCCTGCCGCTGCCCCCCAGCGGTGCATTCACGCCAGATCAGGGGAGAAAGGTGACAGGTGGCACTTTACCTGGCACTCTGACCTGGCAGGTCAGAGACTCGGGTTGCACTGACCTGGGGCTTTCCAAGCCCCAGCTTTCAGCTAAGAATGAGGTGTGTGCAATCAGGGGCCTTGGCTGGCTATGGATGCTGGAGTCCGCAGAGCAGCAAGGTTGGCGCCCCAGGGCTGACTGGAGCAGTGGAGGGCGCTCTCCTTTTCCAGCAGTTTGGTGGGTGTGCAGAAGTGGCACGGGGCAGGCTGATGGGGCACAGAGGCCGGGAAGCAGAAGGCCCTGCGGCCACAAGTTAACTCTTGCAGGGAGAACTTGGGAGCCCTACGTGGGCAGCCCTCCCCCGGGAAACAGGCTGTGTGAGGTTGGGGAGCACCTGGCATGTCTTGGTGCTGGGCTGCTGTCCCCTCTAAGTCCAGAATAGTTGTGACTGGCTGCATGAGACCCTCATCGGACATCCCAGGGAGCGGTGCATGGTAGAATGGTTATTGCTGGCTGGGAAAGGAGGTGACTTCCTCAGTAGCTGTTGTAGCTGCCTGTATACTGTTCGTGCTCCTGTAAGCAACCCTACTTACATTCCCGGCTTCACTGTGCTGTTGGTACTGTATCTGGGTGCCTGTTGTTCACACCTTCCCAGGAAATCACACCGCACTTGGTACTCAAACAAGGGACATGGCCTAACCAAAGACAGGTTGGGGGCAGCAGCAGCACTGTCCCTACTATGGGCCATACAATGTGAACTGAAGCTGGTCCACTTGGAGATGGACGCCACGTGACAGTGCGTCTCCCAGGGGGGCTGTCCTTGGCAGTTTGGGATCTGCCACATGAATTCAGGAATGCCCCCTAAGCGGTTGATGAAGGCTGTGCACATGAGACGGGACTGTAAGCAGGCTGTGGTGGCTCTCCTGTGGCCTTTGCAGTGGGTGACAAGGCCGGCATGGCAGGTTCAGCGCTCTGCTCAGAAAGAGCTTCAGGGCAGGATGACAGTGAAGATGCTGTCCTCAAGTGACTGCCTGATTGGCATAAAAGGGGGCGGGACAAGGCTTGTCATTTCTTGTGGTGTGAATGCGTGCACGCACGGGCATGCACAGGCGCACGTACAAGAGTGTGTATGTCACAAATTCGATATATGTGCCCAGCATGGTGACACATGCCTGTAATCCCAGCACTCAGGAAGGCAGAGGCAGGCTCTGTGAGTTTGAAGCCTGCCCAGACTACAAAGAGAGTTCAAGGCTACACAGAAAAACCCTGACTTGAAAAAAATAAAATAAAATTAGATCTATACTTAAGAGCCCTTTCTGTGATCCAAAAACTCAGAACCCATGGGAGGAATCAGACAGTGAGAAGAGGGAGTGATAGATGGATGCCTCAAGTCCGACTTTTGATACAAAAGTAGAAACCCACAATTCAGCATGTAGATGTCTACATAGAGAAACCCTGTCTCAAAAAAAAAACAGAAAAATAAAACAAAAATAAATAAGGTGTCTGTGTACAGGCATGTGTATATGAATGCAAGGATGTCCACAGAGTTCAGAGGGCGTCGCGTCCCCTGGAGCTGGAATCACAGAGCACTGTGAGCTGCCTGATGTCGATGCTGGGGGCCCCAAGCGAGCCCCGTGCCAAAGCAATAGCAGTCTCAACCACTGAGTTACGTCTTTAGCCGTATTTACTTTGAATTTTCTGCAAACGTGTTTTACATGCACGTCTGCATATATGTCTGTGCGCTACCTACTTGCCTGGCGCCCAGAGAGGTCAGAAGAGGGGTCATCACTCCCGGGGCTGGAGCTATAGCTGTGAGCTGCCGTGTGGGTACTGGGAATCAAACCTCGTTCTTCTGGAAGAGCAGCCGGTGTTCTTAACCGCTACGGCAGCTCTCCTAGCCCAGTTTGTTTTTCTGACAAAGGGTTTCATGTAGGCAACCTGAACTTGCTATGTGGTTGAGGCTAGCCTTGAACTCCAGAGCCTCCTGCCTCCACTTGCCAAGTACTGGGGAACTTTTAGACAAGAAATGAGAGAGCCTCTCACTGTCTGACTTACGAGGCCACAGAACGTGGAGATGCAGAGCAACCATTGGTATAACTGCTTTAAGACAAAAGCTGCCTGTAATCTGAGGCATTTCTTGAAGGGAGATCATTCCCTGACAGACTGGCCCAAGCCGTTAGGTTGGCTCAGCTATTGCCAGCAGGGTCTGCATGGATGTTCAGGGCCATGAGACAGGGGAGGAAGAACAGGCACGACAGAGGGCAGCAGCCATGTGCATGGGCACCAGGCCTGGCAAGACTGTGGCCACAGGACAGCCCAGTGGACCCAGCAGGGCACTTTGGGGCCCAATAGGAGGCTTCGGTGGCTTTGCTGAGCCCCAGTGTCTCACGGTCTTAGTAAAGAGGCACTGTGTGTCTTAGACTGACATGTAAGTCATAGCCATAAAGTGCTAAAGCACCTGAGACAGGATAAGGAGAAAGGCAGGAAAGAGGCCTATTTGAGCCACTTGAAAGCAAACAGGTCAAGATTTGTGTCAAACTAAAGTTTGCAGGGAAAAAAAAAAAAAAAAGGACAGAAAGCCAAAATTCAGTGCTCAGGAGCCCCTGGAAGCTCTAAAACACTGAGCTCTGGTTTCTTAACAGGGTAAAGGAAGAATGCAGAAGATTGCCCATGAGGCAGTGAGGAAGCTATGCACACCTCTCTCTTGGAAGAAAGGGCACTAGAGTTGGAGGCCATTTGCTCCCACCCCTAGGGCCCTTTCAGTAGCCAGATGTGGCCGGTTCGACAGCATCCCCCTTGTGGAAGCACAGTGAAATCACAGCCGGTCTGCCCCTTGGCCCTAGGATGGACCAGTAATACAAACTGAGCCTGCAAAGCATGGAGGGGGGGGGCTGGAGAGATGGCTCAGAGGTTAAGAGCATTGGTTGGTCTTCCAGAGGTCAGGAGTTCAATTCCCAACAACCACATGGTGGTTCACAACCATCTTAAAAAAAAAAAGAAGAAAAGAAATCTGGTGCCCTCTTCTCACATGCAGGTATACATACAAACATTGTATACATAATAAATCTTAAAGGCAGGGAAGGCTCACAGAGTAGCATATGGATGATACAGATCTAAGGAAGGTAACGTGCCCATCCAATCTGCTATGCCTAAGCAATGAGATCTCACACTGTACTGGATGATTGTGCTATAGTCACAGATCAGTGTTTTGCTGAGCCTGCAGAAGATGAGAACAAATACAGAGACTCCAAGCTGGACACTGTGTAGGCAGTGAGAGACCACAGTACACTCAGTCCTAAATAGGATGCTTCCATCAAATCCGTCCTCTCAGAGGTAAGGGAACGTTGTAGAAGAGGAGGCAGGAAAGATTTAAGAGCCAGTGGGGATGGAAGACACCAAGGTAGCAATGCCTTCTAGGCACGACAGGCGTTAACACCCTGATGAACTCAGAGACTGTGGCAACATGCACAGGACCTTCAGTAGACAGCTAACTGAAAAGGATCTCAATAGTATTTTTTCTGTTTTGTTTTGTTTTTAGACAGGGTTTCTCTGTGTATTCCTGGCTGCCCTGGAACTTACCCTGTAGACCAGGCTGGCCTACCTCCCAAGCGCAGACGTCACCTGGCTCATATAATGGCTTCTAATTTACATGTTTTCTTCATGTATATGTGCTACTTCTTTTCTACGTAATCTGTTCTGTTTTTGTTTGTTCTTAATTTGCTTGTCTGTTTCTATATAGAGAAAGAATGCCTGAAAGTGCATGGGTAGAGAGGATCTGGGAGTAGATGAGGAGGAAATATATTGTATGAAAAAAAAAAAACTTGAAAAAAGTTATTCTGATGCCTTACTCCCCTCCTCCATTTTTTTTATTATAATGCTAACCTCTGAGTCTCTTACAAATTTAGAGAAGTTCCTGAAATAACTTGCTAGGATAAAAAATAAGTTTATTCAGGGTTCAGAGTCCAGGCACAGCTGCAGAGTTCTTGGAAATTTTATGGTTAAGGTACAAATAATACCCACCAAGGTGACAATAAACCCTTCCACAGCCTACGTCTATAAATGTAGAAACAGTTAAGGAGTTTAAATAATGAAGGTACTGTGGTGGGAAAAGGCACATTCAGAGTGTTTTTCAATGAAAGTCCCACTGGCTAGGGATGTTATCTTTCTATAAGTTGATGGCCAGGGAGCCTCCCGAAGCCTCAGAAACCACAAAGGCAATTGCCATTGTTGTTGATTGCACACTAGAATTGGGTGGTAAGTCCTTATTGCTGAAGACATGATAAGCTATATTGTAGAGCATGAGAAAGTCTGGCAAGGGCTGGGCTGGTTCCTCCCTGTTAGCTGGCTTTCATAGCATCAGGTGGCATGCAGGCTTCCTGACAAATTGCTACCAATGGTCCTTCTCAACTATGTACACAGGCAGCATGTTAACATCAGCCTGCCAAGCAAGATGTGCTTGATGGTACAACTGTTACGAGCACAACCAGTTGCTTTCTAATTGGATTGAGAGCCTACTCCACAGCAGGAAACCCTCATTGACGGCAAAAATTTGTGCCTGGTCAAGTCCCCTAGTGGGCATGTTACTGCTGTTGAGATTATCGCTGCTGTAGGTCTTGGTTAGGGAAGCTTCCTTTTGCAGTGGGCAGTGCTTACTGCAGAGGCTCATAATTGGCCAAAATAATAAGAGTAAATAACTGTTGCTTTGGCCTACTGGCACAATGCTCACCCCCAAAGGAGGATGGAAAACAACAACATAAGAGCTGAAGAAAGGGGTAGGTTACTGTGGAACCCTGTTCAGGCATATGGCTGACCATTACTGTCCTGAATCCAGAGTAGTTGTAGTAGTTCACGTTCCTTGGATGAACTGTTTCTTTGGTCTCTTCGGAGTCCTCTTTGTGGGTGAGTCTCTCTACAGATAACCTCTCCTCAAGAAGAGACATGCAACACTGTCTAACTCTTTCCCGCTCACCCTGCTCAGTCATTCCGCTGTGCTCCAAGATAGTGTGAAAAAGGAGGAAACCAACGAGACTGCAGTCCCTTCCCTGGATCAATGGGGACAGAGCATCAGCTGGGAAGGACTCGACATCAACGGTAGGAAGGTGGCAGGAGACCAATAAGCCATGTGAGGGCAGAATGAAGGGAAGGCACTGTCCTCAGAGAACCAGAGCATGGACCACAGTCAGGTATATGGCTTCAGCCCAAGACCCCTGCCCAGAAAAACCTTATGACCTGACACACTGGCCAGGGACACACTTGATCTCATCATTTTTATTCGCTTTCTCTTTTTGAAAATAAGAGTAAACATACAATATATATTTTTTCTATTTATATGTATTAGATATAATTACTGCAGGGGTCAGACATTATCCCCAGCCACCCAAAAGCAGTTTCTTAGGCTGGTCTTTCTTTGTAAAGGGAAAGAAGTGTGCGTGACTGCCAAAAGCACAATCTCTTTATTATCAAACAGCAGTGACAGGAAAACCCATCACTGTCATACACACTGGGGAGCCTGGGGAGGGCAGCGGATGATAGAGAACCCTTAGGAGCCCCACACTGGAAGCATTTCCACTGCCCCTTACTCCACTTTCCACCCTATTTCTGTTCTAAGAGCCCTGGACTCACAGAGGGGACACCAAGGAATGTTTTGTAGGCAGTGACCATCCTCCAGGGCATGAGGGAACAGAATCCCAGATGGACTCTAGACCATCCAGGTGGTCACAGAAGCGCCACCTGGCATATATGGGGTGGATGGCGCTGTGCTGGCCCAGGTTGTCTCTTTGGGCTCATGCCTGCCCATCACCACCTCCAGCCCCTGGAGTCCCAGCACTGTGACAGAGCAGTAATATTGGCACCCAGAGGTCTCTACCCAGGACAGGCTCAGTGGGAAGACAGAGCAGGGATTATGGGCTGGGACCCCAAGGGGAGTTCCATGCTCACCCCCAGGCAGAGGGAGAAGGAAGAGCACCCTGAGGCCTCCTGTCCAGCTTCTGCTGCTGCTCTGGCTCCATTTCCTTTGATCCCACATCAACAGCAGTCACTGGAGACACACTGAGAGGTCCTTCCAGGAGGGGGCATGGCCCCTGCTCTGGGCCCTTAGGATCAGGAGAGCCTCCTGGGGGGTCAGGAGCCCACCTGACCTTTTCCTAAAGAAAGGAGGAGGTACTGCCACCCAAAGGGCTCCACGACAGGGCTGGCAGAAGGCTCGGGTGGATGTTGGAGGGCCTTCAGTTCTTGAGGATGGTCTCGTAGGCCTGGTATACGTGCTGGGACACCTCCGGTGCTCGGCACTTGAGGGACAGCTGCAGGAGAAGGGGACAGGGAAAGAACTCATCCTGGGGCTCTTCAGTGAAGGGATGGGAGAGCGGGGGACCAGATGGGAAGCAATGAGTACATGTGCATGCACACACAGCAGGGTAGAAGCTCAGAGCGGGGCAGATGTGAGGCAAACAAGAGGGGGTGGCCATCGCAGCCAGTCGGGTGGGAACCAAATAGACTTGCAGCCCCCACACCTGCTGTCAGTTCTGCCACCAGAGCCACTGGCAGGCCGCATGACTCACAAGCTCTCAGGAGTACCCAGCCCAGCCCTTTCTAAGCTGTCTGCCCCACGATAACCTCTGGAGCGCTAGGTCTTTTTAGTCTTGGTGGGTGAAGGGTTAAGAGGAAGCAGACCTCTGCTGGGGACTGCAAAGGTGTGTGGGGCTTGCTCTGGCTCCAGCACAGGAAACAGGTTTGTATGAAACTGCCTCAGTTCTGGCTGAGGTCTGAGCCTTGAGAGTCCAGGCAGAGGGGACGGAAGCCAGCCAGCCCTTCCACTTGAGAGCATCATGTCTGTCTGAGGCTGCAATTAGGAAGGAGTGCAAGTAGAATCCGCAGAGGGGTCCAAGGGCCTCCTTTTAGGGCTCTGCACACCATGCATGTGGAAGTTCTTGGGAAGCCCTGGTGTTGGTAGCCTCCATGCACATCTGCTGGTCCTTAGGAGCATCAGGCTGAAGCAAGGCCAAGAGGCAAAGGAACACAGAATGCACTAGGGCCAGACCAGGAGATGAGGCATGCGCAGTACTGCTAGGAAGGATGGAGGTGAGGCAGAAGAAAAAGAAGCCATCTGCTAACCTCCAAGTCCTGTACCATGGCACCGGCAAGGAAGGTGGACATGCAACAATCAAACAGGGAGATGGAAATTACCACCACCTCAGCTACCATCATAGCCCCACCCACCAGCGCCAAGGTTGCTAGCACTGGGATGTAGTAGTGTCTACAGGGCCAAACCTACCAGGCAAGGATGCGTGGGAGAAGCAAAGCCTGAACTCCAGGCCTGGGAACAGCACTGTAGTTTGCAGAATACCCAGACCACCTTGGAAGTTGTCCTCTGATGGCTCTGACTCAAGGGCTGCTGAAATCAGTGTGGCCCTGGCCAGGCACTCAAACAACCATATGGCAGAAGGGCCAACACCCGTAGTTGGTGAAACCATTTCCCTGTCTGGGGGTGTGTGTTTATGTTCCTGGCTTTCTTATTGGATAACCTGATGGGGTTGAGTTGAACCAATTCTCACTGGGTGTGGTGGCACATGCCTTCAATTCCAGCACTCAGGAAGGCAGAGGCAGGAAGATCTCTGAGTTCGAGGCCAGCCTGGTCTACAAAGCAAGTTCAGGACAGCCAAGGCTACAGAGAGAAACCCTGTCTTGAAAACCAACCCAAACACTAAAAATAACCAACTCTCATAAAGGCTCAGAGAGACCCATCTGAGTCTCCTAACAGCCCAGACCAGGAAGGCTGATCTGGAGAAGCACTGCTGGGGCAGGGCTGGAGCGTCAAGACCTGGCAGTGGGTTCAGGGTTCTCACCGTGAAGCTGGGGTTGCCTGGCTGGATCCGCAGCTCCGCCAGCACCCAGATGCCATTGGTCAACTTCAGAGACTGGTAGAGCATGTCCTGGCCCTCCACATTCCTCTTGGCAACGGTGAAAATGTTACTGCTTTGCAGCTTGTTGCTTGCAGCCTCTGCAGGGTTAGACAGACAGGGAAGGTCCACATTCAGTGGGTACCAGGAGAACAAGTGGAGTCCTGGGACGAGGGGCCTCACCTGTGTTGAGTGGGCAGTCTCTGATCTGGAACTGGGCTTCATTCTCATTGGGAATGTCTTTCCATGTGGCCAGGAACATCTGCCGGTCTGCAGGTTGAGTGCGATGGGGTGAGAAATGGGACCCTGACAAACTGTGGCCCCTCAGCATCACATGGCAGGAAATGGTCTCCAACATGCCACCTGGAAGCTGAGTGAAGGCACTGGCTTCTCCACACCTCCATCTGCTTCATCTCAGGACACAGGCTTATTCCTAAATGCCCTTGCTTCCTGCCTCTCCTCTCCCTTATCTGACCTCATTTTCTTCCATCTCTGTGCAGCCTGCTTGTTAGACATGGCTCTATGGCAAGGAGGATGATGTGCCACACAGAGCCCCGGCTGAGCCCTTCCCTACAGCCTTTTCAGGGTTCTGGCCTCGGCAGAGGAGGTAGACACCAGGTATGGTGACCGAACTGGTTCTTTGCAGCCCATGGGACAAGCTAAAGAGTAAGCAGCAGTCACAAGTGAGGGGGCACAGACTACCTGCAAGCCAGAGATGGGACTCCTAGGATCTGCCGAGGATCCTGTCATAAGGTAAAGCTGCCCTGTTAACCCTTATTACAGGCACTTGTCTCCCCAGGTTCCTTAGCTGCAGTCCTACTGCACAGATCCCCAGGCCCTTACAACTTACCCATCTTCCCATCCTCCACAAAGAGGACATGCAGTGGGTACAAGGTGCTGAAGTAGAAGACATCAATGTTGTTCTTCACGGCCACCTAGGCATGGGGGTTCTCAGTCAGTCCCAAGGCTTGGCACCCTGATTCTTGGGCTTATACCACCTCTGAGGCCCCAAGCAGGGTGTCCTGAGCAGGCTTTCTCAGATTCCTCCCTTGTAGCCATGCCCCTTTGTCCCCTGACCCAGGTCCATCTGCAGCCAAGAGCAGGCCTTCTGCGGAGATGGCTAGCATCCATCCCATGGCTGAGACTAAGTGGAAACAGGGTGTCTAGCCCTGGGGGAACACACCTGAAGATTGTTTAGAGGCTCCATCTTCATGACTGAGCCCACTGTGTTAAGAGGCAGGGAGATCTCCACAGTCTGGTTGGGACTGAGCGGTGCATGTACCTGGAGTGGTGCGGCAGGGGCCAGGCCAAAGCTGGAGAGAGAGAAGCCCGCACAGGGGACTTAGGGGAGTAGGTTGGCTCTTTGTGCTCAGGAGTGAGGAGGGGTGATGGACACAGAGCTCCTTTATCAAGTAAGCCTTTCCCAAGTGTATGACCTCCCCTGCTCCGCTGATCATGTGGACAGGAGGCAAGAACCTGGGACCAGCATTCCATCCCAGTCTGGTGAAAGGCAGAGGCTAAGCTATGCTTCTTTTTGTCCTCTGGGCTGGATCCTGGTAGGTCAACGTAGCACAGCCCTGCCCTTTCCTTCAGGACCTTCACCCAACACCATGGGCCTGGACTTCATGCTTCTTGATGGAAAACTCTTGACAGCCTAGGTATTTACTGCTAAAACCCATAACCTGGGAAGGATCTGACAGCCCTAGCAAAGACCAGACATCACTGTCTGGATGAGAACTGGCCATGTTATACAAGGCCACAGGTTCAGGAAAGCTCTGCCCCCAGGAAAGCTGCTTCAATTGGACAGAAACTTCTGGAAGGTGAGTCACAGTGGTCTGGAGGGGAATATGACCTGAGCACTCAGTATGTCCATAGTAGTAATATGGAAATCTGCCAATTTCTAAACTGGTAAAAACCAAAAGTACAGGCAGTTCCTTCTTCCTGATGAGGTCAGAGACCCTCAATGAGGGACAGGCTTATACCCAGCTCCCAGCTCCTACAGGGCGAATAGCATTGCCGCTGAAAACTCAAACTATGCTCTCTTCAGACTTGCCTAGAATCCAGAGGGAAACATCAGGCTTGCATGGTGGCTCTGCACTCCAGGCTTTGAAGTGCCATCACTGTCAGATCAGTGACCTTGGGCAGGGCTCATTACAAGGAAGAAATAACAGCTACTCTACTTGACTGCCAGGTAGCTATGGAGACCAAGAGTCTACAGCTCTTGGCTTGGATCTGCTACCCTGGAATGTTTAATGCACAGAGGGTTGGTTATAAGCAGTCAGCACTTATGACCTCTAGCGTCCTGTGAGAAGAGGCAGAACTGCCTCAGCCTCCCCAGTCTGCCCAAGGCTCTCCTGAGGAAGCGGCCCCTTCAGTCAACTTCTTAGAGGCTCAGTTTGCTCATCACTGGAGCCGCTCAGGAAGAGGTATCATCAAGAGGGGCTGCCAAGGTTCCCAGAGAGCCGCGCCTTGCTGGCTCATGGTGCTAGCAGGCGTGTCTCCTCACCAACATGCAATACAGGAAACATGGAGATATCAAGGAGCTTGGAGCAGCCACTACTCATTCTCAGAGTGAGTCCTTGTCTGATAATCTTTTGCTCTCAGGGGAGTCTGGCTGGCAGGCCTACTACCCAACCCACTTTTTGATAGCTGCTCCCCAGTAGAAAAGTGACTGAGGCCTGGAAGGAGAGGCAGGAGGGAGATACAGGGCAGGCATTTCTGGTGGTAGGTTGCTGTCTTGGAGATGTGGGTTCTAACGAGAAGCTGTCCTTTGATCAATGGTGGACCAGTTAGGGGAGATGCCTTGTTCACTTTGTCCATACACTGGACAAAAAGTCACTCCTGTTGAGTTTGGCCAGGGGCTCACCTGTTCCGATTGAACTGGATGGCAAAATCTGTCATGACCTGCAGGGCCTTGTTAGTCAGCTGAAGGTCCATGGAGATGGAGCCAACTTGGCGGGTGAAAGTGCCGGAGATCTCCAGCCCCTTGGCCTTCATTGCAGGGAGCCAGACCTGTTGGGAAGAGAGCAGGAGGGGCTGTGTGCCTCTTCTTCACCCCAAAGCCATTGGTAGCCTGGGATCCTTTCTCTCTTTCCTGAAGGGCCTTCTGATTAACCTGCCTCTACCACTAAGGCATGATAAATGTACTGTAAACTAACCCTGTCGCCCACCCAGGGACAGCATCATGGTATAGCTGGGTATCAGGTAATTGAGGACAGGGAGGACATCTTCAGAAGTCAAAGAAGGTAATTCTGAGGAGAACTGAAGAAAAGTGATGAGGCAGGTGAGTCCTGCCAACACAAGGCAAGGTCAGAGCTGAGTACACAGCAGCCTCCTGGATGCTTTCCTTGGCTGTTACAGCCTGACCCAGATAGTATGTATGGATAGTACCAAAGAAGCTCTCGCCTGCCAGTGTCCTGGCTGCCCTTCTTAGCAGGCTCAGGAACAGAATGCCTCCATCAGGAAGCCCACCCTCATGAGCTTGTATAGTTTTTTCCTTACTATTTGCACAGAGTCCTTTCAATGTTCCATCCACACGGGTAGCTCTGGGCCTGATGCGCTGCTCTGCGCACAGGGTGTTCGCTAAGTACCCTGCAGGAATCAATCCTGCCTATGAAGGACAGCTTCAAGTGTCACCCTTCAGATGTGCAGGTGCCTCTCAGGGCCTCTGTTTCCCCTGACTGCTACTTACTGGGCTCCTGATATTAAAAGGCTACAGTTCTGTCAGACATCTTCCAAAAGTAGCCCAGTGTACACATCCCTCATGCTACACACAGCCTTTTTAACCCCTGTCCACATTTGCCCTCAGCGCTCCTGCTTCTCAAGGTACTCTAGCTTCACCCAGCTGGCTGCCCAGCTTGCTTTCCTCTTTTTCACAGCATCTGGAATCATACTGTGAAATGTACACATGATCATGAACCCCGGAAAACCTTTTCCCACCTTGCACTAGTATTCACAGACTGGGGCCTACTCCGGGCTTATCTTGACCCCTCTACCCCTCTCCTCTGCTGTCTCCTACAGTGGGAAAGCTCTTCTCTGTCCACACACTTGGCAGGTTCTGATCACTCTGGATCCCACCAGCCAAGGCTTGGAGTATAAGAACACTCAGAAAGCTGCTAAGCCCCAGGCATCAACTCCCTCAGACCAGGCTCATGACTCTATCTTAGCAGGCCTCTTGTGTTTGCAGAACTAGTCTTCTTCCAACCACCATGTCATGTCTGACCCTGCACTTTGAGGGTTATTGTGGACTCATAGACTCCTAAGAAAGTCCCAACAGAACTAAATTTCACTGACTGGCTGACCCCTCAACCGTCACTAGCTGCTAATCCATGCTGGACCAATCTGAAGTTCTCATATACAGGAAGCGCCATGCTCTATGTGTAGGGAGCTTAAACCCAAGGCAGGTGGGGAATCTGTGTGAAGGACAAACAGCACCAGCAGTAATAGTGTTGTGAAGGACATATAGACAACTTGCTACTGCTGAAGGAAGCAGTGACTAAGGAGGTGGCAAAGTCCTGTCCTATGGCAAGGACTCTTCCTCCAGGAGCCTTCCTGGTTACTTCTAGCACAGTCCCGGCAGCTCGCATCACCAGCATTAAGTGTGACCAGGTACATCATCTCTATCACACTAGCAGTGATGTTATCAGTTAAAACCTATGCACATGTGGAAGGCCAGCTCACGGCTGCTGAGTATCCAGTGAGTACCATGCTACAGGATTCTGTCCTGTTTCATCCCCATGTCATCAATAGTTCTTGTTTTGAGATCCCCCTGCCTTTTAATGCTGAGATTAGAGATGGGTACTACTATGTCCTATTGATGAACTTTTTAAAAATGGTTTTCTTTCTATTTATTTCATGTGTGTATATATGCAGATGCCATGATGTGCGTGGAGGTCAGAGGACAACCTGTGGGAGTTAGTTCTTTCCTTCTACTGTATTGGGCCCAGAGATTGAACTCAAGTCATCAGGCTTAATGGCAAATGCCTTTACCCTTTGAGTGATCTCACTCAGAGGTGAATGTGTTTGCTTGCTTGCTTGTTTTGATTTCACATAGTTA
The DNA here is from genome assembly GCF_907164565.1 of Psammomys obesus. NCBI lineage: Eukaryota > Metazoa > Chordata > Mammalia > Rodentia > Muridae > Psammomys > Psammomys obesus. The sequence continues at coordinate 14,445,345 of NW_026596051.1, forward strand.
GGCTGGCCTTGAACTCCTGATCTTCTTGCCTTTACCTCTCAAGTATGGCTGTTGTTAGGTTTTTAATGAGTCTAGTTTGGCCTGGCACGTGGTGTTATTAATCTGTGTAGTAGGCAACTATCTGTGGTTTCTGTCACAGTCTGTACTCTCTGGTCCTTCTGACTGTGACTTGTGACTTTACAAAGTATACAGCCAGGCATGGTAGCTGTCTGCAATCCTAGCCTTCTGGAAACTGAAGCAGGAGGACTGCCACAAGATCAAGACCAGCATGGAATCTCATGATAAGACTCTGTCTCAGAAACAGAAGGCATGTAAGTGCTTTCACTCTGTGCACGGTGACACAGAAGTTGAAGCACAGACTACAGTGTCATCGCCCTGCATTCAATTCCAGATTCTGTCACTTTCCAGTTACGTGGCCATGGGCAAAAGCACTCAGATTTCTCAACCATAAAATGAATAACAGTAACATATGGCTGTAGGAGGACCCTGTAGGCTGCTGCTGTGGAAGGCTGCTGCGCGCCTGGCATCAAGCCTGCTACTGCAGGCGGCAGAGCTGCTGTCATGTGGTCTTCTCAAAGCCCAAGCCTGGAAGGGGCCTGCCTGGGGTACTGGCCACCACCTCTGCAGGTGAGGCCAGGTCAGGGAAGTGCAGGTGCTACTCACCGCTCCCATAACAACAGCCTCTGTGGGTAGACCCCTAAAGCCCTGAGGTGGGCACCTCAGGAGATGAAGATTCAGCAGATTGTGACCTTGTTGTGAAAGGACAGGCCATATGTGTCCTTGTGGAACTTCCCTGGCATAGGTAACATGACCCACACTGTGCTCTTCTTAGTTCCAGGCAAAAACATTTACCTTTCAAACTTAGCTGTTCTTACCCCTGGCTTCAATTCAGTACCTATTAGTGTCTGGTTACTTGCATCAGAACGGCGTCAGCCCCTTCACATCCTGCCATTCCTATCACTGAGAAAGTTTTCATGTCACTGTCTGTGTCTGTGCTCCCAAAGCTGGTGTTGTCTAGGCTGCTAGGAGCACCCTAATAGTCTCCTTTGGGTTCTATGCAACTCTATACCTTTCCCTAGGGCCAAAGCTCAAATGCTGTAAATCACACCATTTCATCATTCAGTTTAGAACTTTCCACTGGCCATCGCTGAGTCCGTATCACGACTAAGCCCGTAGCCTGGCTTGGCTTTCTGCCTCAAGAATCTCTAGTCTAGCAAAATGTTCTTGGTGGGTGATGATACACCCTCAGGAGCACATTGGGTACTTACGGGTCATTCTTCAGGAAGCATGATGAGGTAAGGGGGAGGTACTATGTTTTGGGGACTGGAGACAGGAATGCTGAGCATTCTGCCATGGAACAATTCCAATTTTCCTGCATCCCTACAGGTTTTTGTTTTGTTTTGTGCATTCTTTACATTTGCAGAAATATATAAACACACAGAAGTCCCCAAGACTAACTCAGGGGGAGTTTGTTTTGTGTTTTTCTGTTTTTTGTTTTGTCTTTTCTTTTTGAGATAAAGTCTCTCTATTATGCAGCCCTAGCTGTCCTGGAACTCTCTATGTAGACCAGGCTGCTGGCCTTGAACTCGCAAAGATCCACTTGCCTCTACTTCCTGAGGGGTGTACCACCATACCTCCCCCATGACCCCTACCCCACCTTGGAAACAGGGTCTCACTATACAGCCCTAACTGGCCTTGAAGATCAGAGATCTGCCTGTCTCTGCCACTAAAGTGCTGGGATTAAAGACATGTAGCACCATGCCTGGTGACACTGAACCCTTGATCCTCCTGCCTTGACTTCCCAGGTGCTAAGATTATAGGTTTACATCACCACACCTGCTACCTGTTCTGCTGAGAGCTTGACTGAGAGTCCGCTGCCACTTTAGAAAAGTAGCAGTTCCACTAGCCACGCCACCCATGCCATGCCATGTCATGGCAACACACTGACACATCCTCTAGGGCAGCTAGTGCTTCGTGTCTGTAACACTGGCTTATGTATTTTCTTCCTTTCTTCTCCTTTATCTACGGATGGAGACATGGTTTTCTTTAAATTTCCATGTGTAGACAGGTTATATGGACCATCAGTTTCCTTCAGAGACAAATTCTCTGTGTCTGAGGCACTGGATCTAATAGTTTGGAAAACTGGTGTTCTGACAAGCCCAGGTATTTCCTCCTGTTCAGACTTTACCACAGGCAACAGCCTGCAATGCATTCTCCATCTTTTCTCACCAAATGCTAAGTGTGCCACCTGGACAAGGCATTGCTGTCATACAGCGGTCATGCCAGAGGCTGTCAGGACACTGCAGCACAGCTAGAACACAATAAGAATCGAAGACTGGTGACAGAGGGATGAACCCCTCAGCCTCACGGCCCATCCTCATGGGGCTGAGTTCAGTGGGAAGCGTTACCAATCTCAATTCAGTTCCTTTTCTGTGCTCCAGCCAGGAGAGACAGGACTTACTGCTTTGGGAGCTACATAAGATCCTGAAAGGGTGCCCACGCCACTGGTCAGGTCAAAGAGGTCACTTAAGCCACTGCTGATGGGTGCTCCAAGTCTGGTTGGTGCTGCTGTTGCTGTGGTCACTGGTGCTGGAGGTGCCCCAAAGTTGGTGTCTCCAATCTGGCAAACAACCAGAGACATTAAGAGAGGATTTCAGGAGCCCGGGAGAACAGTCACCTTGCTCTTAGAGTGGGGTAAGAACAGGACCACCCTCTACATCAACTTAACTAGCAGAAACAAGACCACGTGAGGCGGAAAAGAGAGGCTGAGCACTCCTGAGTTCCATAGGTCTTGAAGCTCAGGAAGTGACCTCTGGGAGAGGATTCACCCATACGAGGGGTATGTACATTCTGGGAGGAGAGTACTAAGATACAGGACTCTCCTCCAGGACAGATGCTCAGGCCTGAGGCCAGCTGTGTCTAGGATGATATCATTATCATTGGGTGGTAAGGACACTGAAAATTTTGTGGGCATGGGGGCCAAGGTCCAGCACAGATGAAGAACTGGTGACAAGAGGGTTGAACCATACCCCTTCAGGCTCATCCCCCATCTCCAAGCAGAAGCAGGCAGGGTGAAGAGACAGGCAGCGACATGCAGAAAGAAAGGCAAGGAAAGAACATGAGACAAGAGAGAGAGGTTAGTTAACTGTGGCTCCAGTTGAGATGAGTCTGTTCTAAGGTCCAGAGCAGAGCCTCACCTCTTTGAAGGATACAACCCTTTTCTCATGGCTTTAGCCAGGCATCCCCATGACCTGTGCCATAACTTTTTGTACTTTGTCCTAGGATCTCTCATGGCTAGGCTTGACACCAAGGGAAAGGTTAAGAAGCTGCTGCTGCCCAGCCCTATTAGGTGCCTGAGGGGAGCCTGGGCCAGGCTTACCACATCTCTTTCAAAGGGCAGAAGGGCTTTCCTTGTAGGCCTGGCTGGGCTACTCTCCAGACAGTAGCCTGAGTGTGAGCGGACAAAGGCCTGCTTCCTCAAAGCTAGGAACATCCTAACAGGATGCAGGTGACTAAGCATGGGGCTACCCGATCACCACGGAGGGCAGAATGAGGATTCAACATACCCTCCCTGGCTGATGGCACAAAGGAGCATCTGAGTCTGCTCCTCTGAAGATCATTAGTAACATCACCCAAGGGACCTAGAACATACCAGGCTGTCGAGGCCACCACCAAGAAGATCCACAGCTCCCATTTGCACTGAGGAGGCAGCCAAGGGTGGGCCACTCACTGGGGGGCCAAGGTCCAAGTTGAGGAGGTCACCTAACAGGTCACCCTGGGCAGGGATGACATCAGGCTGATCACCAGAGGGTGCTCCAGCTGGGGCTGTCTCAGGGCTCTCTGTGCTCTCACTCCTGTTGGACATAGAAAGGGTCGGGTGGGATGGAAATGTCAGAAGGTTCTAGGAAAGATAAAGAGGTGTTAGTTTCCAAGATCTTTCCCTAAGACAGGCTCTGGGTCTCCTCACTGTGGGGAGAGGCAGGGATGGAAATCTATATGACTTGTCTCTCTGCCTCTCTAGTCCCACCTACTTTAAAAAAAAAAAAATCTATTAGTTATTTATACAGTGTTCCTCCTCCATGTGTGCCTGTACACCAGATATTGCTATAGATGGTTTTGAGCCACCACCATGTGGTTGCTGGGAACTGAACTCAGGACCTTTGGAAGAACAGCCAGTGCTCTTAGCCTCTGGAGCCATCTCTCCAGCCCCCCCCCCTCCCCCCATTTACTTTTTAAGCTCTCCATGAGATGAGCCAGCTGTGCATATTCTGGCTCATGAAACTAGATGCAAAGGACTGTCACTGAATCAAACCAGACACTCAGGAGCAACAGAGGTAGTAGGAACAGGTCTTTGGAACTAGAAGTCAGCTCTGCCAGCTGTGGGGTCCTGAACGGTCCACATTTTCCACAACCACCACCCTCATCTGTTAATGGACACTTTGTCTCAGCAACTCAGAGGAGTAAATGGGGTGATGGAGTGGACACACAGTGTGCAGTTAGCACTGGCAGGTGGCCAGCTCTTAGTTTGCTTAGTCTAAGGCCTGCATGCATGGTGGCCAGCTGTACTCACGAGGCAGTTCGGGGTGGCAGGCTCTTATGCACCACTCCCCGGCCACCCTCCACAAAGGCGCTGGGTGGCTTGTGGTAGACAGAGGCCAGTGTGCCAATGTAGCAGATGAGCTCGTCCAGCAGTGTAGGCTCAATAAGGTCCGTCTCCTCTGAGATGAGGGGCTTCTCAGCCAGCACCACTTCTTTGGCAGCTACAGGGTCCGTGGAGAGCAGGCGCCAGTAGATGTAGCCACGGTCCCGAAGGTCCGGGTTGTCTGAGTCCTTGCGGGGTGGGGTTGGAAAAAGCTATGGAATTCCTTCCCAGATGAGAGAATGGGGTCCTCCAATAGACCAGCCTTATCATCTAACAATTCTTTGTTTTGTTTTTCTTTTTTTTTTGAGACAGGGCTAATGCTGGATTTCACTATGTAGACGAGATGAGCTTTGAACTCATGGAGATCTGCCTACTTCTGCCTCCCCAGTGCTGAGATTAAAAGCAGGTACCACCATACCCATCTTATCCAACAATTCTGAACATACCCAAAGGCCTGTCCCTAAACCATCTTAAGGGGCATACCCCAGGCCCCAACTTTAAGTGGGTCTCCTTAGTTGTTTAGTTCATACCTGCTCCTGTCTCCATTCCCCTACCTTTCAGTGAACTTTCCAGCAAAACTTTTGGTTCCCACATATCCCCTCTTTTACATAGTGACGCCATCCCATGTGGATCTGTCTGCTACTATGGCTCCCAGGAGTCAGAGATCTCAGGCTACTCTGGCATCAGTTTGATATATGCTATCCTGGGAGGTTAGAGGGAGACTGACTCCTAGAAATAAAGCTTCTTTTGATACAGTGTGGGAAGAAGCAGGGAGGTGGGGTTACTACCTGAGTGGCCAAACTAAGGACCTGTTGCACCAGCTCCTGAGTCTCTGTTGGCTTCTTCAGGAAGAGCTTCACAATGGCTGTCAGTAGCTGCAGCTGGACCTGTAAGGAACAAGGGAAGAAGAGTGGAGTGCACAACCAAAGGAGGACTTGACGTCTCAGAGCACATGGGAACCAAGAACAGTCTCCTAGTCTTGGGGCTGCAACTGAGGAACATAGATGTGGAGCTGAGCACTGGGCTCCTAGATGCCCACCAGAGCTTCAAGCCCATAGTGCCAAGAGAGGCTGATGGCTTCAAAAGGCAGTACGTGTGACTGCTCTGCTCCTTAAAGGTGTTGATGGGATCACAGAGACCAAGAGGACAGGCCGCAGGGCCCCAGAGAGCTGGCTGCCCTGAAGGAGCTGCATGCCTATCAGAAGGTAGGAGGCATTTCCGGCCCTCCCATCATCAGTGTGCTGATTCTCAGCTCGCACTTCTGGCCTCCTCCCAGGCTACAGCTGTCAGCTTTTCTCCTTTCTTTCTCTTTCTTCCTTCCTTCCTTCCTTCCTTCCTTCCTTCCTTCCTTCCTTCCTTCCTTCCTCCCTCCCTCCCTCTCTCTTTCTCTCTCTCTCTTTCTTTTTTTTTTTTTTTTCTGAGACAGGGTTTCTCTGTGTAGCCCTAGCTGACCTAGAACTCACTTTGTAGACCAAGCTGTCCTAAAACTTACAGTGCTCCGTGTGCCAGCTCCTGGCCTATTCAGCAGGAAGGCATGCACTGATGCATGGCTTCATCTTCCTAGCTGGCAGGGTAGTCTGACAACACGAGCATGGATGGTGCGGACGGGCCAGTGAGGTGGCTCAGTGGAAAAACATCCCTGCTGCTAAGGCTGATAGCCTGGGTTCAATCCCTAGGACTCACATGGTAGAAAGAAAGAACTAACTCCTGGAAGTTGATCTCCAAGTGCTGTAACACACCCTCCCACACCAATTAAAAAGAGAGAGAGAGAGAGAGAGAGAGAGAGAACAAAACAAAGGAGAGTTCATTTCTTCTGGGAATGAGTCATTCACAGCCCCTTAACATCTGCTTGTGTATGGGTCAGTGGAAGCGAACAGTAGCCGTCTATTTCCAAGGCAGGAGTAAGCCTGTTATGTGGCTTCCACAGTGGGATCCAGCCATTCACCTTTAATCAGGGAAAAACACATATGGCCTAAATTGGGGTGGGGGTGGTTCATAACTGTAATCCTGATACTCAGGAGAAATTCAAGTCATCCTTGGCTACACATCAAGTTAGAGGCCAGCCTAAGATGTATAGAAACCCTGTTGCAAAAAGCACTCTTCAATAAAAAAAGAGGGTCTGGAGAGATGGCTCAGTGGACCTGTTCTTCCAGAGGACTGGGGTTCAAAGCCTAGCATCCACATGGCAGCTCACAACTGTCTGTGACTACAAGATCTGACACTCTCACATGGCCTGTGGCAGGTGAGTTGGTGTCTTGTGATCTCTGCAAACAGCCTACAGGAGCTAGGATAAGAGCACACCTCATCTGAATGCTGATTCTACTTCCCAACAGTCATCAAGGTCACCTGAGCTGGTATCTGATTTAGCTTTCTTTCTTTTCTCTTTCTTTCTTTCTTTCTTTCTTTCTTTCTTTCTTTCTTTCTTTCTTTCTTTCTTTCTTTCTTTCTTTCTTTCTTTCTTTCTTTCAAGATTTATTATTTATTATGTATACAATGTTGTGTTTGCATGTACAGATGCACTCCAGAAGAGGGCACCAGATCTCATTACAGATGGTTGTGAGCCACCATGTGGTTGCTGGGAATTGAACTCAGGACCTTTGGAAGAACAGCCAGTGCTCTTAACCTCTGAGCCATCTCTCCAACCCTCTGAGTTGGTTTCTTTATCTGTACAAATGGGTATAACTCACATGGCTAGTTGCAAGAGTCAAGGAGACAACCAATGAAAATAACCCTTTGTGAAGCTGTGTTTGGATTGAAGGTATGCACCACCTCAGCCTGTAAGGGCATGGTAACATAAAAGACATGAAAAGTCTGGGTTCAGAACTTCAGGGCTGTTTTTTCCCTACAGATTCCTGACTCAGCTTTTCCTTCTGACTTTCCCAATCCCTGGCTCTTTAGCAGGTTTATTCCTGTGGAGGAAGAGGCTACAAGATTTACCCAAATATTTGGCAGTTTACACCCAAGGCAGTAACCCGAAGGAGGAGTTGGTTACAGGGGCAGAAGCCATATTGGCTTCTTGGGAGGCACAGCTGAGGGCTGGAGTTACAGGGAAGCCGCATGGAGGCAGGCAGCAGTGGGAGGTGAGTGCAGTGAGAATCACTGCTATGACTGCCGTGGACATCTGCTGTCTTTGCTCACTTAGCACCCACTCTGCTGCCTCTTCTTCAGAGAACTGCCGTTCTGTCTCCTGTAATCCATACAGACCAGAATGAACAATCGGCTGATCAGTCTTGGTAAATGGCTCCACAAAACATGAACAGATTTTGGGATTTTGCTGGACTGTTGAGGTCAAGTTTTCTGTCTGTGGGAGTTGAACTATAAGGACAGAGCATAACCTGTTGCCACATTGTGGCCCCTGCCCGTGGGATTGTGACAAGGCAGAGCCATTTAGAGTGACAGAGATGGCCCCAACACCACAATGCAAGCAGGAGTATGGGGAGGGAGTGTGCTGCTTGGACAGGTCCGCTATGGGAACCAGCAGGCTCTGATTTTTCCTGGGCCACTGCACTTTTGAATTTAATTCTGACCCAGGTCAGTACTACCATTGAGGAGTACTTACTATGAGCTAGACACATGTTAGAGGAGCATAAAATCACTAAGCAAAGGTGAAGCAGATGAGGAGTGTGGGCTTTGGGGTTTCTGATTCCTCTGTCTCTGCTTGGACTCACTAGTTACACTGCCTGCACTGGGCAGGAGAAGACGTTTCCTGATTTCACAGGTAAAGGAACATTGACGAGAAGATGTAGACACAGTTAGACCCGTTACCTTTTGAGCTGCTCAAACCAAGTACAAGAGGCAGGACAGTACCACTTAAGATGGGAGGTCAAACCAGAACAACCTCTCTACGAAATGAAATCAGCAAAGAGCAAGGCAAATCTCAAGCGTACAATCCCTTCTCCCCAAACTATCTGCTTAGTCATAGTGGCACGCTTACAAGAAAACACACACATACAAATGCTTACAGGAAGCATAGATTAATGATGACATGCCTTCCAGATGTATCCTAAGGGGAGACAGCAAGGTTCTAAGCAATTTAAAGTTGGATAGTGGACTACTATACCATTTAAGTTTCCATATTTGTAAACACTTGGTTTTATTTTTTATTACAACTTACAACTGTTTATAATCTATCCGTGTGTGTGTGTGTGTGTGTGTGTGTGTGTGTGTGTGCGCGCGCGCGCGTGCGCACCAAGTGTGAGTGCCATGACACAGGTTGAGGCTAGAGGACACCTTGCAGGTAGGTTCTCTACCACCAGGTGGGTTCTTATGACTGGATTCCAACTGTCAGGCTTGGTGCCAGGTGCCTTTACCCACTGAGCCATCTCACCTTGTTTTTATTGACAAGGTCTCATGTAGTCCAGGCTGGACTCAAACACTCTAAATAGCCAAGGATGACCACAAACATATCACAAACTCTCCCTCACAAATGCTGGGACTACATATGTACACTGCCACACCCTGCTTTGATGCTTGTAAATCTGCCTCTTGTGGCCCCTGAAAAATCAATATTCACACAGGACTTGTGTGATCACCTGCAGATACAGGCAGAGCCATGGAAACTTAAATCACCTGTGTATATGCTCAAGCTGAGGGTGAACACTACAAGGCTGACTCTTCCTTTGTTTCAGCTCTCATCCTGTAAAAAAGTATCCGTTCCCTCATTTAAATGGTCCCTCAGTGTGATACTATAGTTAGAAGTCTGGAAGGTTCTCTGTGGAGAAATATGTATGCTAGATAAATTTTAGTCAGGCACGAGTCACAGTGTTCTTGGCCACTGAGTTCAATACTAATGAATCAATGATAAAGGTTACATGTCGACTAACTGATAAGAATGGTCTAGATGTCACAGCATCTAACTTGATCTCTTCTGGAAGTGCAACGTGGTATTTATGGAACACAAATGTAAGAACAATAAAAATTGGCTGCAAATGAATATGCACAGGTACATGCATATCTACTGGTAAATTCCTACAACTTCTGTATCACCAGGAGACCAAAAATGCTAGTAAGTGGGAGACCTATGGCCAGGAAAGCAGTTAGAGGAAGAATTTTCATTACACAGTCCCTGTAGAATCTATTTTGAATCATGTACTACAAAGATGAATATGAAATTGAAACAAAGCCAGCAACTTCTGCTCAGCCTCCACACAGACCACAGACTGTCCTGTGTCCTCTGAGGCACTGCTGTGGGGAGAAAAGTGGGCCACACAGAGCCTGTCAATGCCTGTTCACACCAGCAATGCAGTATGAGGAGGGAAGGGAAAAGGGCTAGGACAAGCCAGAAGTGGGCTAGGCAGTCAGTATGGGTCTGCCCATGTGAAGGCTCACCTGAGTGCTCTCATCATGGAAACCTTCGAGGAAGCTCTCCAGCAGCTCATCTGCATTGTCAATGCGCTCAGCATACTCGCCCACTATCCATATCATAGCAGCACGGGCCTCAGGCTCATCCAGGGAGTCCAGATTCTCACACAGTGTGGCTATCACACTCTCATACCTACGAAAGTAGAATTGAGCCATTGTGTGAGCACCAATAAAATCTGGCTAATGTCTGTGTTGTAGGCTTAGGGGCCAAGGCAGATATGCAGCTTCCCAGACTTGGAGGAGTGATGAAGATAGGCGATTGTGTGTGTGCGTGTTTTTTGTTTTTGTTTTTGTTTTTTTTTCTCCAAGAGACAGGATTTCTCTGCATATCCTTGGCTTTGTCCAGGAATTCCCTACGTATACCAGGCTGGCCTTGAATTTACAGACATACACCTGCCTCTGCCTCCCAAATGCTGGGATTAAAGGTGAGTACCACCATTGCCGCGCAATAAGAGTGTAGTTGCTCTTATTTTGGATTGAAGGGCCAGCTTGGGTAAAAGAAGACAAGAAGACAAGAAGTTTCTTCTGAGAAAGCTGCCTGTAAAATGGAAAACAAAAAGAGAAAAGGGACTCCAGGCTGCCCTCTTACCAGGAAGGGTGGGCACCTACTTGTTGGGGTACTTGCGGAAGATGTCCTTAATGACCACAATGGCTTCTTGAACCACATAGTTAACCTTGGTCTGGATGAGATCAAGCAATGTGCTCACACAGCGCTCTGCAGATTGCTGTGAGGAAAGAAGAGGCAGTGTGGGCACATGGTTTCCAGTAGGGCTAATGAGCATGCCAGGGCCAACCACAAGAAATCACCTTGCCCCACCTTCCCTATCAGAGCTTAAGAACAAAACCCTTTTCCCTTAATAATGGGGAGGTATAGAACAAGGGCCAAATAGGGGCCTGGATGAAAACATGAGAAAGTGGAGGTGTAGCTCCTGACAGTGTTAAGACGTTGGGAGTTCCTCTAGGCAAACTCGTCCCCAAGGGACGAGTGACCCTCCTTGGCCTCATCTCTCTGTCTTGTTTAATGAAACGAGCTGCTGTGACTAAACCCACAAAGTTTCTGTCCCTAGTCTTTTGCTTTAATTGCTTTTGTTTTTTGTTTTTTGTTTGTTTGTTTGTTTGAGACAGGCTTTCTCTGTGTAGCCTTGGCTGTCCTAGGCCTGCTTTGTAGACCAGGCTGGCCTCCGACTGACAGCAATCTGCCTGCCTCTGCCTCTCCAAGTGCTGAGATTACAGGCATGTGCCACCACGTCAGGCTTTTGCTTTAATTTCAATAGACAACAATAATAGCCCAATGGTACAGATGTCTCAGGAGGGCCATAATAAACATCAAGAGGAAAATACCTTAAAATGCCTTGAGGGTCTGGAGTGAGTATGACTAGCTATCCCAGGTTCCTTAGTCCACTGAGTCCAGGTCAACAATCAAGGAATAGGCAGAGTGGGTGGGAATAAAATGTCAGGACCCAAGGGTCAGAGTGGCTTGGTAGCTCAGAGGAAAAGCCCAGTAACTTTTCTTAAGGTATCTACTTAAGTAGCTATCAGGCAGAGGTCCTGATAGCCTGAGTCACCTCCATGATAAATCAAGTCTAATAGGAACTCCACGAGCTGCTGGCTGCCCTGTGGCCTTAAAACTATCATTACAGTGGGCTAATTATACCTGTTGCAACTCAAGGGCCTCAAGTGAGAAAGAGCCAATCTAATCTACATAGTGAGCATCTTAGAGGCTCTGATGGTGACTCTCGGGCTTCCTGGACATAAACAACTGCTAGGATCAGACTGGCTTTCTGTTTCCAACAACCTTCCCCTCCCTGGCTAAAAACAGACTCCCAGAACCTACTCACCTCCACCTTGATGGCACAGCGGCCGATGGCACGCACAGCCTTCCGTACAAAATCCACATCTACTTCTGTAGCATACTCTTTGAGTTCCGCCAATACCTGTGGTCCAAACAGAAAATGGGTTGGATGTCTGATGGAACACTTGTTAGAAGTCTTGGGTAATAGGAATGCACAAACTCCAAAAGGGATGGGATTCTGCTGCCTGCTCACAGCCCAGCCCAGAAGAGTACCATCAGGTTCCTCAAAAGGAGAACAACCCCAAAAGAAGGTCGAGGATGACCACGTAGCAAGGGACAACAACCCTTGCTTGACATTGACAGCTGCTATATCAAGCACCTTATTTTGTGTGTGTGAGGTTGGGGATTGAATACGGGGCCTTATGTGTGCCACATAGATACTCTAACCATCAAACTACATTCCCAGCCTCAACTATTGCTGTTGCACATGTGTGTGGACGCCCGAGGACAACCTCGTAGGTCATTTCTCAGGATCAGTCCTTTTTATGTTTGTTTATTTTTTGAGCCAGTCTCTCACTAGCCTGGAGCTTTGCAGTAAAGTTAGCCAGAAGTGCCTGTCTCTATCTCGCCAGTGTTGGGATTACAAATGCGCACTACCAAACTCAGCTGTTTTTTGTTTTTTTTTAAAGATTTGTTTTCATTGGTGTGTGTGCACATGAAACTGGAGTTACAGGCAGTTGTGAGCTGCCTGAAGTAGGCACCGAGAACCAAATCCATGTCCTTTGAAGGAGTAGCAGGTGCTCTTAACTACAGAGCCATCTCTTCAGCTCCCACACCAATTTTGGGTCTTCATGACTGCCCCTAGTAAGTGCTTTACCAACCGAGCGATAGCCCTGGGTGCCCAACTATCACTTTTTAGTGATAAGTAATAGGTAATAATAGGGGGAATGAGGGGACATTTTAGAGTAGTATGTGTAAGGAGTCTAATTATGTTGCCTAGGATAGTCTGGATCTCAGGACAAGTGATTCCCCTGCTTCAGCCACCCAAGTATCCGGGACTTCAGGAGTATACCTGTGTGCACAGCTTGAGAACACTGTTAATAATAAAAATATTAGTTGTTTTGCTTGCTTACAGAACTCTGTCCTCCAGGCTGAACTCTCCATGAGATAAAATACCAACACTGAGCATGCTTACCTGACTTAGAGACACAACTAATAAGGAAGCTGTCTGACCCCAAAGCTTGAGTCCCACACCACCACACTCTGCTTGCCTGGGCGATGTTGGCCTGGGAAGCCAGGCGGATCATAATGTCCAGCTTCTCCAGTTTCACGTAGATGGGGTCATTGTATTTCACAAAGAAAACCTTCATTTCATGCTTCAAGATCTCTGGCCTGGTGGCAGGGCAGGATGCGCAGAGAACAGAAAAGAAGTCATAAGGCCCACGAGGAAGCCATTCCACTTCTGCCTCCCCTGAGCTGTAGGTGAAGTTTGACTGGGAGGCAGACCCACCACCCAGACTGTGTGACGGTAGGCAGTGGTCCTGCCTGGCTACCTAAAACTGCTGGGCCACACCTCAGGAAGGAAAAGGAGTTCACAAGGGTGGCGGCAGCAGCCCAGGGTTCTAATGCCTTTGATCCCTACCCCATAAACTGAGAATGAGCTGTGGAGAAATAATTACCACCACAGGTTTGAATCTGCTAGCACTAGACCTGCTGTGTGTGAACTTAAACTCAGGGGAACATTCACCCTGTTCATTCAGTGATAAAAATGGTTGACTATGCTTACACTCTATTTATAAACAATATGGCTTATGCCCAAACCCAGCTTTCCTTCTGGAGCTCTGAAATATTGGAGTGTGCCTCAAATGAACACCTGAGGCACCCTGGGAAGAAACATTCCACACATATTGCTGCTCTCGTGTGACCGACCCTCCAATAGAGGGAAAGCCCATGACAAACTTTTTCATGAATTCTTCCAAACTCTTCTTTATGGCCCAGCTGTCGGTTGCTCTAGTAAGTCTTAGGTAGGAGCACAATGACTGACTACTGGGAAACGCTGTAAATTTCTGAACAAAGAGTAATCTTGTAGACATAAACACAGACTTGCACATTCGGACAAACGTGGGAGATGAGACATGTAGCATGATCACTGCCTGCTTTATGAAGGCACTTGCCAATAGGAATTATCACCTGCTGCGCTATCTAAGTGTACCCCTTGCTCGTTCCTTCCAGCCCTCAAGTGGTACCATGGGACACCTTTTTCTAAGACAGGAAAATTCAGAGAGGTTACAAAGCTTGTGTTTGTCACTCTCTAGAAGGCTGAGAGCAAGATAAGACACACCATCCTGATCCAACTTCTATGCCCTTCCTAGGACAGAAATTAATAATTCTAAAAAAAGTTATCTGTCATGAGGGCAGAGGAAAGAGAAACTCAAAGAGTCTGTGTTATCATACAAACTTCGGGAGAGCCTGGCTGAGTAAGGAGCTTTTGTGGTGCTCTTTGGGGAGGCAACTCTTAGATGGGTAATGGAAAGATGACTTCTACAATCAAGACTTGACAAAGGCTGCCCAATCATGTCAAGTTGGCACAGGTCATGACCGGTGACATAGAGAACTTCTTAAGAGAGTGTCATGTTAAATATAGCACAGAGAACCATTCATGCTGACCTAGTTCCTATATTCTAATAAATGCAGCAACCCATGGCCACTGGTGTATAGAGACGCACACTGCAACAGCAAAGCCCAGTTATCTCATCACATTGCTTAGAGACTTGGAACACTTTACCCATGTTTTCCTTCCAAATCTTCACAAATGTCCCAGCTCAATAAATATCTCTGGCCCTCTAAGAAATATCAAGAACCAGACAGATGCTGTGACAAAGAGGGTATGCTACCTTCCTCGGGCATGACCACAAGGGGCCCTGTTTACTGTGGTCCTGTGGTTCCTGGCAGCAAACAGCAGGAATGAGTTGCCATTGCCAAGCCCTGACTACAGAGATTTACTTGACCTAAGGCTGGGAGGAGAATTTAGGAGGTAGATCCCACCCCAGCTCATGTGTCCTAAGTCAGAGCTGCCATAGAGGAAAGAGAAGGCCATTCCAGGGACACTTCAGACCCAGTGATGCTTATGGAGTTTCAGACCTTACCCATCTAGCCGCGGACCCCTTCCTTGAGAGCAGTGACTTACCTGAGTCACCCCCTTAAGAGGAAGAAAGCAGGCTGCCCAGCATTCTGTTCTACTTCTCCCCCTAGGCCTTGCGGTTGCCAAGTCCATGATCTCTCACCATCTCTAAGGTCTCCAAATTCAAGGATTTTGATGAGACCTATGAACTTTGTCCCCCAGCAAACTGCACACATACAAAATCTTCAGATATCCCTGAAGGACTTTACAAGCTCTGAGGTGCCCAATGTCAGGGTGCAGCAGCACCATACTTGCCTTTACTTATCGGCTCTCCCTAAGGCTGAGTCAAGGCTTCATAATATTGACACCACTGACCTGGGCCAGGTAGTTTCTTGCTGTGAGGGACTGTACATCAATGTAGGATACTAAGCAGTGTCCCTGGTGTCTCTGTCCACTGGATGCCAGTAGAGCCTCTAATTGTGAGAACCAAATATGTGTCCAGACACTGTTGAGTGTCCCCTGAGGAGAAGGGTACCCTGGCTGAGAACTCCTTACACTCTTTAGGCTTCCTGTATGGTGACAGACCAGTCTCCCTGAAGGTCTAGCATGTGTGTCTAGCATGTGGCAAACATGTGGTCTCTGTACCTTTTCTGCACGATGAGGTTGATGTTGCGCAGAGCCACATACTGAAGCTCTGGCTCTGCTGACAGCAGTGTGACCAGAGGAGGTGCCAGCTTCTTGAGCAATGTGCCGTAATAGTCCAGGTCCTTGGACAACATCTCCATGAACTTCATCAACACCTTCACAGCAGACAGCACCACCGCAGAGTTGGCATGGGAGAGCCTAGGAGTGACCCTCTCACAGATGCTGGAGTCCAGCCATTCCAGTAGAGCAAAGAGAGAGACAAGGGAAAAGTCCTGTTTTCACTTATCAAAATAGCACATCTTCTTTTTTTGACACAGATGTAACCCAGATGGGCCTCAAACTTGCTATGTAGCCAATGAACTTCTCAAGTCAAAGGCTGGTTTCTCCTTTTCCTTTTATTCCAGTACTAGCACTGAACATAGGGCCTCATAAACGTGAGGCAAGCGCTCTACCTGATTTTAACACTTCTGATCCTCTTGTGCTGAGATTACATGCACACTCCACCATGCCTGGTTTATGCGGTGCTAGGGCTAGAAGGCAGGGCTTCAGGTATGCTTAGCAATCACTCTACCAACTGAGCTATACCTCCAGCTAAAACAGCATGTCTTCTATAGGAGGAGGGCCTTATCCCACTGACTCTGGCAGGCCCCAGACACTGTGAGCCTCAGTTTCCTCATGTCAGAATTGATGTAACGATGTCCACTTTACAGACTTGTTGGGCACTTTAAGTGAAAAGAATGAATACATGCCTGGCACAAAGGAAATAGCTCCAAATGCCAGCTCCTTCCCTTCCCCTACTGCGAAAGCATTCATTCATATTGGTCAAGACAGATCCAGCTGGGGGAACTACGCGATTCCTTCCACCTTTCTAATTCAGTCTCCTCGTCTGTAAGATGGTCGAGGGTGATGGGATACATTTCACAAACTTGCTTTAAAGATTCCCTAACATTGAAGGCACTCAGCAGAAGTTAGGCACCTACAGAATTTAGTGCTTCTGAAGCTATAATGCTCTTGATTCAGCCCAGATGGATCCTTCTCAGCTCCTGGCCAGGACCCGTCTATGTTCATAGCAAGCAGAAAGTTCACTGCCTGAAGCCATATAACTGACAGAATAGCTCTGGAGATGAGCAGTTGGCTGGTTCCCTTAAACTGTGTCTGATACTGGAAGAAGAGGTCTTGGAAAGAGGCCCAGTCCAAAGAGCCCCATGAGGACCATCTCCAACTAGGCTGGTAAATAAGGAGTGTGTCTGCTCACCTCTGGGCCTCACGGTCATCCTTGGGCATGTAGTTGGCCAGACAGTCTAGAATGAAGATCTGGCCCCACTCAGTGCATTCATTAAGGGCTGTCAGCAGCTTGTTGATGGACTGTGGGTTCAAGTCAAGCAGGTTGCTACTGGGGTGCGACTCAGCAATCTCTGAGAGGGCAGCCACTGCATTTGCTACCACCTGGTTGAGAAGGTGGAAGAGATAGAGGCTGGAGTATTGCTCAAGTCAGGAAGCACAGGGGATAAGGACATTAGCAAAACGTCAGATATTCTGTAAGGAATATGTCCACTATTGGTAGGCTCTAGGATCTCAAGAAGGTCCGACTCATGACGAACGCTTATCCCACTGGCTCCTCTGGAAAGAAGAATTGAAATAAGCACACCTGCCGCTGGAAAGAAGCAGGGAAAGGAAGGTGCAGCTCCAGGCACCTAGCAATGGAAGGCAATGCGTGTTACCAATCCGATCTCCCTCTTTCGGCTAGAGCACTCACTGCAGTGGTTGTTTCTGTACTTCTCAGAAAGAGAAGACTTCTGCAGATCTCTTCGAGGCTGCTGGGAGTGGACGGGTCTAGGCTATAATGGGGTTTACCAAATGTTTCCACCAGGACAGCTCCTTTTATGTGCAGTCTACAATGTTTTCAACTTTCGTCTACGACAGTGTTCTAGTTATTATTGTTTAATCTATGCATAACCAGTGTTTCTGCTGGACACAGAGTGGGAGTTGTGCCCAGTGTTTTAAATATTCCATCTTTTCCTAGATTTTTTCAACTTTTCTATTAGAAAAGATTTTAGCACAGGCTGGGCCTTTAACTCTTGCTCCTCCTGCCTCGGCCTCCTGATCATTGGAATTACTGGTCCTGACAAACTTCACTGCAAACTCTCGTCACCACAATGAGTGAGGGGACCGGGGTTCCCACCTAATTATCCTGGTGGCCCGTCTTCCACACTGTAGTACTTTAAGGTGACACCCCTTCAGCCCTATAAGGAAGAGGACTACATGCCTGGGAATTACAGGTGGTGTTGGTAAGGAGCTCACATGACAGTGACTGGAAAGGGAAGGAAACTAGCACTGACTATAGTCACTGCTCGCCAGGTCAAGCCAGCTAAGGTCAGGTGTGTTTCCTTCCCCAAGTCCTATAATGAGGCAAACAGGGCTCGGGTCAAAGGAAACCCAGGCCTAGCTCCCCTCAAACCACAGCAAGAAAGAAGAACACCTAGATACTCAGCACAGCCCTAACTTCTATGAAGGGTGAGAGCCAGGTAGAAGGTTAGCCCAG
The DNA here is from genome assembly GCF_907164565.1 of Psammomys obesus. Lineage (NCBI taxonomy): Eukaryota > Metazoa > Chordata > Mammalia > Rodentia > Muridae > Psammomys > Psammomys obesus. Next base: position 14,463,448 of record NW_026596051.1, read on the forward strand.
GCTGTCTTCTCAAACAATCCAGGAGTGTGCGAAGGCACCACCATGATTGTCAGCAACTTACCATGGGGTTAGAGTCAGAGATGAGGTCTTTAAGTGTGTCCAGGAAACCCTGGTCTTCTACTAGTTGAGCATTGATGTCATGGAGCTTGGCTACACACACAGCTGCTGTCTTGCGCACATATGGATCTTCATCCTTCAGGCACTTCCGGAGTGGTTCACACAAGTACTCTGTGATCTTGTCAACTCGGATACAGCCCATAGTTCTCACAGCCAGGGCCCGGATGAGGGGGTTGGGGTCCTCACAGTCCTGAAGGAAACAAGTCATTGGGCAGGGACAGGGGTAGGATGAGTCATCTGTGGCTTCCTACTCTCCCTGGCCTCTAGCTCTGAGCAACATCAGGCAGCTGCTGTGGGATCCACTAACCACAGCCAATAATACTCAAAGCAAATGCCACAGAATGGATGCCAGGCATTTGCCAGATACTGCGTGAGGGGCTCTACACCCTCTCTGCTGCTTCCTGAGTCCCTGTTTCACACCAAGGAAACTGAGGGTGTGGAGAAGGTTATATTTTGCCTAGTCAGCACAGAGCAGCAATCCAAACCTATATGCTCCTAGCACCATAGTCCTCAATCTTTTCTTTTTGAAATAGGGTCTTGCCATGTTGCTCAGACTGGCCTGGAACTCATTGTCACCCAGGCTGACCTAGAATTCACAGCAAGTCTCCTTCCTTAGCCTCTCAAGTGCTGGAATTACAGGCAATACAGCCACAGGAAGCCCTAATTTTCCTGCATGTGGCTATCAATTAGGAGTCAATGTCCAAGCTCACGCTTTGCTCCTCATGTGGTAACAGAAAATACAGAAAGGAGTCACATGGAAAGGGAACAGAGCTGCTCTCCAATTCTTGCTGAAATCTGCCCTGTCAATCGACACAGAATTGACTGCCCAGTCCAGGGGAGTGAGAGGCCAAATGTCCTAGTGCCACCTCACAGGGAATGAATGAGGCATAGTCTTTTGGTCTGTGGTTCTGGAGAGAGAGTGGGAGCCCTCTGCTGGAGGAAAAGGCCCTCAGCCTGCCCAGGCAGAAGAAGGCTGCAGGGTCAGCAAATGAGTCTGAGTGCCAAGCACTCAGCCAAGTTGCGCAGAGTGTCCCAGCTCTCCAAAGACACAGGGACATGAGACAGAAAGCGGCCCTTAGCCCCCTCCACTCCACTGGCTTTCTATTCACCTTCACAAAAGTGTTGACAGCCATAATGGCCATATCTGGCTGACTCTTGGCATAGTTCATCAAGTACAGATACACCAGCTTCTTTAGCTCCAGGTTGTCTGTCTGCATACAGTTCACCACATCAGGGAAGAGAGCACTGCAAAACCAAAGCAGCATCAGTAGAGGTTGAAGACAGAGAAAAGCAAGCTTTCCTGGCAGTTAAATGCAGGAATGGGAAGAGATGATGGTGAGAAGCAGGGAAAAGTATGAGTTTCTTCATTTGTAAAGGTGCAAAAGAAATGACTGAGGCTGGGGCTGGGACTTAGTGGTAGAGCACTTGCCTAGCACATACAATTCTCAGTACTGCTCCCTACCACCAGAAAGCCACTTCTCCAGGCCTTTGTGATACTTAAAGAGACAACATTCCTAAAGCATCTGGTCTTTACTGAGTCGTCATTCTTTTTCCTTCTGTAGTACTTCATGCATGTGGTCCCTTATATTGGGCTGCTGGTTCTAGAACATCTCAGGGCTGAAGGGAAAGGTTCAGCACCCACTAAGGACCAGCAAGGTATATGGGATATTTGCTGTGAGCCAGGCATGGTGCTAAGGGCTGGACATGACTCATCTCATGGAAGCCACGGGAGTGTTCCCATTTCAGATAAATCTGAGGTTAAGAAATGTCAAGCAGCTGGGCAGTGGTGGTATCACCTTTAATCTTAGCACTCAGGAGGCAGAGGCAGGTGGATCTCTGACTTTGAGGCCCACCTGGTCTACTGGGCAAGTTCCAGGACAACTAGGGCTACACAGAGGAAACCCTGTCTCCAACCAATACCACTCCCCCCAAAGGGTTAAACAACATGAGGAGCCAGATATATGTATGACCTTTGCTGTACTTGGTAGGCTTCTTCCCAACATGGTACCATAATGATCCCAGAGTCACAGTCCTTGACATGTAAAATATAAAGATCAGTTTCCTAGAATTTGAGCCATTACCCTGTCTCAGTTCTTGGGCTTTTATTGCCAAGAACCAGGTAACAGTATGAAGGGGGGTATCCAACAGGACAGGTTCCCTCAGAGCTGCGGTGGACAAAGTCACCTAGAAAGATGACGCACAGCAAGAACAGCGCCACTGTGGAGAGAGGAAGAGGAAGTAAAGAGCCTAATGGCACTCTCAGGCAGCAGCAGCAGAGCAACCTCTTTTGAGGAGGAAGAACCAAGATGTTCCCTTTGTTAGGAAGTGACAGTATTGTTCTAGCTGAAGGAGAACAGTTTTTCTTTCTAGAAAGTATGCGATTTAGAGGTGCCCAATCCTTGCAACATATTTTAAAATCATAGTTTATTAAATGTGTGTGTGTACATGCTCGTGTGTGCCACCATACACATGTGGAGGTTAGAGGACAAGTAGTAGAGGATAGCCATGTGGGTCCTGGGGACTGAACACAGGTATTCAGGCTTGGTGGCAGACACCTTTATCTCCTGAGGTGCTCACAGCCTCTTACAATCTGTTCTTACAAGGTCTCTCCTAAGGACTCCTAAACTGGCTACAGGAGGTCCTTGCTAAAGTTAGCAATGGAGTGGGCAATCTCTGTGGAAGCCTGGACAGTGTGACCATTCTGTAAAATCCAGCCAGGGAGCCTTTGTGGTATGTGCAAAGTAGTACCACATAGAGAAGACAGAGTCTGGATTCTGGAAGGCCTAGGCTTGATTTCTGGTTCTGCGTTAGCCATGTGACTGCTAGAGAGTAATTTTCCTCATTCTTTGGTCATTTATTTGGCAGAAAAAAAAAAAATCACTGCATATAATGGAAAGTGTATAGAACTCTGAGAAAATGTATCTGAAGGTGTTCTGCAGACTGGCCAATAAAAACACAGAAAATCTATCAGGAAATCTATCACTTGGAGACTTCTCAGTCCGACAGGCAGTTTAACACACAACATGAGGACAGCCTAGACGAGGTGCTGCTGAGTACCACTAAAAACATATTTCTTTTCTTTTCTTTTCTTTTTTTTTTTTTTTTTTTGAGACAGGGTTTGTCTGTATCCTGGACTTGCTTTGTAGACCAGGCTGGCCTTGAACTCATAGCCTCCTGAGTACTGGGATTACAGGTGTGCACGGGCTACATTTCCTATTCTTAAGACAAGCAAACCAGAATACCCAGATGTATGGGGTTCATTCTCCTAAATGGGCAGCAATCTTCTGGAGCTTCTGAGAGGGTTTGTGCCACGCCCTCTCGAATGCCTGCTGCCCTTTTAACCCAGTCTGCTTTACTCACTCACTTAGTGCCTGAGCCATTAGCATTTCAGCTTGTCACTCATATGCAAACAGAATCCTGTGTTTGGAACTGTGGTTTGTCAAAGCAGACAAATGAGGGAGAATGCAGGAAGAACTGAACTGGACGCAAGCTGTGAAGCCCTAAACTGGTCAGCACCTCACTGTCACCTGCTACCCCTGCATACCTGACATCTTTGCCCACAGTCATCGACGCAATCACTTTCTTTACCGCCTCCTTCTTCTTCTCCTTCTTGTCACTGTTCAGCTCTGCTTTCAGCTCGAAGATCTCCCCTGAGGAAAGGAGACAGGCATGAACAATCCACCCCCAGCCTGGTAAGATGATTTGTTGGACCAACTTCCTGGAGAACTAGGTGGAGGTAGAGAACAGCTTTAGGCCCTTGGCTTCAGGTAGAACAAGTGATAGTGAGGAATGGTGAGGAGAGAAATTAAGGTGATAGAAGCCTGAAGGCCATGTTGGACTGAAGAAATAGGAACCAAGGTCCTGAAGACCTGCTCAGCAAGACTACTAAAAATGCAGAGGACAGCAAGTGCTCCTTAGCCCTCTCATTTGCCCTGATTCCCTCAAGGCTGAATGGAATTGGGGCACTGGAGGGTGGGGGGAGTTGAGTGATCTCACATGCAGGCTTTTCCTGTTTTCCCAGAACCCTGAACTCAAACAGCTTGCTCAGGGTTTCACTTCCTCAGACTGGAGAGAAGAATTCAGCTGTTTTACAAGGGCTGTAGCATATAATAAATTGTTCTCAAGAACTTGATGATGCAGAAAAAGGAAATGAGGATATGTGGTTGCCCCCACCTCCATCCCATGGAGATAGTCAGGATGTGCTAACAGGTTAAATGGTAGACAATTCCTGAGCCTTTCTCTGAGCACAGCAGCATGATAATTTTTTCCATATCCTTTCTCATTTCATATTCACAACAACCTGCCTTTTCCCCATTTTACAAATGAGCAATGGAGGTTGTTCCATAGCAGATGAGACAGGCTAAGGTTGAAAACCAGGTTTGTTCCCTCAAAAACCCATGCTCTACATAAATCCCTTTGCTTGGTTGGCCCTGCCATGGATACCCATTTGCCTCTCTGCCCCCATTTTCTTGCATGTTCCCCTCTCTGGTCTGGGCAAGGAATTCCCTCCCTTACTCTCAGCTGTGAAATGTCCATCTCAGTGTCTGGCACTCTGTTCTGTATAAAGGACAGCTGCTGACCTGATATTAATTAGCCACATGAAGAATTCTAATCTTAGGTTCCTTTTCAAGTCATGTGGGGGTGGGGTGACATGGGACTGTTATATGGGGGAAGTGATGTAAAAGTTCTAAACAGATTCATAATGAGAAATAAGGTTTTTTTGCTTTTGCTTTTTTATATCATTATCATAGGAAGAAAGTAAACAGTTGATTAAGAACAATGGCCCGAGTAAGGTCACACTAAGGACACTGCTTGACAGGGCCAGGAATAATCTGTAGCTCCTGTGGTTCAAATTTATGAAGGAACCCATCTTCCTCCTACAAGCGACGTCTGGATCCAGCAGACAATGGCAACCTTGACCCTGTACTCCTCCACAAAAATGTCACTTTACTCGAAGCATGTGGCCAGTTGATGGATGATGGCAGTCAAATCGGCCCAAGAAAGCTGGTGAGGTAAGCTCAGGGCAGACTGCTTCTGAGATGCCTCCTTTTTCCAACAGGCTCCAAATACAGCCAGTAAGCCTGGCTCCTGAATCACATACAAGGAAGGCAATGCTCTCTACCCAAGACCATACCCCAGAGGCTGGTGTGGCTGTTAATCTCAGCAGAGTTGTGATCCTCGTCTCCCCAACTCCCTTCAGTCCTTTATTACAATCTGCCTTGGATCTTCCCTTACCTAAAAAATGGTCAGGAGCCAGGCAGTAGTAGCACACTTTAATCCTAGCATTTGAGAGGCAGAGGCAGAGGCAGGCAGATCTCTGACTTCAAGGCCAGCCTGGTCTACAGGGTGAGTTCCAGGACAGCCAGGGCTACACAGAGAAACCTTGCCTTGAAAAACCAAACACCCAAAAACAAACAAAATGGTTGGATTTAGATTTGAATCTAGATCTCTCTATATATATTAATTGTCTCTCAATCTCTCGTTCACAGTCAGGGGGACCCATGACAGGGCTCCTGCTTCAGTAAAGCAGGTTAAGCTTGAATTTGCTGTGTATCTAAGCATGGCCTTTAACCCCTGATCTTTCTGACTTTGCCTCTCAAAGCTGAGACCTAGCATACCTGTGAACAGTTTTTGGACCATCATTCACCCTCCCTATAGCAGGGAGCAGAAGATCTGGGGTTCATGGTGAGGCATACAGTACCTTTCTTGGTTGTTGTGAAGTATTTTGAGTCAGTCATTTTGGTCCTTTATCTGTGGCCAGACTCTGCAAGACAAGAAGAGGGTGGATCTGTGTTCTATTCCATTTCAGTTAGGGTGTGCCCAGGGAGAAAGGGAGGGATTCAGAACATACCACGCAGGGGAAGATAACTGTTTATCTCTTTTTCCAGGCAAGTAAACTGTTAGATCATGGTGGGTCTTACTTTGGAGGGAAACTGGAAAAAATCTATCAGTGTTTTGACTGTCTATATCTTTTGACCCAAAAAGTTTCTTTCTAGGAACCTCTTCCACAGAGCAGGAGCCTGAGGTCATCTGGCTTTTTTCATTCTCATTATCTATAACCATACTACTGGGAAAGGCTTCATGGCTGTCAGTAAGCAGACAATTACAATAACTACAGACTAAACTACTGATTAGAAATAAGATGCATTTGACAGTGAGTCATAGGGCCCCTCATTCATTCTGTTCAGCATGTTCTAAATATCTCCTCAGCTGTGTGGCTCAGCTCACAAAAGCGCAGGGGGTCCCATCACCTCATTTAAGAAGTGAGAAAGGGGGACTGGAGAGATGGTTCAGGAGTTTAGAGTACTCACTGCTCTTGCAGAGGGCTCCAGTTTGGTTCCTAGCACTCACACAGCAGTTCACAGCCACCTATACTACAGTTTCAGGGGGTCCAAACACTCTCTTTTGGCCTTAAGGACACTGTACACACATGGCACATACATAAACTCACTTGGGTACACAAGGGCCACAAAATAAATAAATATAGATTTTAAATTTTTATTATGTGTACTAACATTTGCCTGCATGTACATGTGTGTACCACATGTGTTCCTGGCGCCTGTGGAAGGAAGAGGACCTCAGATCCCTGGGAACTGCAACTGCTGATGGCTGTGAGTCACATGTAGGTGCTGAGAATTAAACTTGGGCCTTTGGAAGAACACCTGGTGCTCTTAACTGCTGAGCCACCTCTCTCCCCTAAATAAATAAACTTTAAAGAAGCAAGGTGTGTGTGTGTGTGTGTGTGTGTGTGTGTGTGTGTGT
>NW_026596051.1:14470336-14532987 GCF_907164565.1 Psammomys obesus
AAAAAAAAAAAAAAAAGGCAAATTACAAAATCACAAAAAGTGTCATTACATTGATGACAAAGGCAAAATCATTTCTAGAAAATCTAGAACTGAGGCAGACACATGGGGCCCAGCCCCAGGAAGACAAGATGATGGAGAGCTTGAGGCCAGCCTAGGATTACATACAAAGACCTTGTCACAAAACAAACAAAACCCACCAATACAAAGAGCAGAATATAGGATGTATTAGACAGTTTATGAAGTAATAAACATTCATGTCAAGTCATAATAAAAGAGACAAAGAAACTGAAGTTACAACAAAATACTATTGATCAGCTACTGGACTGATGAAGACCCAAAAGTCTGATAAAGTTCCATTTTGGTACAAATGTAGAAAATAATGACTCTTATTTGATGTCAACAAAAGACTAATTTGTCTTATACAACACTTACAGTAGTTTGGCAGTAGCTTTCAAAACTGCAAATTACTCTTTGGCTTAGTAATTGGACTTCCAGAACTTTCTATATAAAAACAAAGTTATTTACTTAGCAACCTTTGTAATAGCAAAATGCTGTGGATACTTTAACTCAGAGATCCACCTGCCTCTGTGTCCTGAGTTCTGCGATTAAAAGAACGCTGCACTATCCCCAGATACACATGTTTTGTTTTGCTTTGAAGTTTTATGTGCATGCCTGCATGTATGTCTGTGCACCTTTTGTATGCCTGGCGCCCGCAGGGGCCAGAGGAGGACATGGGATCCCCTGGAAATGGAGTTACAAATGGTTGTGACCACTTTGTGGGACCTGAGTCCTCTGGAAGAGCAGCCAGATGACTTAACCACCAGGCCATCTCTCCAGTCCAACATGCTTTTAACTTAACTACCCAAGACAGTCAATGAAAAACTAAGATGCAAAGTATAGGAAGTATGCCAGTATCAATACTTTGAATAAATATTAATAAAATTCAAGTATCTTGTAAGTTTGCGAATGCATCCACAAAAAAAAATTATCAGTGGTTCCTTCCAGAAAGGGAACTGGGTGACTGGAAAGGGGTGTGAGATGACTCATTTGCCCTTTGACATAACTTGGAAACGCTGTGCTGTGAGTACCCATTACCTGTTTAAACACAAAGCAGCTTAGGTGGATTTGTGTGTTATCCCAAACACTAGTTCCATCAACGTGCGCATTCTGTAGCCTCAGCTTTAGATGAACTCTCCTGCCCCGCAGAGCTTCCTTTCTCTGGAGCCAGAGGGACACAGGCCTCCCGGCATCACTCACTCCTCTCTCCAACATCTCCGGAGCAGCCTTCATACCTATAATTTGGGCTCTGTTCTGTTTAATGCTGTCAACCCAGTGACTGGCACTGTGCCTGGCACATTCCAGGAGCTCACCAAATACTGGCCGGCTCAATGAATGAAAAGGCAGGTTCCCAAGGAAGCTACAAAACCAAGGACTCACAACAAATCAAACTCTGTGACAAGCACCAGACAGACCAGGAACAGAAGGCTTTGCAGTTAACTTTCAACAAATACAGCAAGGCTGAGCCAAAGCCAGGATGACTGCCAGAAGTCTGGCTCTACTACATACAGCTGTGCGCCTTTGGGAGCAGCTCTGACTCGGGCCTTGTATTTTCCAATCGTCAGGAGCTTCAGACCCCTTTTAAACAAAGCGTGCCAACAGATGAAAGTGGAACTTTGATGACAGAAGAATCGCTGGGGGCTAGACCCCGCCTCCTCCAACTATGCCCTTCACTTCCCTCCTGACCTGGGCCCCCAGGGAGCCCACAGTTCAATGCTCAGTTTGAAAACCAGGTAACAGTCTCCTCCCACATTTCAAATGTTCTGATTTGCTACTCAATGAAGAAGCCATTTCCCCACCAATGGCTGTTCTTCTGGTGTCAAATAAAAACGAAGCAGCGGGTGATCACTGCAAACACCATAAGAGGTTTCTAAGGGTTTGACAAAAGAGGGGAAAAAGTCAGCAAGCAGCCAGGCACAGCCAGTAAACCTTATTGCTTTTTCCATGTATTTAGGGTTTTTGTTTTGTTTTTTACATTTATTTGTCTGTCTTGGGGCAGGGAATGTGTATGCCACAGCTCGAGTGTGGCAGTAAGAGGACAACTTGTGGGAGTTGGTTCTCCCACCGTGTGGATTACAGGAATGAGGCCTGGTGGCAAATGCCTTTACCATCTCACAGGTGTTCCTTGGATTTTTGAGACAAGATGGCCTGTTTGTTGTTGTTTTTTTTTTTTTTTTTTTTTTTTTTTTGTCAACTTGACACATGCCTAGTCATATCTAGGAAGAGGTTATCTTAAGAAAATGCCTTCCTCCGGACTGCCTGTAGGCAAGTCTGTAGGGCACCTTCCTGAATAATGATTGGTGTGGGAGGGCCCACCACACGATGGTAGTCTTGGGTGTAAAAGAAAGCAGGCTGAGCAAGGCAGTAAGCAGTGTTCCTCTGTGGCTTCCATTTCAGTTCCTGCCCTTACTTCCTTTACAATGGACTGTGATGTGGAGCTGTAAACTGAAATAAAATCTTTTCTTCCCAAGCCGCTTCTGGTCATAGTGGCTTTTTTTTTTTTTTTTTGGTTTGTTTGTTTTAATTTATTTATTATGTCTACAGTTTGCCTGTATATTCACCTGCATACCAAAAGAGGGCACCAGGTCACATTATAGATGGTTATGAGCCACTATGTGGTTGCTGGGAATTGAACTCAGGGCCTTTGGAAGAGCAGTCAGTTCTTCTGAGCCATCTCTCCAGCCCTGGTTAGAGTGTTTTATCACAGCAATAGAAAGATAACTAAGACATAGGGCTTCATTATGGAGGGCAGGCTAGCCTCAAACTCATGATCCACTTGCTTCGGTTGAGTGAGAAAATTATAGGTATGTAACACTATGCTGAGTTTATTAAGTCTTTAGTAGGAAGGAAAACCATAACTCTCTGAGGACGAAAAAAAGGCCAGACATTGAGCAGGAGTAGGACTTTCCTCCTTTCAGAGCAGCTTCTTGTCAGAGCCGTCCAACCTCTGCATTGAGAAGTTCTGACGATGGCCTGATGGCACATGCACTAAACACTGGGGGCACTTGGTGAATTAATGAGCTGATCAACAAAACAAAAGGAAAGAGATGAGAACTATTTAAGGAGTTCTGGCTCAGAGGCCAGCACTGTCTCTGAAAGCACGGACATTTAGGCAGGAAGAACTAACCCCTGAAGGTCTAGGCTGGAGCTTCAACTGTTAAATCCTTCCCTGATGACACCTGTTCAGAAATCTGCTATATGAATACATGGATCTCAAAGACAGTGAGGACTAAGTCAGAATGAGTACAGAGGCACATTGCTGTAATTCCAGTCCTCAGAAGGCTGAGGAACAAGGATCATGAGTTCCAGGTCCGCTTGGGTTTCACAGTGAGACCCTGTCTCAGAAGTAAAGAGAAAAGAAAGGGGAAATGCTAAGAAAGCGAAAGAATGAAAAAGAGCTTTCTTCAGCCAGGAGCAAAGCTCAGTTGGTAAAGTGCCTCCCAAGACCTGAGTTCTCCAGAACTCACGTGAAAAGGCTGGTGGCACACACTTGTGACAGGTGAATCCTTGGGGCTTACTAGGCAGTTAAACTAGAATAATTAGTGAATTCCAGACCAGTGAGAGACCATTTCAAAAGTTAACAGCTTAAGCTGACCTCTGGCCTACACAGCACGTGACTGTATACACACAGTCATGCACCAGCACACACGTAGAATCACACACAATGAAGGGGCTGGAGTGTGGCTGCCATTTCTCTTCCCCCTAAGACAGAAAAGTCACCCTTTGGTCATTGCATGAGCTCTGCTCTTTCAGTTCTGTCTTGGGGACAGAGATTGGTTTACCTCACTGATGTCCCCTCTTGCGCTATGCCCTGCCTAACGGTGACCCTTCTCCAAGAGGCTGAGTAGGATTCCAGGTACTTCTCCCCTTCTGACAATCTCTTACTTTTTCTAGTGGTGTTGGTGATAGAACTCAGCATCATACCTACAAAGCAAACAAACGTTCTACCAAGGAGCTATCCACACCCACCACCCAATAGTCTTATAAAAGGAAAAGGCTCCTCACAGGTAAGCACAAATGTTCACTTTAAAGACAGGGAAAACAGGAAAGGCCAACTCAGAGATGAAAAGGTGAGTCATCAGGAGAGAAACGAGACTTTAGACTTTCTCTCTGAGACAGTGTGATCACCAGATTCATAAAGCAGGCTCTTCCAAGTCAGCCCATCAACTATGAAAAAGAATATCCCATGTTCTTTAGGCTTAGCATGAAATGCATAACAAAGACAGTGATTACAGAAGTATGACAAACAGCCACACTCTGTGGGATAGACACCACATAGAGTTTAAATTTAGTCCTCATGGGGTTGGCAAGATGGCTCAGCACCAACACTTGCTACCAAGCTTGATGAACTGAGTTGACTCCCAGGACTCATGCAGGAGAGAATCCTGCAGCTTGTCCTCTGACTGCTACACTTATGGCCCACACAATAAGTTAATGTAATAAAGGCATATCAATTAAAAATTCCATCTTTATAGTATCTGTGAAGATTTTAATAATAGCACAGATTTACAGATAAGGAAAACAGAAGCTAAGATGGCATAAGGCATTTGTTTAGAGCTAGAAATGCTAGTTCCAGAAAGGCTCGACTAGAAAACAGTGGTGCCAACAACCCCTAACCCTGTCGTATGAGGAGGTCACAATGTCCCACTGTCCAGGGAGGCAAAGAGTCCCCTCTGAATAAAGCCCTGGGAGAAACGCACACAGGTCAGGCTAACGGCTACAAACTATGGACTGCCACACATCCCTGCAGAATTCCTCAGGTGTCGAAGAGCAGGTTACTTTAGGGCCCATCTATCAACCTGAAACAGCAGGAACATCAGGTTTGGTAACATGCCTAGTAAAAGCCTGTGTGGGAAAGCCTGCCAAGCTGTGATTCTCTTGGGATTTGGATGAGAACTGATTAATCAAAGCAATCTCTTGAGGCTCATGGTAATTAAAAGCTTCAATATGAAAAGGACTCAAAGGTAGAAAATACCACATGCAAGCAAAAGTCCTTCATCAGCAGTGAGCCTCACGAACCTCATTTCAGAATCAGGTGTCCGTTTCCAACTAATCTCCAACAATAATGTATGGAAAGAGCCGAAAGAGCAGCTGTCAAAAAAGAGCCACATTCCTCTGGATTAAAACAAAACAAAACAAACAAAAAACCCTGCCAGGTAGGTGGTGCATGCCTTTGACCACAGCCCTTAGGCGGCACAGGCAGGCACATCTCTGAGTTCAACGCCAGCCTGGTCTACAGAGAGAGTTCCAGGACAGCCATGGCTACACAGAGAAATACTCTCTGGAAAAAAACAAAAAAATAAAATCTAAACGATAATTAAAAAAATAATAAACCAGCAAGCTGGCCATATAAAACAACAAGCTGGTCATAGTAGTGCATACCTTTGATCCCAGCACTTGGGAGGCAGAGGCAGGTGGATCTCTGTTAGTTCCAGGACAGCCAGAGTGAGAGCCTGTTTCAGAAACTAATAATAATAATTTAAAAAATAAATAAAAATAAACAAATTAGTAAGGACTTCTTTTATGACAATACTTAATTAACATAAAAAGAAAGAAACCAGAGAGCACAGAACAAGGCTTATTATAATCTCTGCTCTCCCACCTATCAAAGGGAACACTTTCTAGAGAACTGTGGGTACCCATTCAGCAGGCACTGCATGGAGTGCCCTCCACTGCAGGCCTGGAACTAGGCCCACACAAGAGTTGTACACAGTAGGCCAAAGACAGGATTGCAGAGGACAGGAGAGTGATCCTGCCCTTCAGAAAATTGTCACAAAGTTCAGAGGGGGTCCTGAGATAGGTGGAGCATTAGGGAAGTCCTCTGAGGTGAAGGGAAGATAAAGCAGATGTGGAAAGATGGGTGACAAGAAGAATGCTCACTCAATACCAGTGTAACAAGGCAGGGACGTGAGAAAAGTAGAGCCACCAATGCTATCTAGAAGAAGGATGGGGTCTGAGTAATTTACAGCCTCTGTCTCATTTCACGGTCACGTAATCCACTTAAAAACAAAGGCCAGGACACCAAAAGAAGAGTACCATATTCATGCCCAATGAAATGCATGTATTAATGAGTCTGTGGCAGGGTGATTATTTTCCTGAATATATAAAAAGCCACCACTGAGCCAAATATGATGACATTTGCGCTTGGGAAGTGGAGCCAAGAGGAATGGAGTTTGAGGTTGGGGCTGGGCTACATATCACAAAACAAGGGACTTGGGAAAAGAGATGAACAAATGAGGTTAGAGAAGGAAGTACAAGGTACCAGGTTCAAGATTCAGTGTGGTGGATTCTGCCAGCAGAAGATGCAGAGGTCTTGTCAAATAATAAGTTGAACTGCCACTAGCCAGCAAAGCCTCCTCCTAGACATTTTCTTCCCTTGCATCCCAGGGACTCACACTCTGCTTTCCTCCAACCCTACTGGCCATGCTTTTTCCTTTCCTTTGTCTCATCTCCTCCTTTCAACAAAAGAGAGCCCTAGGGCTCATGCCCAATACCTCTTCTTCTCTTCTCCAGCTACACTATCTCATCTCTGAAGATCTCATCTGACAACTCACACTTACCAACCCTAGGCCCAACCACTCACTTCAACTCCCAGTTCATACCCAAGCCTCCTAACTGATGATCTCCCTATTTGAAGGTTGAGCAGGGTGCAAACTGCACAAGATCAAAACTGTCCTCAGGCAGCCTTTCTCCCACCCCAAACTGCTTACCCTCCAGTTTTCACCATCCACTTACTACAAACACCATCTCTAACAGGTTCCCAGACTAAAACCTCAATTTCTTGACCACATCTGCTCCCATACCCAGTATCTGGAAACTGAACCCAGGTCCTCTGCAAAAATAAGTACTCTTAACCATTGAGCCACCTCTCCAGCCCAGGTTTCTTTTTTAATCTATAAGTACAACAGACATGTTTCTATAATGTGCAGGGCCTTTGCACCATCTGTCCACTTTGCTAGGAAGGCTTTTGCTCCAGATAGTTTCATGTCTTGAACCTTATTTCTTTTGAGTCTTGGCTCAGACATCACCTTTTTTTTTTTTTTTTTTAAGATTTATTTATTATGTATACAGTGTTCTGTCTGCATGTACACCTCCATGCCAAAAGAGGGCATTAGATCTCATTACAGATGGTTATGAGCCACCATGTGGTTGCTGGGAATTGAACTTAGGACCTCTGGAAGAGCAGCCAGTGCTCTTAACCTCTGAGCCAACTCTCCAGCCCACCTTCTTTTTTTAAAGACAGGATCTCTGTAGTCCTGGCTGTTCTGGAGTGTGCTATATAGAACAGGTTGGCCTTAAACTCAGAGGCCTCTGCCTCCCAAATGCTAGGATTAAAGACACCATGTCCACCTGTTACCTTCTTCTTAAGGCTTTCTCTGACTACTTTTTCTTGAAGCTCTCTCGCTCTCATTCTCTCACACACACATATACAGTGTAGAAATAGAGGTCAGGGGATATCTTGTTGAAATCAGAAATTGGTTCTCTCCTTCTACCATGTAGGGTGCCAGCTGAATCAAAATCAGAGTCTCCAGCATGGGAGCAAGTGCCTTTATCCACTGAGCTATCTCACCAGCCCTACATTAGTTCTTTCATTATTATATTTTTTTAGTCAGGGTCTTAAAATTTCATCTTGGCTGGCCTAGAACTTGCTAGTCAACCAAGCTGGCCTCACAGAGATCCACCTGCCTCTGCCTCCCAAGCACTTGGAGTTCTAGGATCAAAGATATACATCACACCTGTCTTCCCCTATTTTTAGACAAGGTCTTATTTAGCTCAGGCTGACCTAGGACTCACTATGTAGCCTAGAATTCATGATTTTCCTATCTCAGCCTTCCAAGTGCTGGGATTACAGGTTTGCACTATTATAACTGACTGACTGCTTTATCCAAAACAATGCGCCTCTTCAATCAATCTCCAACACTTTCTAGCCCTCTTTCTTATTTTTCTCTTTCAGAGCATTACATAATATACACAGTACTTACAGTGTCTGTTTTTCCTCCTTCACAATGCAGATTTCATGTGAGCTAGAACGCAGATTTGTTCACCACTGTATCCCGCCTCTTTCTTATGTGTCCATCAAGGAAACAGGTGCTTAATACATATTGATAACTGATGTTCAACTCTTCAAGAAATGTCATGTTTTGTAAAACAGTCTCAAACTACTTTGACTATGTTGAAATGGAAAATGCCAGACCACTGAGCTCATTTACAGGTTAAGCATAAACATGATTAGAGAGAAGAAATGGCACAGGGTAGATGTCCAGGTGGCAACATCTCAAATGGGAAAAACAGGCTGACAGAAGAGCCCAGCGGCAAAGCACTTGCCTAGCATGCACAAGGTCCATGGTTCCATCCATCCTCAGAGCCACAAAAATTAATTACTTATAAATACATAATTCTGGTAGTTTGCATCAGAATGGTCCCTACAGGCTTAGATGTTTGAGTGTTTGGTCCCCAGCTGGTGGAACTGTTTGGGAAGGATTAGGAGGTGTGGCCTTGTTAGAAAAGTTGTGTCACTGGAGGTGGACTTTCAAAAACCCACACCATTTCCAGTCACCTCTCTCTGCCTCTGGCTTATAGATCAGATGTGAAAATTTACAACGACTGCCCAAGCCCCATGTCTGCCTGCTGCCATGCTCCCCACCATGGTACAGCCTCTAACCCCCTGGAAACCTGAGTCCCCAGATTAAATGCCTTCTTTTTTAAGTTGCCTTGGTCATGGTGACTCTTCAAAACAACAGAAAAGCAATGTAGGAGAGACAAGTTCAGGCTCCTTCCTTCAGTGAAGCAGGCCATTCAATAGCCTGCTCTCACAGGCTCAACGTGAGGAGATTATAGGAGGTGGGGAACTGTGACATGGGCTGCAATAAGAGCACTGCCAGGCCTCCAAGGCTCTCAGACCACAGGCCCTCAGGGTTTCGATAGATGCTTCCTTCTCATTGTTTATCTATTTGCTAATCCTACCAGGATTATCCTCTCCTGCCCTGTTATGGCTGTTCCAATTTATCCTTCAATCTCAGCTTGGATGACATCACTTCAAAGACACATTTCTTACAGCTACCATCTTAAGAAGGTAATTATCTGCTACTCTCCAGTATTCTTATACATGTGCACACATTCACCCAGCACCTACCATGCACTGGAAGCTGTTTGTGTGCAATGAAGGAAAAAAAGAAATCTCTGCAGACAAGATTAAATAAGACAAAACAACAACAAAAAACAGAGCTGCAGACACTGCCTCCCCCCCCCAAAAAAAAAAAAAAAAAAGCCAGAAAAGGAGGATAGTAAGCACAGAGCCAGGAGAAAGGACGTTGAAATTTAACTAACGGCCACAGAAAGCCTCCTTGAGGTAAGGTTGTATGGGAAATATCAACCAGGCCAAAGGAACAGCTGGGGCTAGACATGGGGCTCAGTAATAGAGCAGGAGCTCAGCAAGCATGAGGTCCTCGGTGCCAAGCCTACTACCACCATGGCAGAAGTGGGAGCCACCTGGTGCTTTTGAGCAATGAGGATGCAGTAAACGGACTGAACACTACACGTCAGGAGAATGGCTTGCCATCACTGTAAGGGCATGTTGGCTTTATTCTGCTGTAGTGGAGTCCTAAGACTATATTTACATACGTGCATCTTTTAAGATGGTACGTGTCCATTTAAAGGGGCTCTGGCTGCTATGGCTTTTGTTTTTCTCACATCTTGTTAGGTTAGGTTTGGTTTGGTTTTTTAGACAGGGTTTCTCTGTGTAGCCCTGGCTGTCCTGGACTCACTCTGTAGAACAGGCTGGCCTCAAACTCACAAAGATCTGCCTTGTAAAAGGAACATTTATTCTCCTGGTTCAATTGTTCTCTCAGAGGCTTACTGCCTCCATCAGCTAACCTAGGCCTAGTGCTGGAAGCTTCTAGCCTCTATACAATCTAACCTAGGCCAAGAATGTTTTTAGCCTCTGAGACTTACTGCTTAATAAGTTCACCCTTTCTTGTTCTTACTGAGCTTTGGGCTGGCTGGTTTACCTCAGCTGTTCTGGCTCAAACTCCTTTCACTTATTGTCAAAATCTCAACAGCAAGCACTTCAACTGTTCAAGATCAAAGAATGAAGACGATGGAAGCAGACTCAATAGCTGGCTACACAAACACTGTCATTCCACCTCGAAGAGCTTTACACCAAAACAATTAGGGTGTGGTTTAAAAGCAAAAGCTGCCAAGTCTACTCCTGTATATAACATAGCTAGTGAAGTACTTACAGCAAACACGCAAGCACTGGTTCTAAAGCTTTTGAGGAAAGAGTCACTGAGACAGCTCAGTGGGTAAAAGTATTTGCTACCAAGCCTGATAACCTGAATTTGAGCCCTGGGTGCCACCCTGATGGTGGCAGAAGAGAACCCACTCCCAAAAGCTGACTTCTGACTCTCACAGGCCACGGCAAGGATGTCCCTGACCCCACACAAAATAAATAAGCATAATTAAAGGCTTTTGGGGGTCTGAGAAGTGGCTCAGTGGATTAAAGACATCTGATGCTCTGGCAAAGGACCCAGGTTCACTTCCCAACACCCACATGGCAGCTCACAACTGTCTGTAACTCCAGCCCCAGGGACCTATCAGTCTCTTCTGAGGCTTCCAAGGGCACCAGGCATACACATCATGCACATACATACATGCAGACAGTCATATACATAAACTAACTTTTAAAAACAAGCTTTTAAGGCCAGATGGTGGTGGCACACACCTTTAAACCCAGCACTCAAGAGGCAGAGGCAGGTGGATCTCTATGAGTTCAAGGCCAGCCTGGCCATCAGAGTGAGTTCCAGGACAGCCAAGGCTACACAGAGAAACCCTGTCTAAAACAAACAAAAAAGCTTTTGAGGACTGGGGATATATCAGTGGTGGTAAAGTTTCCTGGTGTTTTGGATGAGGCTGCCAGGCCCGACAAGCTGAATGTGATCCCTGCAACTGAACCCCCACGGTAGAAGGAGAGAGCCAACATGTGGGAGTTGTTGTTTGCCATCCACAGGTGCCCTGTGGCACACACACACACACACACACACACACACACACACACACACACCCCCCAAAATAGAAGATTGTGAAGTATTATTCCCAATTCTACCACCATCTATCAATTCCATCTATTATCTTAGGATACACTGAGAGGAATAAATTGGAACCTGGGGGATCAGTAACTATGGCATCCTAGCTGATAAGCTCTGGAACTTCTGGAGTCAATCAGCTATACTTCTGCCTTAACTAGAAGGAGACTTCCATCTTTAGAGACCATCCTGTTGGAGGACAGACCAAGGCTGAAGACACAAGGGAACTTCAAAATCTAGAACCACAGCCAAGCCTCTTGGCCCAACTAGCTAATAGGCTCCATCCTGGAATTAGAGGTTTGTAAAACTAAAACAAAACAGGTCAACACATGCAGAATCCAGCTTACTGGTTTGGCAAACATCAGCCTGGACTACTGAAGGTTTACCCTCTCCCTGATCCCCAGAACTCTGGAGGCCCTCAGGCACTCTGCAGACTGGGCAGAGCAATGGCGACTTGAGAGCAGTTAAGCTCCTCTACCAGTCACAGGAGACATACAGTTCAGACAAGTTCTTGCAAAGGCCTAAGAGATCTTCGCTAAGAAGGCAGCCAATTAAACAGACAATCACACTCATTTTGACCACTGCCACGGGACACCAGAGGAGAAGCACAGGACTTGGGTGAAGGGAGAGAGAAGAGCACAAGGAGCAACAGGCGCAGCTTGCAGAAGGGCAGCAGCTGACTATGACTGGGAGGTCAGAGAGCAGAGTGAGAGGATGGAGACCCGTGGGCCAGGTGAAGTGAGAGCCTAGGAGGGCTTCAATGCTGTGCTAAGAGTGAGCTCAGGGAAAGGAGGAACCTCTGGCAGATTTTCAAGAAGGATTTATTTTTTCTTTTTGGTTTTGTTTTTCAAGACAATGTTTCTCTGTGATCCCCTGGATGTCCTGGAATTCATTTTGTAGACTAGGCTGGCTTCAAACTCACAGATCCACTTGCCTCTGCCTTCCAAGTGCCACTACGCCTGACCAAGTACTTTTGGTTTTTATTTTTTAATTTCCCCAACTGTTTGGGTTATATTTTCTCCCTAGAGTATTTTTCCATCTCTATGTAAAGTGATTAAGATTAGGAAAAAGAAAAGAAAAGAAAGAAATATCTTCTGACCTGTGATAATATCAGCAACGTATCTTAGAAAAAAACACCTGTTGAGAAACAGAAATGCCTCCAAAGAACATGTACCCATCGACCACCAGAAACACACTAAGGCATGAAGCCTAACCAGGCCATGCCTGCCTCCTGTTGGCACCTCAGGCTTTGGGGCCAGCCTTGAGGGTTTTTTGGGAAGTGAGCACATAACAAACTGTTCTCAAATACTTTTAGGAAGTGAAGAGAGAAGAACGGGAGTGGTCCTTAGTATTTAAAGATCTAATTGGAGAAGGAAGCAGTACCCTCCCAGGGCAAATAGCCTTTCCCAGACACAGGCCCCAGCGGTACCATGGCTTAGGGTCATCAGCACCAAACTCTACAAGTTATCATCATCTAACACCTACAGACACTGGAGGTGGGTCCACAGTGTTTTCTTATGATTATTTGGAGTCAAGGCATGGCTTTTTATGTAGGCACGGCTGGAACTTCCTATGTAGATCATGTTGGCCTCTTCCTGTTTCAGCTTAATGAGTGCTGGCTGAGGTTCTAGGCATGTACCACACATTTCCCCCAAACCCTTATTTTTCTCAGTGCTAAGCATGGAAGCCTGGGCCTTGCAAATGCTGGGGAATACTCTACCACTTAGCTACAGCTACATATTTTAGAAGGATAGAAACCCAGGTGAATTATCCGGGTCACACTACTAAGGAAGCTGCTAACCTGGGGCTGGAGCCAGGAGCCAACTGGCAGGGAGTCAGAGTGCTCTTTCCACTGGACCTCTGAGCCCTTCAAGCTATCTAGTGTGAAGCTTCCAGTCAGCCCACATTCATCAGATGATCCCCACACAGACTCTGAAGGTCTGATTCTATCGGATTAGCAACAGCTTCTTGACAGTTCCTGGGAGGCAAGAAAAGCAGTGGGCTCACTTTAGGACAGAATGCCAGAGCTCTGAGCTCTATGTTCCTACAAGTTGCTTTAAAACAATTATCCCCTGGAAGCATAGGGATAAGGTGACACTATTAAGTTTCTGTGAATTCAATGGAACTAGAGAAACAGATCGCAGCGCTCATAATGAATAAATAGAGGGACAGATAAAAGAGCTGGCTGTAGTGGCTCAGGTCTGTATCAATCACAGAACTTGGGACACTGAGGCAGGAGGACTACTAGGAACTCAAGACACAATGAGATCCTGGCCAGCCTGGGCTAGAGTGAGACTGGCTTTTTTAAAAAAGGGGGAAGCAATGACTGTAACACTTTTACTTACTGCTTCTTTCAAAAGCACAAAGAACCTCCACAGGCTCATTATACTTCATTGTACTCCAGAGGAAGCAGCAAGGTACCAAGGCTTTTTGTGTTGCTGTCAGGGAAACTAAGGCATAACCGGGGCAAGAACATGTCTACACAGGAAAGGAACCTCACCCTCCATCCACAAATCACCTTCCCATCTCCCAGGCAGACTACTCATCCCACGAACCATGACACAGCCAAAGCGCCATTGTCTTTAGATATGTTCTTCTAGAACCTAGGACCAAAAAAAAAAAAAAAAACCTAAGGGGTCCTGTCGTTCCCTCTCTTTACTGCAAAAGGAATGGTCCTCAAACATGATGAAGACAGTGTCTGGATATTAGTGCCTTATAATTCCCAACAGTCAGGAAAACCTTCAGACTCTTGCCCAGAAAGTCAAAACACTGACAGCAACAGCCTGCGGCAGAACAGCCTCCTAATGACGATCAGACCAGACCAGAGGCTGCATCCTGACACCAATCCAAACAACATAATGGTGACAGTATATCAAATCTCTTCTAGACCCCGAACCCGCTCCAGGTTTCTTTGTCTCCTTGCTTTGATGGTCCCTGGAAACCTGCATAGGAAGCCTGGTTTTGCCTCTACTACTCGAATGACCTTCCATGTGTGATTGAACCTCCGGTGCCTCCGTGTCCTCGTGAGTAAAAGGAGTGAAGCAATAGTAGCCACCTTACAGGGGCTGCTGTGAGCTCAGTACACAAACTGCTTAGCAAAGGGCTTCGAAGTCAATAGGGGCTGGATAATCAGTGACAGACATTCCTGTTGTGTTACCACTAGTACAAGTGTCCCCATTCTGTCAACTTGTCCCTGAGGACCCAAAGGACGAGGGGCGGGAGGCATAAGGCCATTTCTAGATTTCTGCCCCATTTGGGGAGCGGTGGCCGAGAGATAAGGCCCTGAACGAGGAGGCCTCAGGTTGGCCATGGAGTGGGAAGGGGGAAGCACAGCGCAAGAAGGGCCTAAGTCCACGACTCTCTCCAGCCGGCCTCTCCAAAGGGGACTGCGGACCTGAGATGACAGGTTGACGCCGGGCCGCCACGCCAGAGTGAATGAATGAGCGCGCAGCCCTTTCACCTTCGCCCGCACGCGGCTCGCACCCCTCCAGCGTAGCGTCCTCTCCATGACCTCTGACCTCGCAGACCCCTCACCTCGGACCCCTTCAGTTCTTCTCCTGTCTCGCCGGACTGCCTTTTTCCTCACCCGCAAGTCCAAACGGCGCCGGGTGCCACGGCGCGGCTCGCTTCAGGAGCAAAATATCCGCAGCTTCGGCCTCCCTCTCCGCCGGTGCGTCGCTGCACCCGGCCGCTCCGAGCCCCACGGCTGTCACCTGCCGAGCGGAAGTGAGCTGCCCGAGCGCGGAACTTCCGGTGGACGCACACCCCGGGGGCGGGGTCAAGGGTGTAACCCGGGAGGGCGGGGCCGGGGAGCTGTAGGGCGGGGCTTGTGCGCGAGGGGCGGGGCCTCGGCTGGGCGGGCCTGTGTGAGAAGGGAGGGGCCTGGGCGGCCCGCGGGGCTGTGTCGCTCTGTGCAGTCCTGGCTTAGTCTTCCTCGCCGGGCTTCCTCAGGTACCGTGGAGTCGAAAGGGTCTTGGAAGACTTTAAAGTCCATCTCTTTCTGAGTTACAGATAGGGAGACTGAGGCCCAGATCATCAGCCTGGTAAATGGGAACGCCAAAACCGGAGCCGTAAATCTGATGCGCCGCCAGACTGTGCTTGCCTGCTAGGCTGAAGCTAGGCTTTTACTTTAGTCCTTGGAGAATTCATTGTTCTAGGAGGAAAACATGAGCTACTCCCTAGACTTTTCATCCAAGGGGTACTTCGGAGTGAGCTATGGCCTATAATGTGTCGCTTTGGCCAGGGCCTCAATTGCTACAGCCATTTCATTCCTGACTTTGGTCCTATTAATTTTCTCTTTCTCATAGGTAACTTGTATTTATCTCCTTAACACATTATAAAACCTGTATTCTAACATTTTTATTAAACTAACAATATCTGCATTGCAGAGAAAAAGAAATATGTTAGTAACAACGGAATTGCTGTCACCTTGGCTGACCTGGAACTCTCTGAGAAAACCAAGGAAAGATCCAGCCTGCCTCTGTCTTCCAGCACTGGGATTAATGGTGTGCGCGCGACCACACCCGGCCATTTTTACATTCTTTAAAGCTTTGTAATAACTGTAGAGTTACAGCAAATTGTAAAAAAAAAAAAAAAAAAAAAAAAAAAAAAGGCAAAATAGACTCCCATATGCTAGGCTGGAGAGATGGCTCAGCAGGTAAGAACACTGGCTGCTCTGCCAGATGGCCTGGGTTTGATTCCCAGCACCCGTATCGCAGCTCACAGCCTCTGTAACTCCAGTCCCAGAGGGTCTAAATGCTCTTCTGACCCCCACGGGCACCATGCATGCACATGGTACACATACATATGAACATAACATAAAAATAAATAAATAAGTAAATCTTGCCAGGCAGTGGTGGCACACACCTTTAATCCCAGCTGGATCCCTGAGTTCCAGGCCAGCCTGGTCTACATAGAAAGTTCCAGGCCAGTCAAACATTACAAAGTTAGACCCTGTCTCAAAAAACAAAACAACAAACAAATCATGTACCCTTCACCCAGCTTCCCTCAATGGTGACATTTTATATATGTGTGTAAGATAACTTTAACACCAGGAAATTGTCATTGGTAAAATATCTTTGATAGAGTACCTTGGTTTTAAAAACAGGATTTGTCTAAGATTACAGCGGACCTTGCTCAGCCCAGAGAAGAGATGTTGAAGAGACAGCCTGTTTCCCAAGATTCTGTGTGTCACTTGAAGCAGACAGTTCCTGGAAAGAGACCACAGACCTGCACACAGCTGCCACAATCGCACCAACTTTCTCCTCCAACACCTCCCGCCATCCCTGGAAAGGGTCTCAGCTCTGGAGGGAGACCCTGCCCCTCACTGCTGTGCACTAATAAACATGGTCTCATCTGGCAAAAGCAGCCTCCCTTTTGTCTCCTTATGCTATATCCAAAATCTAATAATCTTTACCTCAGTCACAGAATTTATTCCATTTTTAAATCCCTTTTTTTTTTTTTAACTAAAAGGGGAAAAAACCTTTTTTGCTTCAGCAATATAAATTTATTTTCTCACAGTTCTGCTGGCTAGAAATCTACACATCTAGGAAAAAGATGTATATGAACATATCATGCTGCCCGCTCAGCTGTCTGGAGGAACATTTCTCATGGGAAATGTTGGCAGTTGTCAATTATATAGAAAACAAATTTTCACTGGGAATGTGAAATATAAAGAGAAAAATTATTCAACAACAATTTTTTTCAGACGCTGTAAGAGCACCCCGCTGGAAGAGTTCATGTTTGAGTGACAAATATTAAAGGCAGAGTTTAAAAGATCCAAGGAATGTGGGTGTGGTGCGGCCCACCCGTAATCCTGGCAATTTGGCAGGCAGAGGCCGGAGGGTCAGCTACAAACCAGCCTGGATCACATAAGGGCACTTGGTCTCAAAACCAAAGTTTCCAAGGAGACAGCGGTCATAGGCCTCCTAAGGAATGGCCTCCAGGGCTAGGCAAACATTTTCTGAATGAGAATGTGGTTTCTTGGTAGACTGAGATGGTGGGCAAGGGGACTCCAAGGAGGAAAAACGTTACAGAGGGGGGAAGCTTGCAAGGGAAGTCCTGCGAAAGGGGTCTGGCTAGGCATCGGGAGGTCCTCGCTGAGTGAGTGTAATCAGACGATGAGGCAAAGGCCTGCACTTTAACTAGCCATGTCCCCAGCCCCCAGCATAACAGCTATTTATGTGGCATCTACGCCGGGTCACATTTTACGTACACCAGTGAACAGTGTCTTAGAGTACACAGGAGGATACATGTATGCAAATATCATATTTCAGTATGGAGACCTTGGGCCTCCAGGGATTTTGGGTCCTACTATCAAAATTCCCGGAAGACAGCAAGATAGACTTAATTCGGACAAATTAAACAGTGTTCTTTGCTTCTATGTCCACTAGAGGGTCCACAAGTTCCATTAGCTGCCAGCCCTTCCTCCAAATGTAATCTTGGCACAGGCCCTGCAAAAACTCTTCTAGTCCAAGTTTCTAGACTTTTCTTCCTTTATGGTTATGAGCTCTCGATCCCCATATCTGCTTGCTGCTCCTTGTTGCTTTCAGTCCTTTAAATCCCCACAAGCGGCCACGAAGTGACGGCTATGTTCACAGCCCCAGTGACAGCACGGCAGAAGGTGGGCAACTTCATGTCCTTCTCTCCCTCACTGTGTGGGACAGGGCTGGCGGAGCAGAGGGGCCTGGAGGCTTCCGGGCCCCCAACCTCCCCCACTCTCTCCCCACTGCCAATGCCATCACTACATCATTATTGGTGTTCACAGTAGCAAAATTCTGCCCAGTTCTCCAAGCTCTGCTGCCACAAGCGGCCTTTCAGAGTTCTCTGCTTGCTCCAAACTGGCTGGGCCAGTCTCCATAATTGAAAAGGCCCAGGCTAGTTCTGGGAACATAGAGCTCAATGGAAGAGCGCTTGCCTAGCTTGCTCAAAACCCTTATTTCAATCCCCAGTAGTTGGACATCTGTCCTCAACCAAGAAATTGGAGCACTGTATCTCTTTGCAAGATTGCTAATAGAGATACAGAGATTAAGTCTCAGCATGTATGTAAAATGCCTGTTATCTTGATGCTTCTGTTAAATGGGGTCTGCGGTTTGCATCAATTAGCTCAGCCACTTGCTGTGTCCATGAGCACATAATTTGATCTCTTTGAGCCTCAACGTCCTATCTGAAAAATGGGCCTAAAACCCTGTTTTATAAAGACCTTAAGAAAATCTAGATATTTTTTTAGATAGGTAAAGTTCTTAAGACACAGCTAGCAGTACTAAGAGTAGTGGCTGCAGTTTCTAAAGGTGTGAATGGTACACAGCTACATTTTCAGAAGGCAGACGAAACCAGTCTGCACTACATATAGGACTCAAGTCCAGCCTGAGCTATTTAGGAGGACCCTGTGTCTCAAAAACTGCAAAGAACCTCTCTACCATGTGTAAGGCCTTGGACTCAATCTCCAGAAAACAACAACAACAAAACTAAAGCAGGCACAAAGAGCAGAGCAATGAGCTCTGACACCATAGAAATCACTCCTGCTCCATACTGGAGCTCTTGCCCATCACTGTGCAGCCCTTACTTGTATCCACCTACCTGCAGAGCCAGGCTTTCCCATTTCAACCTGAAATGATGTGCTCACTGACCACCAGCGCCCATTGCCTTCTCTCTTCAGTCCCTGGGAGCCGTTATTCTAGTTTTCCTTCTCCTTGCATTTGGCCATTCCAGGCATATCAGATAAAGCTAACCCAGTGTGCCAGCAAGTTGTATGTCAACTTGACATGATCTGGAGTCGTCTGAGAGGAGGGAACCTTAGTTGAGAAGATGCCGCCGTAAGATGGGGCTGTAGGCAAGCCTGCAGGGCATTTTCTTAACTAGTGGTTGTGGGCTGGTGGTTCTGGATGCTATAGGAAAGCAAGCCAGCAAGCCACTCCTTCTTAGCCTCAGCTCCTGCCTCTAGGTTCCTGCCTCATTTGAATTCCTGACTTGGCTTCCCTCAGTGGACATTAAGCCAAATACACCCCGTCCTCGCTAAGTTGCTTTGGGTCATAGTGTTTCATCTCAGACAGGGTAACCTGAGTAAGACATCCAATAATAGCTGTCCTTTTATATCTATGTGATTTTTCTTACCACAAATAATATTTTCAAAGTCCATACAAGATGTAGCCTGTGTCAGATTCTTTTTTGTTCTGCAGTGCTGTGATGGAACCCAGGGCCCTGGGTAACCTGGGTAAACACTCGACCTCCAAGCTAACTCCCAGACCTCTTGTGAGTGAGTGAGTGAGTGTGTGCACGCACACAGGTTTATATAGAAGACAGAGGAGTCACTTCTCTCCTTTGTTATGCGCATCCCAAGGGACCAAATCCAAACTGCAGGCTTGACGGCAAGCAACCTCTATCTGTTGAGCCATCCCACCAACCCAGGCCTTCTTTTTACAGCTGGATAATATTCACATATATATTATTTATTATCATTTATTTAGTTCATCTTTATCATTATTTACCTCAGGTGTCGCAATTGTAGAGGTCTTTTAGGTCGGCTTCTTCCAATAAACTCCTAATATTATTTGTTTGTTCATCTATTTGTTTATTGAGATCAGGTTTCTCTGTGTAGCCCTGGCTGGCCTGGAACTCACTTTGTAGACCAGGCTGGCCTTGAACTCACTGAGATCTGACTGCCTCTGCCTCCTGAGGACTGAAATTAATAAACATGTACACACCACCACCCCACAACTCCCCGACCCTGGCACAACATTATTTACTTTTGAGACAGTCTGGCTGTGTAGCCCAGGATAGCCTCAAACTGAATTCTCCCAAGCACTGGAATTGCAAGTGTGCATTGCCAAGTCGAGCAAGTTTTAGTTATTTATTTAGTGGTGCTCAAAACACTGTAGGTGACTCAAGATGCCCTTGTCTCGTGCTCTAGCCGAGGCTAGTCTCGTACATCCCTGCTCACTATCATCATCAGTCAGCTTTCCAAATGTCTTTCATTGAGCATGGTGGTAGAAATCCAGGCTGAGTGCTAGGTGTGTTCATTGCTATGAGGTCCTCTAGAACTTCCCGGTGGTCCCAGGTAAACCTATAAAATGTCAAGTCATCTGATCCTATCCTATGAGATCACAACTGAGGGCAAGCCCCCTCCCTCCAAACCACTTAAAAATGAAGTTGTTGTCTTCCGTTGACAGCGTTTCCATGGCAGTGGCCCTAGCCTTGCAACGGACATTTTTAGCGCCCAGAAGATGGAAGCAATGGTTTGGAGCAGGTCCTCTCAGTCAGGGGGAACGAACAGGACACACTCCACTTTGTTTGCATGCCAGGTGCTCCTTGTTACCTTTAACCTTCAGGAAAAGCCTAATGGGACTGGAAGGCCAAGGAGGCTCAGCCTGGGAGCCCCCGGGTCTACTTCAGAGCTCACTCATAATGTCATATCCTTTGAAGGCTGTTAAACTCCTCTGAGCCCCTTCGTTGGAAAGTGCAAAGCCGAGTACCTCTCCCATGGGGTTTAAAGAGTTAGCGACCTCATAGCAAATCTATATTTGTTTTCTATTGCTGGCTAACAAATTGCCACCTATTTAGCAGCTTCGAACAACATCTGTTCATTAGTTCACAGTTCTGGAGGCGGATGTTCAACACAGCCTATGTTCTTTACTGGAATCTGGCTTGGGCTGGAGGCAAGGTGTCTGTTCCCAGCTCCTTTCCAGGCTCATCAGTTGTGGTATAATCCATTTTCTTTTGGTCGAAAGCCCGAGGTTGCCACTGTCTCCAGTTGTCAGTAGAAGATTAGTCTGAGGCTGTGCCCAGGGCCTACCCCGTGGCCTTTCTGTTCAACAATGGAGACCATACCTTCACATCAAACCCCAATTCTCTCACTTCTGCTATCAACTGGACAAAAATCTCTGCTTTTAGAAGGCTCCTATAAAATAGCCTTGGGTCCCCCTCGACAATCTATTGTGTTCATGTGTGTGGGTGTGTCTATGTGTGCCTGTGTCTATGTGTGTTTGTGTGTCTGTGTCTATGTGTGTCTGCACGTACATGTTCTTGTGGGTATGTGCACATGTAAGGGCGGGTGTCCACATGCATGTATTCTTTTGTTGTTGTTTTCTTTGAAACAGAGTCTTACTATATAACATCTCTGGCTCCGTAGACCAGACTGGCCTCCAGCTCACAGAGATCTACCTGCTTCTCCACCTCCTCTGTCCTGGGATTAAAGGGTGTATCACCAGTCCTGGGGCACACGTGTTCTCGTGCATGTGACAGCCAGAGGTCAACATCAGGTGTCTTACTCCCTGACTCTCCACCTTTTATTTATTTTTGTTTGTCTGTTTGTTTGTTTTGAGAAAGGGTCTCTTACTGAACCTGGAGCTAGCTGACTGACAAAGCTGACGAGCCAACGAGTTCAAGAGATCTGCTTATCTCTGCCCTACAGTACAGGGTGGGGTGGGAGATGGCTATAGAAATGGGCTTTGAACTCTGGCTTTTACGTAGGGACTGGAGATCCTAATTCAGGTCCTAATTCTTGGGAAGCAGGCACTCTGCCAACTGACCTATCTCCACAACCTAGCAATTTATCTTTTTAGAGTTGGGTATAGTGGTGCCTGCATTTAATCCCAGAACTCAGGAAGCAGAGGCAAACTGATTTCAGTGAATTCAAGGACAAACATCCTGGTTTATATAGAGAGCTCCAGGATAGCCACGACTACACAGGGAGACTGTGTCTCAGAAAAAGCAACAAACAAAAAAAGTCCACTGAGCCATATAATATTTTATATATTTATATATTATATAATAATAATAATTCTCACTTATGAGAATTATTCTAGCCCAAGGCTCCAGCCACATTCAAAGGGTAGAGAAATAGACGGTGTGTGTGTGGGTGCGTGTGTCCTTCAAGAACCTAATGATGAGGAGACGGCTCGGAGGGTAAGATTGCCTGTGTCGCTCGCCTGACTACTTGAGTTTAATCACCAGAACCCGCAGAGAAGCAGATGTGCTGATGCACGATGCCATCCTACGGCCAAGTGTACTTGAGCAGTTCTAAACTCACGTGTATGGCTCAGCCTCAGAAATAAGACAGGCCGGTCTCAGCCAAGTGGAAGGCAAGAATGACTTGCCACTCAGAACTTGCCCTTTGACCTCCACATGCACTCCATGGTTCTCCTCCAGCCCCACACACTCAACTAAACAAAAAAGCATGGACTAGAGAGATAGCTCGGTGGCTAAGAGCATTTACTGCTCTTCCAGGGGACCAGAATTCAATTTCTACCACCCACATGACATGGCTCGCAGCTTCCTATAACTCCAGCTCCAGAGGATCCTACGCTTCTGGCCTCTGCAAGCACCAGCATTCACACACACACAAACACACACACACACACACACACACACACACACACACACACCACTAAGAAAAAAAAGAAAAGAAACCTTTAAAACTTTTGAGTGCTTTAAATAAAAGAAATTAACAAAAGTCATGATCTCCTCCCTCGAAAACAAACCAAAAACAAAACCCCAAACAAACAAACAGACCCCCACAATTCTGGCATTTACAGACTTCTGAAGACCGGATCAGGAACCGGCCTGGCAGGATATCTCAGCAGCTCCCTCCAGAGCCTTGAAGGGTCGGGGACAACCTTCATCGACACTGTTAACTAGCAAGCACCTATGACGAAGCAGGTTACATTTACCAGGCCGGGTTTCTTGTATAGCTATATTTTTTATTTTCATACTTTAAAATACTTATTTGTTTTATGTGCATGGGTATTTTGCCTGCATGTGTGTCTGTGTGTCACTTGCATGCATTGTCCTGGGAAGCCAAAATCTTGGGGCACTGGAGTTACTGTGGTTATTAGCCTCCATATGGGTCCTGAGAATCAAACCCAGGTCCTCTGGAAGAGCAGGCAATGCTCTTATCGTCTGAGTCATCCCCCTAGCCCCCTTCTGTGTATGTTTTTTTTTTTGTTTTGTTTTGTTTTGTTTTTTTACGTGAATCTACCCGTATGGTTCTCCTTACATTTGCTCGTTTGTTTTTATACTGCTGGGATTGAACCGAGGACCTTGAACACTGTAGTCAAGCACCGTACCACTGCGCCACACCTCCAGGCCCTGGAGTAGAGGTTATTCTGGAATTTTACTAAGTGCACATTCAATTTATTAATTGAAATTTTTTCAAATTACCACCAGATAGCTTTTTGAAATGATTTTTCTTTATTTTATGTGCATTAATGTTTTGCCTCTATGTATAACACTCTGTGTAAGAGTGTTAAATGCCCTGGAAGTGGAGTTACCGACAGTTGTGAGCTGCCATGTGGGTGCTGGGAATTGAACCTCAGTCCTCTGGAAAAGCAGCCAATGTTCTTAACTGCTGAGCCATCTATCCAGCCCCATTTCGATTGCTGTGATAAAGATCATGACTGAAATCGACTTGGAGAGAAAAGGGTTTATTTCAACTTACAGCTTACAGTCCACTGTGAAGGAAATCAGAGCAGGTCTTCAAGTCAAGAACCTGGAGGCAGGAACTGAAGCAGAGACCACAGAGAAATGCTGCTTCCTGACTCACTCGGCCTGCTTCCTTATACCCCAGGACTATCTGCCCAGGGGTGGCACTACCTACAGTTAGCTGGGCCCTTGCACATCAATCATCAATCAAGACAATGCCAGAGACTTGCCTGCAAGCCAGTGTAGTAAACACACACACACACACACACACACACACACACACACACACACACACTCTCTCTCTCTCTCTCTCTCTCTCTCTCTCTTTCTCTCTCTTTTCCAGACAGGGTTTCTCTGTGTAGCCTTGACTGTCCTGGACTTGCTGGAACTCACAGAGATCCGCCTGCCTCTGCCTTCCCGAATGCTGGGATTATAGGCGTGTGCCATCATGCCCAGCTGGAGACATTTCTCAACTGAGGTTTCCTTTTCCCAGATGACTCTAGCTTGTCACATTTGTTTAAAAAAAAAAAAAAAAAAAAAGCCCTAAGTGTTAGCCTGTCTCAAAACAAACAAAACAAAAAACAAACAAACAAACAAAAAATTAAGTGGCACAGCCAGGATTTACATTCCTACATGCCTCAGGTACATGCATGGATTATCTGTCCATGGGCTCAACCACCCACGCATGAAGAATGCATATCAGAACAAAAATGAGTCTGTATGAAACACACATGAACTCTTCTCCATTCATTACTCCCTTAACAATGTAGCCTAACCACGATTTCCATACATTTACATTGTATTCCTTATCATAAGTCATACAGAGCTCAAAGCATGGAAGGGCTGGGTGACTGCAGCTCAGTGGGAGAACCCTTGCCCAGCTTATCTGACGCCCAGGGTTCAATCCGCAGAACTGCAAATATGAAAA
The DNA here is from genome assembly GCF_907164565.1 of Psammomys obesus. Lineage (NCBI taxonomy): Eukaryota > Metazoa > Chordata > Mammalia > Rodentia > Muridae > Psammomys > Psammomys obesus. The sequence continues at coordinate 14,494,820 of NW_026596051.1, forward strand.
AAAACAATAGGGCTGGCAAGATGGGTCAGTGGGTAAAGCCTTGTTGCCTTGCCTGACAACCCAAGTTCAAGCTTGGAATTCTACATGACAGACTACCTGGAGCTAACAATTAGGCTACACTGGAATTCTACTTCCTCCGAAGCACAGGGTTTCAGACTTGTCACCATGCCCAGGTTGGTTTTGTTTTGTTTTTTATGTGTATCCTGGGGATCCGATCCAGTCCTTACCACTTGCACAGCAGGTGCTTTGGGAACTGAGCCATCTCCGCAGCCTCCCTTTTCTGCTTCCAGTGGACTTCTGTTTGTTTAGTTTTAGTTTTTTTGAGACAGGGTCTCTGTATATGGCCCTGGTTTACCTGGAACTTGCTACCTAGACGAGATTGGTTTATTGTTTGTTTTGTTTTAGCTTACACAAAGCAATTTATTAACAGAAAATAACTTGAGAAGTCTTGTTCACAGATGGAAATCACAACCACCTCCCTTCCTTCGAGTGCTGTCAGAGGGGATGGGGTGACATCCTCAATCTGCCCTATCTCCATCCCTGAGCAAGCAAAAGCTCTGAGGGCTGACTGGGCTCCAGGGCCAGGGGTCTCTGTCCTGTTTCCTCCTGTGTCATGGAGTTTGATGTGCAGGGCAGTGATGCCCAGCTCCTTGCACCTCTGGCCCACATCCTGGGCAGCCAACATGGCTGCAAATGGAGAGGACTCATCTCAGTAGGCCTTTACCTCCATCCCACCAGTCACTCAGCAGCTGGTTTCCCTGTCAGAAAGATCGGTAACATGGACATAGGGATCAGTGAAGGATGAAATGATATAGCAGACATAAAATACATCCTCTCCTTCAGCACTGGGGGTCCAAAACTGATGACTTGTTCTTCCTTCTTTTCCTTCCCCTTTTGAGGTGCCACTTCTGAAAGTTGTCTCCAGACTCCTCCACCGGAACGAGAGAGACTGAAGGAGCAGGCCCCAGACTGTTCTTGAATCCACTGCAATCAGCCTGACTTTGCCTCCCAAGTGCTAAAGTTGCAGATGTCAGCACCAGATGGCATCCCTGGTAGACTGTTTTGTTTTGTTTTTCTATGGTATAAGATTTATTGTAGAAGGGAGGAGGAGGAGGAGATAGAGAGAAAGGGATAAAGGGGAAGGGGGAACTCCTGGGAGACACAGAGAGAGGGAAGCCCAGAAGTGGCAAAGAGGATGAGAGAATTTCTGTTTGTTTTTCGAGACAGGGTTTCTCTGTTTAGCCTTGGTTGTCCTGAACTCGCTTTGTACACCAGGCTGGCCTTGAACTCACAGAGTTCTGCCTGCCTCTGCCTCCCCAAGTGCTGGGATTACAGGCCTGTGCCATCACGCCCAGCTTGGACGAGCGATCTTGCCCAAGCAGGTGCCAACTACAAAAAAGCTACAGCAAGTACGCTGGTTCTTTGTTTCTTTATACATTATTCAGCCTGCATGTGAGACAGCAGGCCAGAAGAGGGCACCAGATCTCACTGAGCCACTTGTGGTTGCTGGAAATTGAACTCAGGACCTTTGGAAGAACAGCCAGTGCACTTAACCTGAGCCATCTCTCCAGCCTCCCCCCCCCCCTCACTTTTTATTCAAGACAGGGGTTCTCTGTGTAGCTTTGGCTGTCCTGGACCTGCTTTGTAGACCAGGCTGGCCTTGAATTCACAGAGATCCATTTGCCTCTACCTCCCCAAGTGCTGGGATTACTGGCCTGTGCCATGGCACTGGGCTAGGTATGCTGATTCTTGGGCCAAACAAAATGAAAGGGAGCTAGGTATGGAGGTACATACCCATTATCCTGGCATTTAGGAGGTAGAAACAGGAGGGTGAGGGGTTCAGGGTTACAGTGTGCTCAAGTCTAGCCTGAGGGAAGGGAGACCTCTTTAAGATAAACATGAAAAGCCTCTAACCCTACATAAAGCCCCTAGTTGAGTACACACATACATTCAGCTCCAGCTAATGGGGAGTGTTGGGGATTGGTCTGATGCCTGTTTTGATGCTAACTACTGGCCCTCAAGATCTGCTTACTGCCTGGATAAACCAATCCTTGTTGTGTAAAGATGCCTAAGACATTATACCTGATTGGCTGATTGAAGGCCTAAAACCTGGGTGGGGCAGAATGGGTTAGGTGTGACTAGGGTTCCCCGGCTCTGGGTTCAAGAGAATCTCAGAAAAAAGATGGACAGAAAGAGAGCAGGAAGGAGGATGCCATGATGGGTTAGTGTGGGAAAGAAACCATGTGGGGCAGGAGGAAGGGTTCCGAGGATGGCATAGATGGAAAAAACATCAACTATAAGCAGGTGTTCATAAGATTATGGTTGGAAGGTAGCTAAGGCAGATTGCACCAGATGGGGGCTGGGAGGTAGATGGTGAGGTTATAGAGACAGCATAGGTGAAATATCTGCCCAGCCAAGGTAAATAAGGCAACTATAAAATCTAACAGATGTCTGTGCCTTATTATTTATGACACTGGGTTAAATAATGCCGCCATGATAATCACAGGACAAATAATAAATAACATTATATAGCCCAACACTCACCATTTAAATTTACAACAGGGGAGGTTGAGTCAGGTGGATAGCTCTTAAGGCCAGTCTCACCTAAGGAGGACCCCATTTTCTCTCACGAAAATGTCAGATGTTCCCCCCATATAGGGGCTTTGGTAAGTGGAAATCCTGGAACTGGTGTGTCCTGGAACAACACGTGACAAGGCTGCCTGTGTGTGCTAGCCTTCCACCCCGCCAGTTCGGGGCCATCGCTCCCCTAAAGCAGGTCTGGCTCTGTGAGTCTTGCTTGAGCAGTTGCTTCCAGTTGGCCCAGCCACACAGTGAGCGAAGAGCTCACCTAGCTGAGCCAAGAGCATCCGCAGGGGAGGCGCTCTAGAGCGCTGCCCCATCTGGCCACTAGGGGGCTCTAAAGTCATGTCTAGGATGGCAGTCTGTCCCTAAGGGTGCAAAATAAAACAAAGACGGCCACAGGGAGGAGGCTTAAGAGTGGGGGTGAGGACTGAATTGCCGGAGGGGTCTACAACACCCAGCAGGGCAGATTTCCCCGCGAGGCTGTCAGCTGTGCCTGTGAGAACACTGGAGGGGGAGAGAACCTGTGGCCCACCTTGTCTGACTGGGAGTACACTGCAGGTTAGTAGTGTCGGGCCTTCCTGGCTGCACTCCTGGGAAGGCCCGATTATCACCAGGTAGGGCAGGGACCTAGCGAAGGCAGGTTTCATACCCAGAGCTAGGTGCAGAGCATCATACAGACCAAGGTTTTGAGGGCTAGCCGTGTGACTTGGATAAGTCTCTTCAGCTCTCCAGGCCTCAGTTCACTCATGTGAAAATTGAGGGCTACCCAGAAGTTGCTGTTATGTGAATGGGCTAGTGGCACAGGTTAGGTATATAGTGAGTACATAAGACATGGGCCAGCCAGGTATGTGGTGGCTGGTCCTCTTTTGAACTTTCCCAGTTAATAACATTATTACTTTTTCTTTTTGAGAGTCTCAAACTCAGTGGATAGCTGAGGATGACCCTGAACGCCTGACCCTACTGGTGGGATCACAGGCATGTGTCACTGTGTCTCTCATGTTATGTGATGGAGTCCAGGGCCTTATGCATGTTAGGGAGGCACTCTCCCAGTGAGCTACACACCCGGTGTGTTATTACTCTCCAAGCAACTGTTACTACAGACATTAAGGAGTGGTTCTGTGAGCCCATCTCTCCGCAAACAACCCCTAGGTGCAAGACAGGGTCCTGGCAGCTCCACTTCATTCAGGAGCCTTGAGTGGGCACATCATTTGGTCAACGGCTCATTGTCTTCACCTTTTTCCTCCTCCTCCTCCTCCCTGATTGCCAGCACTCTGGTTCTGGGCGATTGTCCCAGCCTTCAACCTGCCCTTTGAGCCTTTTGCTGGTTTGGTAGCACCTCAGATGCTTACCTGTGCAGTCATGAACCTGCACAACATTGTCATATGTAAGATGAAGCAGAGACACTAGTAATAACAGCTTCTAAGACTCTAAGGCCATGTGGCTAGCACTGAGGCCACCTAAAAAAGCCCTGGGCTTGGGGGACATATGACCTGGGTTGTGGGCAAAGGGGAAAAATGTCTGTGCCCATACAGTGGATGCATGCTTGTGTTTACACACAGCAATGAAGTAGCCATTCCCACTACAATGTGGACGAGCTTTGAAAGAAGTCAGATGTGTATATATCTCAGTTATTGAAAGGTGTATCTGTATGTGCACCCACGTGTACGCGCTTTGGAACAGTGAAAGCATTGATAGGGGCTGCGGGTGTAGGTCATTTGGTAGAGTGCTTAGCTAGTATGCACAAGGCCCCGGGTTCCATATTCAGCACGATAAGAACCAGGCATGACGGTGCATGCCTGTGATCCCAGCACTTAAGTAGAGGCAGGAGGATTAACTCCAGGTTGTCATCATCTTCATACTGGGTTTGACGACAGCCTGACAGTAAAGCAGGGGCTTCAGGACTAGCATCTCAGGCTCTAAGCCATAACTCATGACCCCACTGGCCTTGTGCAGGTCTTTGATTTTTGTGAACACTTACTGAGCTATAGCCCCAGCTGCCGTGCGAGCATTTTGGCCTCTCTGAGTGGGGAGACAGCTTGGGGCAGCTTGGCTGGGGCGAATTCAAGGATGAAGTGTGTGGGAGTGTGGGTGTATGCGTGTGCCATGCTTAGCACAAGACACTTTCTCGATGGCGGCTGCTTGTGTGTGTGACAGGAGCCCACCCTGCTGCAACTGGGAAAGCCAGGAGTATCCACGCTCCAGAAAGCCTGCCTGACGGCACTGATTAATCATTCTCAGATGGCCTGAGATGCAGTTCCGCGGATGAGCTCCGGCCTACTAGGCACACGGTGTCATAAAAACAGTGATGATACCCGGAATGAAAGGAGAGGAGACAGGTCCCGGGCTCAGGCTCTGCCCTTAGTGGTTCTTGCTTGCCCCTCACCCTCGCATGCTTGCACTAGCTTAGGCTGCTTCTGGGAGGGCTGAGCAGAGCCTGCAGAAGCCAGGCCTCCTCCCGGCACCGCAGAGCCCCTGGTACTACACCGGGCCTTTTCCCTGTAACCTCCAGGAGTACCTGGCAGCTGTAGATCTCTCAGTAGGGACTGCAGAGGCTCCTGCTGGCAGCTTGGGCAGGCTGCCTCCCTCGTCCTCCTCTGGCTCTGCAGGACACAGCTCCTTGACGAGGCCAGGGCAGGATGCCCAGGTCCAGGCAACTGCAGTATTCTGGTACCAATCTCAAGGCCATCTGAGGGGCCGGCTCCCCATCTGCTTTCTCTGGGTCTCTTTCCATCCTGGCCTCTCTTTCCCTATCTAAAATCAAACAGCTTGCATCTGGATCATTCTTAAATTTTAGAAGAGGGTCGCAGACACTGCCTCTGAACAGTCCTCATAGATGCACAGGACACGGTATTTTGTTCAATTTACAAGTCACTTCCGCTCCTACCAGACCCACCGAGAACCTGCCAGGTTGAGAATTTCTTCGTTTCTTTTTGATTGGTTTGGGTTTTTGCTCTCTGGATCCCTAGGGCTTTAGAGTGCGAAGCACATGTTCCTTTCATCCCCATCCCCACAGAGCTGCTGCTGCTGTTTGCAAAAAAAAAAAAAAAAAAAAAAAAAAAAAAAAAGCAAATTGCAAAACAAGGGTAAGTACAGGACGGTTGTTTAAAAGCCTAGGTTTTAAGATACACTTTGGAATGCAGAGGGAAGTCTGCAGAGTCAAAGGATGGGCAGCTCCAGGCTCCTCTCTGGAGAGCAGGGCCTCCTGGGCTCTCACAGAGCCCGCAGACACGTCTGTCGTGGGGTATGCCTTTTACACGTTTGTTTTTAGGGATTCCTTTCCATTTAAAGTACTTTCCTAAAGCAGGTATGGTGGCAAACACCTGTGCTCCCAGCACCCACGAGACTGAGGCAGGAGGGTTTTGAGTTTGAGGCCAGCTAGGGATACACAGCAAGTTCCAGGCTCCACTGGGAAATCCTGTTTCAAAAGAAGCAACATAAAAAGAAAACAAAATGTTAAAGGGGGGGGGGGGCTAGAGAGATGGCTCAGTGGTTAAGAGCACTGTCTGCTCTTCCAAAGCACCCAGGTTCAATTCCCAGCACCCACATGGCAGCTCACAACTGTCTGTAACTCCAGTTCCATGGCATCTGACACCTTCACACTGATGCACATCAAATAAAATTAAATAAGTTATTTAAAAAATGTTAAAGTGAAATAAAATAAAATGTCTGTGTAATTTCATTAACAATTTCAAATTCCCTAGGCCACTGATCCTTTTGTGGAGCATACTGAGAGTCAGCAAGGGACCCAGAATAATCAAGAAGACTCAAGCCTTGGAAGTCTGACTCACAGATCATCCATAGCATGAAGCCATGACTTAACACTTAGCCCTGGGGCCCTAAAGGCAAGACAGTAAACCCATAAAGGCCTTGGCTTATCCTCCAAAAGGGTGAATGGTAGTTCCTACACGTCAGAGAGTTACTTACTTTGGTAAGATGAAATAAAAGTAGTAGGTTTTTATTTATTAAATAAAAGACTCAAATTTGGAGGTGAAGGAGAAAGATCAGGAGCTCCAGGTCCTGCTTGGCTACATACTGAGTCCAGGGTTAGCCTGGGCTACATGAGACCCTGAAGAGAGGGAGAGGAAAAAAAAAGAAAGGGAGAAGAAAGGAGAAAGGGAGAAGAAGGGAGGGAGAGAGAGAGAAAGATAGAGATTGTTTTGAGGACTCTGCCTGGTTACCCAGTGGAAGTTGTAGGTTTCATTTGCTATAGGCAACTTTTCCCCAAAGGCTGGATCTCAAAGTAGACCCCCCAGAAGGCCTCCCCAAGGCCAGGAGCACAGAGGACAAATGTAGCTCATGGGATTTGGCTGGACTGGCATCTGGCACCAGTTCAACCATGAGGCTATAAAAACCCAGACATCACCTCATTGCTGTCTCATCAAAAAAGGAGCATTTTCCTGCATCCCTTTCCAGAGGACGAATTCCTGCCAGTGTGCTGCCTGGGAGGAAGTTGGGGCAGGGTGGAGAGGCTACAGAGTTCTCTTCCTCTTGGGGGTCAGAGGAAAGGCCCAGCATCATGGCAGCCCTGGCCTGCGTCTTGGTAACCGTGTGGGGACCCTCTACTCTTACCCCTGCTCTGTAACCCTGTCTCTCTGTGATGGACGTGTTAGCATCCTTGTCTAGTGAGAACCTGCTTCTTAAGGCACAGGGTCCTCGGTTGTGGCTACAGTCTGGATTTACAGTACCTCCAACTCCAGAGCTGGAGGTCTCAGCTTCCCAGGAGCCAGGAGGCCTTTGCTGTGAGCATAGCTCTCCTCTCTCTCTGTGTTGTCCAGATGGGCTTTCCTGCCTCAGCCATTTAAGTAGCCAGTATTATAGGACTGTATCACATCCCTTTTGCTAGTACAACTCTCCTTCAAATTCCATGGGGGAATTCTGGGCAGGTCTGGAACCCCTCCTGAATACTCTGGTATTCCTCTCAGGAGTATATGGTCAGCCGGTTAATGTTGACAAGTGTTCCTGCTGTTTGGGTATTTGCAGTGCGACCTTGGACCCACTGCCTGGCCTTCCACTGCATGCTCAGCCTCCTGAGAACTTACCTCTGCAGACTTCATTTTCCAAGCTCCTTTGCCAGCCAGCGCTGGTTAGGTCCAGCCAATGAGAAACACCAAGGGGCCGGCATTGGTTTTAGTGTGTAGGGGCTGGGATTTCCCCAGGGTCTCTGTTCCTCAAGGACACTGTCACTCACAGTTCCAAAGGGCTTAGATCTGGTCATACAGTCTACACGCGCACACACACACACACACACAGGCTACTTAACTCCCATTGGACTTTTCCAATTGCCCTTCTTGTGCTCCCTATTTTTCTCCTAAAGCATCTACTTCAAATCTCTTTCTCTCACATACACATCTTTTAAAATTTGTGTGAAATAGCTGGGTGGGTTTTTGTGTTGTTTCTCAAAAGCTCATTTTGTGTTCGAAAAACATCTCAGGCTGAGGATGCCGCTCCGTAGATAGGGTGCCTGCAGAGCATGCACAAAGCCCCGCTTCCATCCCCACTGCAGAAACCAGGCATGGGAGGTGGAGACAGGAAGACCAAAGCTCAAGGTCATCCCTGGCTACATCTTGTCTCTAAATAAATGACTATGGCATCTTCTCGGTTGTTTAAGTTCACTCCCACACATTCCCAGGGCTCATGCCGTGCCCCAGCCGTCACTGTCAATTCTCCAAATCCTGTGGGCCGCCTGCTTGTGACTTCCACTCTGCAGGTGTCAAAGAGCTGCTCGGGCATCCCTTCTCAACCATACCAAATCCCATGGGGTTAACAGGAGGAAAGACTGAGGCTGACTCCCCGACCAGGGATGTCTATAACCCCCACTCTGGCTTTCCGTGAGCCCCTCCCTTCCTCTCCTGACCTGGGCACACACACGCTGCTGTCCCCTCTCCAGATGAGAGCGGATTGCTGTCATTGGATTCCTCCACTGAGCGGCACCTGCTCGGAGGTGTGGGGGTGTTCTGGGTCTCGGCTGCCCATCTACCTAAGGACGCCAGGTAAAAGCACAGCAATAATGACAGTAACTACAATCCGCATCTTGTTGGTGCATATTCAGTCCCAGTCTGTGGGAAAGAGCCTGAGTTCTAAGCACTGGCTCCAAGACCCTGACGCCTCCAGAATAAGAGGCAAACTGTACACTGGAAAAGCCCCAGGGTCTCTAGAATTAACTCAGTCTCCCCTATTCCTCAAGGAGATTTCAACCTTTGGATGTCTGTCCTTGGAGAGAGGAGGATCCCTAGGGTCACTCATTCACCTAGGGTGGGGAGAGTCAAGAAGCCTGTTGAAGGGCAACCCCTACAACCTGGTGGAGCCCTGGAGCACAGCAGTGACCGGGGCAGTGAGCAGGAGCGTGGCACAAGGCGAGCGCTGGCCAGGCAGCTGGCCATGGGGAGGCACAGCAGCTACAGGAGGAGGAGCCCAGAGCTCAGGGGGGGGCACCAAAGACTCAGGGGCCCACACTGCTGCCAGGGCATGGTGGGCCCACAGTATGGGGTGGAAGGCATCTCACAGACTCCAATAAACACACACTGGACTTGTCTGGGAGTATAGAAACCTGCTTAGAAAGAGTTAGAGACACATCCTGAGCTTTTTAAGGACTTATGTTAGCTGGGAATGGGTCACTGCACTGTCTTCATTTGGAGAAAGGCTTTTGGATTTCTGAGCCATTTACAAACAATTTTAAGAGCTCAGAACCCGAGGCTGGGAGTGTCACTCGGGGGAAGAACGTTTGTCTCGGCTGCCCTGGTTCCAGCCCCAGCGCTACAGCGTGCACAGGACGCACAGTGGGGTATTCAGCATCTCCCAGCAAGACCCTTGGCCCATGGTCAGGGTTCGGTACACGGGTACTGGGGCTGAGTCCGCTGCAAGAACCAGACAGGTTGACAAATGCTCTGATCGAGAAAGCTGAGTGTTAAGCCAGAAAAAGTCTTCCCCAGGAGGGCGTGGCAACTGGTTATCCTGAAAAAGTACACACACAAGCCACAGGCAGAGCAGGCTGCGCTCATGTACACAGGAATATACAATCATTGGGCTATGACGGAGCACATATTTAAGCCCAACACTCAAGAGGCAGAGGATGGCTGAATTCAAGGCCAGCCTGGTCTATAGAGCGAGTTCCTGGACAGATAGGGCTACACAGAGAAACCCTGACTCAAACAACCAAACTAAACTAAACTAAAAGAAAAAAGGAATCTACAGTCATGCTCATATACACACACACATATATATAATAACAAAGAAAAAGAGAAATTATGTTATTATGTCATAATTTTCAAAACAATTTTTTTTTTTTTAAAGAGAAAGATGATTGTTAGAATGAGTGTAGCATGGGGGAAACAAGAAAAAAAGTTCCACTCATCCCAACAGAGGCAATGAAAGAAAGGTTCCCATTTTTTGGGACAGATAGGGTCTCGCCATGTATTTACGGCTGGCCTGGGTCTCACTGTGTAGACCAGGCTGGCCTTGAATGCATAGGGACCCACCGGTCTCTGCCTCCCAAGCTCTAGGACTAAAGGTGTGCGCCACCTAGCTTGCTTGCTTGCTTTCCTTTTTTTTTTTTTTTTTTTTTTTTTTTGAGACAGGTTTTCACATAGCTCAGGCAGGCCTTGAACTTCTGACTGGGATTACAGACTTGTGCCATTATGCCTGACTCAAAGTAGATTCTGGACTAGCAGTGAGTGGATGAACCAGTGGAGGGGGATCAGGAATGAGCAAGGGAGAATAGCAAGAGCAATGGCTGTCGCATGAGAGCCAACAAGTTATTCCAGGAGTGGGAAGGAAGCCTGCACTGGGAACAATGGGAAGAACAGCATTGTTTACAGGAACTATAGGCGTCAGATCTCAAGCCTCTTCTGGATGACCTTGGGCCAGCTGAGCAACCTCTCTGCTAACTGAGCCGAGGTGCTGTCACAGTTCTAAGACGGAGGTACTGCACGGAGGTGCTGTAGGCCTGCTCTCCACAGGAGCAGAGCAACCATTGGAGAGCAGACTGTCAAGCTCCTGGCCGTCCTACGCCCTCCTCACAGACCCCCAGTGTTGGGACCCACTCGGATGTCCCTCTTCCTGCCTGCCATAGAGCTGGGATCACCTAGAACACTTGGAGATGCCACCGCCAAGTGCTGTGTCACCACTGCCTTGAGCAACACAAACGCATCTTCCTGCTGTTGCCTGGAGCTTTGGCCTGGATCCTGGGAGCGAGGCTAGGGATGCTGGGCCTTGAGGGAGCAGGAGACCCATGTTTACGGTTGCTTGCTAGTGCTGGGCCCAGCACAGGGATCCTATTTTAACGGCTGGGACTAGAGACTAGAAGCACTGAGGGAGGCAGGAGTCCTGTCCAAAGCCACAGAGCTGCAAGGCTGCGTGGCTCCTCCTCCTCCGCTATTATACCTCTCTTTTTGGTCGGCTCCTGTCTGCCTAGTTGTCATGGTCCCCATGGGGACACATAAGTGCTTCAGTTGAAGGACTCATTGGCAGGGAGATATGGAGGGGAATTAGAAATATGGATAGTGGTAGCTAGCTGGCTTCCAAATCATTTACCCAGACAAATGGAGAAACTGGGGGACATTGAGTTTTGCTTTAATTTTCCCCCTAAGACACTTGAAGACACCCAGCCCAACATAGTTATGTTGGGACAACCTGCCCTAACATCTTGGAGGCCTGCTGGGCCCAGGCTGTGGTCTGAAACAGCCTGACCATCTGCAAACAGGGACCTAGACAGAGCTCTCCAAGAGGACTGTTTGCCAGCAGTTCTGGAGAGAGCCCACAGAGAGCCGTAAATCAGGCACTGCGGCTCTGGTGCAGTGCAGAGAACAGGCAGGCGCCAGGGCCCAGAAGATCCCCTACGGTGGCCCAGGCTCCGCAGAGGGACCGGCTTGTGAGCTGGTGCTGAGTTGGGCTCAGATGGTTCCAGCTCAGGGTGAGCTGAAGGCCAGAGAGGACCCCTGAGTGGCACCTGGTGATTGTCCCTGCAGCTAGGTGGAAAGAGAGGTAGGAGGAAGGCCTCGGGCCCTGACTTCTACAGCTGGCTCTGGAGACCAGAAGCAGTCTGGAGTTTCTGGCTAGGAGGGGCCATATGGGGAAGGAAAAACAGAAATTGAGAGTCCAAGGCAAGACGATGACATAACTCGCTGACAAGGTAGCTGAGGTGGTGTCACAAACAGTACTTTGTGAGCGATGACCACTTTTATGACAGCAATTGAGAATATTGTTCTGGTGCAGAGCAGGGAGCAGAGAATACAGGCACTCCAGTCCTGGCTCTGCTGGGCACCACAGAACACCCTGAGTACTGTGATGGTGGCCTGCAGAGCTGGGTCAGAGGTCTCCAGCTCAGCACCTTGTGGGGCATACAGTTGGGAGTTCCTGTTCTGTGTCATGCATAGTGCCTTGAACGACATTAGCCCCCAGAAAACAGCCACAAGGGATGAAGGAAGCCAACCCATACAGGGCAGAGAGAGAAACAGCAACCCCATAGTCTGAAGTAGTTTTAAGTGTGTCGAGAGGCAGCCAACCCCTGGAAAGCCACTCCTATTCCAAGGTGACAAAAAGCCCAATGAGCCATATGCCTTACTTGCTCTCCCTCCCCTTCCCCTGCAGCAGACAGCAGGCCGGGCCCCTCCTCTCCCCCCAGCCTAGGAGGGAGGGCCATCTGCAGAACACTGGGGTAAAGCACTTAGGATGCAGTCATGATATTCCGGACACAGAGCTTTGCATCTAACTCTGCCAGCAATATTCACCGTCAGCGTCTGCTGTGTAGCAAGGAGGGTCATAAAGACTCTGACCATTCTCAGAGTCCGCACCCTCCGGTCTCCCAGCCCCTGATGGCCTCCGACCTTCCCCACCTTGCTTCTGCTTCCACGTTACCTATAAATGACCCTCTACATCTGCATTAGTCTAGGACCCAGGGCTGGAGCGACGTCTCAGGGGCCAAGACCTCAGACTGCTCTTCCAGAGGACCCGAGTTCCTTTCCCAGGACCCACATCAGGTAGCTCGTCGGTCTCGAACTCTAGCCCCAGGCTATCTGATTTCTCTGGCCTCTGGATATCTGTACTCAGGTGCACATACCAACACACACACAATTTCAAACAACAAAAATAAATCCTAGGCTGGGTGGTGTTGGCACAGGTAAACATGTGAGTAAGCCCAGCCCTCAGGAGGCAGAGGCAGGTGGGTCTCTGAGGTCAAGGCCAGCCTCATCTACAGCAGGAGTTCAGGACAGCCAGGGCCACACAGAGAAACCCTATATTGAAAAACAAACAAAAAGCCCATGCCCCCCCCCCCTGCTTCCTGCCTGTGGGTCAGAATATAAACTCTCTTTCTTTCTCTCTTTTTCTGCCTCCCGCTTGTAGATTAAAATGTGAGCTCTGGCCAGGCACAGTGGCACATGCCTATAATCCTAGCACTCAGGAGGCAGATCTCTGCGAGTTTGAAGCCAGCCTTATCTACAAAGTGAGTTCAGGACAGCCAAGGCTACACAGAGAAACCCTGTCTTGAGAGAAGATGTGAGCTCAGGCGTTCCCTGTCTCCATACCGTCACTCTGCCGTCACAGACTCTAGCCCACAGAAACCATATGCCCAATTAAATTATTTCATTTAAAAGTTGTCTTGGGGCTGGAGAGATGACTCAGAGGTTAAGAGCACTGGCTGTTCTTCCAAAGGTCTTGAGTTCAATTCCCAGCAACCACATGGTGGCTCACAAGCATCTATAATGAGATCTGGTGCCCTCTTCTGGCTTGCAGGTGTACATGCAGGCAGAACATTGTATACATAGTGAATAAATAAATCTTAAAAAAAAAAAAAAAAGTTGTCTTGGTCATGTTGTCCCTTCCTAGCAATAGAAAAGTGACTATGACAGTGCATATGGCACATTTTCTCTTCTTGTACATTTGCTGGGGACACAAACATTGAGACTAATTCCATAACCCAGTTGTTGTGAATAGTGCAGCAGTAAATGGCAGATCTCTAAGTTCAAGGCCAGCCTTATCTACAAAGTGAGTTACAGAACACCTAGGGCTACACAGAGAAACCCTGCTTTGAAAAACCAAAGTAAAATAAAAATGAAAATAGTCCTTTAGGAGCTGGGCAGTACTGGTGTATACTTTTAATCCCAGCCCTTGGGAGGCAGAGGCAGGTGGATCTCTGTGAGTTCAAGGCCAGCCTGGTCTACACAGTGAGTCCAGGACAGTCAGGACTACACAGAGAAACCCTGTCAGGGAGGGAGGGGATATTATCTCAGGTGCTCCCTGTTGCCATATCTTGCTCTGCCATCAGAGACTTTAGCCAGGAGTGACAGAGCTGAATCATGTGACAATTCTACTTTGAGTTTGTTGAGGAGCCTCCATGTTGCATTTTTAGAGACAGGGTCTCACTGGGTCACCTCGTCTGTCCTGAAACTCACTCTGTAGACCAGACTGGTCTCCAACTCACAGAGATCCACCATCCCCTGCCTCCTAAATTCTAGGGTAAAGGCATGCACCATCATGCCCAACTTTGCCATGCTTTTCAAGTTTTTGGTAGTTTTTCTGAGAAAAACTGTTTCCTGGGAAAGTCATAATTTCCTGGGTTTTCATATGTTCAGCAGCAGCGTACAACCATCACCACGATGGATTTTTAAAACATCTTTCTCAGCCCCAGAGGAACCTCCAATCCCCTCACTGCCTAGCTCACCTAGGTGGAGTCTCATAATATTCAACACCTTTTGATTGAGGAGGTTCTTTCTTTCCCCTGGATGGTGCTAGGGCAAGTGCTCCACCAATGGGCCAATCTCTAGCCCCCAGGCCAACCGCTGACCATTTCCTTGATGGAAGTGAGAGGCTGAGACCCATGACCTAACTTTATCTAAGGACCCTGACCAAACTATGATAAAGGTTTAAAGACAGAAATCCTCTTCTTTCTCGCTGACTCCTAAAGTTTTTGAGCCTGGGGCGGGGGGGATAGGGGAGTTCTTCCAACTCAAGGCTCCAATTCTAAATTCCTCCATAACACTCAGGGGTATGACAGAGAAAGCTCAGACCCAGGAAGTCCACTTCACTTCTTTTTTATTTGTTTGTTTTTGATACAGGGTTTCTCAGTATAGCCTTGCTGTCCTGCTTAGACTTGCTTTGTAGACCAGGCTGGCCTTGAGTTCACAGCGATGAGACTACAGCGATGTGTCACTGTGCCTGGCTCCACTTGACTTCTCCATGAATCCTGTGCCCAGTCCTTTAGCTGTGCTGCCTCCTTTGGGAAGCTCGCCCTAGCTGCTGAGCTTTCTTGGTTATATGTGTTTGTCTGTGCAGGTGGTAGACTGGCATCCTGAAGAAGAACCAGGGTCACTGAGAGAGGCCCAGCAGGACAGGAAGGGAAAGAACGCTGTGCTGTCAAGCAGGATGCTGGAGCGGGTTCCAGGTCCAGGGGAGCAGACATCCAGCCAGCACCCCGGCCAATCAGGCTCTCATCCCTCCACTCCTAACAATCACCTGGGAAATGGCACCATTAGGTTCATGGTCTAGGAAAACTGCAAACCTGAGAGGTTGGTGGTCTGCATAAGGCACAGGCACCCACTAAGACTGATGTGCTAATTTTCAAATTGCCCCTCCCCCCTGGAACAGTATAAGTCAGGGATTCCTGTTCGAGGGCCCGTGGCTCTCCAACTATTCCTCCATCAGATAGTATAAAAGTAGTTTTGTGGGCTGGAAAGGTGGCTGGGGGTGAAGAGCTCTGCTGGAGTTCCTAAAGAGGAGGGATCATGTTCATGGCTGAACCCTGGGTGCTGCCTGGAGCAGACTCCAGGAAATGTCTGTGGATGAGAACACAGGTGGGGGAAGGAGAACCAGTACCAGTGTGTGGACTTGTGAATCAAGAACTCATTTGAGAGTTTGTGCGTAAGGCCCTGGGCTCTGTCCCAGCAACAAACACAAGAAGAGAATCTTGGCAAATTATTGCTTGCTAGATGCTGTGGCAGAGGGTTCCAGAGTTTGCGGTTAACAGGGGCTACATTGTGAGACCTTCTCTCAAAAACCTAAATTAGTTATTATCATTTCCTAACACTTGTATCAAAAGCATGGTATAATTCCAGCCCTGAGGAGGAGAAAGAGGGATCTTCCCTGGGACCTACTGGCCAGCTCGCTGATGATTCAGATCCTGTCTCAATAAACAGAGTGGTGGAGTATAGTGGCACAATCCGTTAGTCCCAGCACTCAGGGAGGCACAGGCAGGTGGATCTCTGTCAGCGTGAGGCCAGCCTGGTCTACAAAGCAAGCTCCAGGACAGTCAGAAATTCTGTCTTAAAAAAAGCAAAAAACCAACCAAACAAAATAATGCAGCGTGACTGAGGAAAACACCCAGCACTGACCACTGGCCTCCACAGCTCTGCACACACGCACACCCGCGCGCACAGAATCTCCGGACAGTTTGGCATCTTGGCCCTCTTGAAGATGAACCCACACGATCCCGCAGTTTTGGATGTGCCTAGCCCACACTGCTCATCGAGGGACGTGGTGGCAGGAGGGCACCCACGGTGCTTACTGTGAGCACAGGACAGCTATCCCAACACCCCCCTCTCTCCTCACACAGCCCGGACCCCTCCCCAGAAGTTGCTGCCAGCCTGAGACCTGGGCAGGGAAGACCTGCAGCCTCAGAGGTCAGGGTGGCCTGAGCCCCAAACCTGGCTCTTCCACAAACTCAGCAGGACCCTCCTCTCTGATACCATCATGGTCCCAGGGGGAGGAGCTAGGCACTCCCCCAGGGCCCTGACAGCACAGACACCCCACCCACCACCAGAGTCCAGAGTTTTCTCCTCAAATCCCAGGGACACCAGTGAGTCCCACTGCAACCATGACTACTCCACTTGAAAAAGACAAAACCCGTGATCCAGAGAGGAGAGGTGCTTCAGGTGCCTACCCTGACATGGTGGTGTTGGCATTCAGCTTTGGGTTAGGCTGATGGGATGCTCTAGCTCATCCAGGAAGTAAGTGTTATAGTCACTGCAGATATCTGAATGTGTCGGTCATCACCAGGGATCTGCTGAGCAAGGGAGGAAATTGATGCTCATTAGAAATTCTCAGACCTGGAAAAGAGCTTGTCTAGCATGTGGGAGACCCAGGGGTCATCTCCAGTATAGGGTGGGAGGGGCACAGACAGACAGACAGACAGACAGATAGAATAATAAGAGAAGGAGGAGCAGTTGGAAGAGAAGAGGGAGGAGGAAAAAGAAATACTCAGAGGACGTATTACGCTGAATTGCAGTTTGTCATATTACCTGGAAAGTATTCAAGATGGAAGGGTGATTGGGGATGTAGCTCAGGATAGTTGTCTAGTGTCCACGCTGTCTGACATCCTATCCTTAGCCACATGTATACACACACACACAGACACACACACACAAACACGGTGGTGGAGAATGGTGGTCCAAGCTTGGCGTCCCAGCACTGCTGTCTAAGGGATTCTATTTCTGTGACCAAACACCCTGATCATAAACACCTTGGAGTTTATTTCAGCAGGGTCTCAGGCCATACTCCATTGCTGAGGGAAGTCAGGGCCTAAACTGGAAGGCAGCAGCTGATGCAGAGGCCACAGAGGAATGCTGCTTACCAGCTTGTTCGCCATGTTTAGCTTGACCTGCTTTCTCATAGAACCCAGGACCACCAGCCCAGGGATGGCACCACCCACCCTCCACATCAATCACTAGTTAAGAAAATGCCCTACAGCCTTGCCAATGGGCTAATCTTGTGGGAGCATTTCACGTGGGCTATTCCTCCATTCTTTCACTAATGCCCAAATCCTGGGCCCCTAGATGCAAGAAACTTCCTACTCCCACAAGCTCATGGCCTGGGAAGGGTCAGAAGATGTACGTGCCAGTGACTCCAGGCCTTTGCCTAGGTCCCACAATGCACACTTAGGAAATGCGCAAGACGCACAGCACCAGAGACAATATGGAGGATGAGGAAGGCATCCTGGGGAGGCCAGCTCTCAAGCGGGACAGCGTGGTCTTCCAGAGCCAGGCTGTGAAACCTGTCTCTGTCTGTGTCTCTGTCTTTCTGTCTCTCTCTCTCACACACACACACATACACACACCAGTAAGAGTGTCACCAACTGTCCTTCACAGATAGCTAAGATCTCAAGGGCTACTCTGCCTCCTCTGCCCTCCACCACTAACACCTTATAGCTGCAGCTCAAGCGCCCACTCTGGTGTGGCTGGGTCTCTGGTACAGGTCCACCTGGGTCTCCTTTAGTCTTCTGACCTAAGCACAGGGCTGAGGTAGACACTTTAGGAGCTTTCCTGGCACACGTCTTCCACGCTGGCATCTCCTGCCTTTGAGCGAGTGCCACGGTGCTGTTGGGCTGTCTATGTCCTCACACAGCCTGACTGCAGAGTGACAGGTCAGAGTGTGCTGTCCCAGGAAGGATAGATTCATCTCCACCCAGCCTGGAGTTGCAGAACCCCATTGAGCTATTTATTTTTATGAGGGTCTAATGTATCTGAGGCTGACCCTAAACTTCTGATGTCCCTGCCTCTGTCTCCCCAGCATGACCGGTTGGTGCAGTGCAGGGGACCGGTGAATGGCATCCCTAGCCCCTGGGGCCTCGTTCAAAGCCCAGTCTTGCCTCACTGACCCGTCAAATTTGACCATCAGGAGTGAAAAATGTTTGTGTCTGTTTTGTTTTTTGGAGATAGGGTTTCTCTGTGTAGCCTTGGCTGTCCTGGACTCACTTTGTAGACCAGGCTGACCTCAAACTTAGAGATCCGCCTGCCTCTGCCTCCCAGAGTGCTGGGATTACAGGCATGAGCCACTGCGCCCCAGCTTCTTCGGTTTGTTTTGAAGACAGGGTCACACTATCTAGCTCTGGCTGTCCTGAAACTCACTGTGTAAACCAGGCTGGTCTCTCCGTCTCCCAAGCACTCCGAGTAAAGGTGTTATCAATATACCCAGCTGGGGAGTGAACCTTTTTTTTTTTTTTTTTCATTTCCATTATTTTCTTTATTTGTTGAATCTATGAGGTTCAAACCCAGGGCCTTGCATATCCTATGTAAGTACTGAGCTAATGAAGTGAATGAACTTTTAATCCAGCTGCTAATCATTTCAAGTTTCAGCAGCTCCCTCTGCACTCTGGCATCGACTACTCTGGCCTGTGGATTCCTCCTCCTCTGGTGTAGTGTGGTGTGGGGCCTCTCCAGCCCCTCTCCCTGCCAGGCACACTCCTGACCCCCGAGTTCTGCTCCGCAGGAGGACGATCCTGTATACCTGCTGGTACCACACGAGTCAGCAGCCTCAGCAGCCGGAACAAGCAGGCAGGTGCTCACAAGCTGAGGCTGCTCAACCGCTTCCTTGATGACTCAGACCTACCGGGTGAAAATCAATCATCCACCCATCACTGCTTCTGACCCGGGCGTCTCCAGGACTGGGCATTATCGGAAAGCTGAGCCCATCATCATTTTGACTTCCTGACTGTGCTGTCTGGGAATTCTCCCTCTCCCATGCCTCCCAAGGCAACCTAGAAAACATAAAAACCGAAGCCAGTTCTCAACTCCCCTTGCTTCCAGTCAGGTGCCAGAATGACCCCCAGAGCAGAGCCTCCTGCAGCTGTCAGGAGCTGGAGAGGTGCTGGCTCGGCCGGGCCTTCCTGTGAAGTGACGTGTGATCGGCCTTCTCACAGCTGAGGATACCTGCTTCGAAGCCCAGAAAATCGGGTTTGAATTCCAGTTACACCGAAGTCAAGCTGTGTGATTTGGGGCAAGTTAGTCAACCTCTCCGCGCTGAAGTAGGTATAGTGACAGTACTCACTATACCTACTTGGAGGTACTAAGGGGTAGGCCTAAAAGCAGAGGCGCTAGCCAGGCACTAGGGCACACATCTACAATCCCAGAACTTGAGAGGCAGAGACAGAAGGATAGCGAGCTTGAGTCCAGTCTAGGCTCTGTAGAGAGTCCAAGGCTAGCCTAAGCGATGCAGTAAGATCCTGCTTTAAAACAAAACAAGAAGGGCTCAGAGGTCAAGAGCACTGACTGCTCCCTGCAAAGAACCCAGGTTCAATTCCCAACACCTACATGGTAGCTTCCAACTACCTGCAACTCCAGTCCCAGGGGACCTTTTACCATCTTCTGACCTCCACAAGCATCAGGTACACACACAGCACTCACACACATGCACGGAAAACGCTCAGACATGTGAAATAATAACAATAAATCTAAAAACAAGAAAACCGAGACCCGGGGATGCAGCAAGGCAGAGCACCGGCTGGCTAGCATGCACACACATGCCTCTGCGTCTGCCTCCTAGTGTGAATGAAAACAAATAGGACCGTTCTCCCTTTCCGTAGACACAAGCTTCCGGTGTGCTGCTGCTTAGCTTCCTGCTCCAGGTAAGGAGCGGTCTAAGAGCTGAGGAGGACCTGTGAGGAACAAACCCCACTGCATCCCTAGATAAAGGTCCCTCAGGACAGACAGACTAACTCAGGAGCCATAGTCAGAAATCCACTCAACCAAACAGCCCAGAATAGGTGTGGGAGCTGTGGGTGTGGGGTGAGCCAGACCTGTGAATTCACCCAGCAGCACGCAGCCTTTGAGGTAGAATCCGGCTTTCCCTCCACCCCCATGGAGTCCCAGGGCTTCAGAAGTGTGGGCCGCCATGCAGGCCACTGAAGGCTCCGTCAGTACTAGGCGGTCCAGAGGTGTCGAGGCTGTGGGTGGAGCCACAAAGGGAAGACACACAACCGCACATGCTTCTGTCTAGGCTTGCTTCCTAGAGGGTGTAAGGGTGGCAGGCTACCCTTGTTACTACAAACCAGATTCGAGGCAAGCAAAAGGAGGACACATCTTAGAAGGAAGAGGTTGGCAGGGGCAGGAGAATGAAGGCTAAGACAGAATTAGGAGAAACTCAGGAGAAAGGAGGTGGCATATGCTAGGAGCAGAAGAGGAGATGAAGGGAGAGGAGAAGAAGGGAAAAGGGAGCTAGCTAGAGAAAGGAAGGGGCAGTCAGCAGACGTGGGGTAGTATGGTCACTGAAGAGAAAGAAGCAAAAACAAATAAGCAGACGTCACAGACATAAAACTGCTGAACAGGGAAGGTGAGTCTGAAGGTGGCAGAGTGGGCAGGGCCTGAGCCCAGCAAAGGTGCCTACATGCTGGATGTGCCCCTCCCCAAGCACCCTGGTGAGCTGGCTACCCAGCAAAGCTGAGGTTGGAAACTGTCCACAAGCCTGGTGCTGAAATGTTCCTGCTGATTACGCAGAGCATCGATGTCATTTCTCAAGTCCTTGCTAGGCACCTACTGTATGCAACCATTATTCCAAGCACGGGTGAAAATCAGCAGTGGATAAAACAGACAAATATTTCTCCATACAAAGCTTACGCTGTGTAAGAGAAGACAAGGTACACCTTATTTAGGACAAAGAGAAGCAGCAAGGCTGGTGAGATGGCTGTGGGTAAAGGGGCTTGCTGCCAAGCCAGACAATCGGAGTTCAAGCCCCAGAACACACATGGTGCAAGGAAAGAACCAAGTTAGTCTCTGACCTCCATATACATATATATACACACACACATACACACACGCAATAAATTTTGGGAGGTACATACAGAAGATCATGAGTTCAAGGTCCGTCTCAGCTCTATACTGAGTTTAAGGCCAATGCAGACTACCAACATGGGAAAGATGGAGGTAAGGAGGAATGAAGGAAAGGGAGGTAGGTGGTTTTGAGTACTGAAACCCACGTGATGGAAAGAGAGGCGAGTTCTCTAGCCTCCACACACATGCTGTGGCCTGTGTGCAGCCCCTGCACACACTCACTCACACACATAAAGAGACAGACAAGTAAGCAGGCGAATGTGTGGAGGTCTGAATGAGATCCCCCCAATTCCTGGACACCTGAATACTTGGTCCCCAGTTGGCAGCACCATTTAGGGAGGCTCAGAGGGTGTGGCCTTGCTGGAGGAAAGGTGTCCCCAGCGGTATGCCTTCCTACTCATCTGTTTGCTGCTGGGGCTTGAGATGTCCGTTCTCAGCTCTTCCTGCCGTCATGATTCCTAGACAGTGATGGACCATCATCCCTCTAGAACTGTGAGCCCAAATAAGCCCTTCCTTCTACAACTTGCCCTCGTCGTCGTGGCGTTTATAAGAGCAACGGAAAAGTAGCTGACGTGAAATGTGATGCTCTTTAGAAAGAGGACTCACGAGATGGCTCAGCAGTTAAGAGTATGTCTGCTTCTGCTCTTCTGGGTTCCATTCCCAGCACCCACATGGCGGCTCACAACTGTCTGTAGCTCCAAGCCCTGACCCCCTCATACAGACACACATGCAGGCTAACCACCAGGGCACAGAAATAAAGTTTATTAGAGAGAGAGAGAGAGAGAGAGAGAGAGAGGAAGGGAGCTTGGCTCACTCGAGGGCCTGGATTCAACACTAAAAACAAAACAGAACCCAGGATGTGCAGACGCTGGGCGCAGGACTCTCAGCAGAGGCCAGACCCTCCCCATCTTGGCTCCAGGAAGCTACCATCCCTTCTTCGGACTTCCCATCCTCCCCCCAAACAGCTGGGCCCTGCTGTGGAGGGGTCAGGGTTATGTGCAGTGCGTCTTAGGCTTGGATGATGATTTGAGACCTCGGGTTCCATCACTGAGTTAGCTCAGATAACCCACTCCCTCACTCAGGCCTCCGTTTACACATCTGTAAAATAGACATAAGGGCCCCTGCACAGAGGGGTGCCACTGTGGAGGTGCCAAGGACAACGTACTGTGAAAATTCTCTGCTGTGCACACGGGAGGGGAGAGCCCCGCTTACACTGCAGCCTGCCTCTGAGTCGCCAGAAGTCGCCAGCAATACTGAACGAAAGGAGTGGTGACAGAGTGCCTGGTGGGTGCTCAGGGAAGCCCGGAGCTTCACCCTTCCCCTGCAAATATGTTCCAGAGAAGCAACAGCCACAAGGTCCACAAGACCCAGGCGGTGGCCTGACACAGCAGAGGGTGAGGCACCACCCAAAGTCCTCCACTGGGCCCGCTGGGCCTTTTGTCTGGGAGATGCTTAAAGAGCAAATGAGCTGGTACTTCAGCGTGAATGCTTGGCTCTGGAGGATTCCCAGGGCTCAGCACAGGAGCAAGCTCTGGGAAGACACGTCCCAGGAACTCTAGTAAGCATACTTAGCTATGATAGCCCCCACCTCTCACTGTAGTCTAAGCTGGTCTGAAACTCACCACATAGCCCTGACTGATCTGGAACTTACGGCAATCCTCCCGTCTCAGCTTTCCAAGTGCTAGAAGTGGTAAGTCATCTCACCTGGGCTCTCTTCTCCTTTCTGTTGGAGGAATATCCATCATATTTGTTAGCTTTTGTGACTAGAACTTATGAAGAAAAGAGGTTAATCTTGGCTTGCAGTTTTGGAGGTTCTAGTCCAGGATCAGTTGAGCCCAATGCTTTGGGGCTGTGTGGCAAGGCATCATGATGGAACTAAAAAAAAAAAAAAACAAAAAAAAAAAAAAAACAAAAACTCAGTTCATGGCAGGAAGAAAGGAGAAATGAAGATGCCAGGCATGATGGCACACCTGTAGCCCTAGCTCTTAAGCAGGAGGATGGAGAGTTCAAAGCCAGTCTGGGCTACAGAGTGATACCCCGCCTCAGTGAACCAATAAAATTACCTGCAATACCAACACTCAGGAGCCTGAGACAGGAGGAAAGAATGTAAATCTAGTCTACGCTATACAGCAAGACCCTGTCTAAAAAGAAAAAGAGCGTCCTGGATAGTGGATAGTTTTGGAGGTTTTGTTTTGTTTGTTGTTTTGTAACAGGGTTACTCTGTTTAACTGCTGCAGTTGTCCTGGAGCTCACTTTGAAGACCAGGCTGGCCTCAAACTCACAGAGGTCCACCTGCCTCTGCCTCCTGAGTGCTGAGACTAAAGAGGTGTGCCCCCACGCCTGGATGATAGTGGATAGTTTTATGTCAACTTGACACAGGTTAGAGTTAATTGAAAGGTGGGAATTTCAATTGAGAAAATTCCTCCATAGGGTCCAGCTGTAAGGCACTTTCTTAATTATTGATTGATGAGAGAGGGCCCAGCCCACTGTGGGTGGTGCCATCCCTGGGCTGGTGGTCCTAGATTCTACAAGACAGCAGGCTGAGCCAGCCATGAGGAGCAAGCCAGGAAGCAGCACCCCTCCGTGACCTGTGCTTCAGCTCCTGCCTCCAGGTTCCTGTCCTGACTGTCTTTAATGATAGACTATGATGTGGAACTCTAAGCCAAATAAACCCTTTCCTCCCCAACTTGCTTTTTGGTCATGGTGTTTCATCACCCTAAGACAGAGAACAACAGCTAGAGCTAGAGAGCAAGAGAGAGCAGGAGAGAGAGAGACAGAGAGAGAGAGGAAGAAAAGGAGAGGAACTGATGGGGAAGGAAAAAGGAGAAAAGGAAGAAGAAGGGGAAGAGGATAAGGAAAATAAGAGGGAGGGGGAAGAGGAGATGCAGTGATGGGGAAGAAAGGAGGGGGAAGGAGGAAGGAGAGGGAGATGGAACAGAGGACGTGGAAATCACAGCCTCCTTTAGTATGCCCATAGTTTCTGGATACTTCTAAGCAGAACTTGATTACTTAAAATTTTCACCATCTTTCAATGACAAATCTCTGGGAATTAAACCTCTAACATGAAATATTCAGGATCTAAATCATAGCATGAAACATCTTAAAGCTACCATGGGACATTCCAGGCTGAGATCTGGGAAGGACTGAAAACTGTTCCAAGGATTCATCTAGAAAGGCGGGCTCACAGGTTTCAGTAGCATCATTGTCATCTAAAGTGTGTCTATCACACACAACAGAAGCTTAATAAGCAAATGATGGGCGGATGCATATGTTGTCTTATTGGCCGAAAAATGTTAAGGATGCAGGAAGGAAGGCAAAACTAATGTGGACCACAGGTCTTAGAAAAGAATCATGTGTAGACCTGGCTGGCCTGAAACTCCCAGAGATCTGCCTGCCTCTGCCTCCACTGGGATTAAAGGCGAGTGCCACCACTGCCCATAGAAAAGAATTATTCTTAGTTATCTATGAGTCACATGTTTTGTGACAGACTGGGAAGTGCAGTGCAGGGCTTAGCATGGGGACCCCAGCCCCCAGGACACAAGACAAAGTGCACTGCAGGAATTAGGGCTGGAGCCAAGGAACTCCAGGAGGGGACAATGACTCTAAGACTCTTGAAGGAGGCCGCAGACCGCCTTCTGAAGGTGAGTCTGAAGGACTGACCAGGCTTCCAGCATTCATGCCCATTTCAAAGGCACAAAAGTCACACCTGGTCCCTCCTAGAACCCACATTACCTGCAGGCTGATGGTCACCACCGTCACCCTCCCCCATTCCTAGCAGTTCATTTCTGCCGTTAACTGCTAACATGCTTTTCTCACACCCAAGAAAAGCATGCGCATTCTGCAGAGAGCTGAAGAGTCTCAAAGGAACAAGAATCTAATGGCAAAGTTCCAAGCAGAATAGAAAATAAATGGGGAGCCATCTGGGTGCAGGGGGGTGTCTGTACCCAAGACCCCTCCCACAGACATTCTGCAGTGCCTCAGAAAATCTACTCACCTCACCCTTGCAACACTTACCAACTAGCCTTTCTGCCCCTGCCAACAGCAGTGTGACTAGACCTTTAAATTGGGAAAATGCTTCATCATGTTCTGCTTCGCCATGAAAAACTAGAAACTCCCTCCCCCTCCTCCCTAGTGCACTCTCCTTCCAGTAAAACGTGGTTAAAGGGACAGTGCCATCATTTCCCTAGCTGTGAGGGTCAGCCTGCAGCCAGGGGCTAGGAATGAGATAGAGGGCAAGGAAAGAGGGAATCTGTCAGTTCCTGTCCTGGGGATCCCTCCCAAGAGAAAACCATACTAAACTGGGGTTCGGTGTGATAACTGCCTGGGAGAGGCTCTGATCTGAAGAAGTTTACAATAGTTTCCAGAGCTTGTCAGTGGACTTTGGAGTGGTGTTCTCTGCTCTAGGCAGAGGGGGTTTACAGTGAGGGCTTCACGGAGAGCCAGGTACTGAACAGGGCCTGAAGGGTGGGTCACTTCGAGACCTTGCCTTATGACTCATCCAGCCCTCGCCGGTACCGGTACCGCAGAGGGGTTGGAAAACCTACTGAGCCTCCCCTACTCTGTAGGGCCTAGATTAACCCTTCCCATCCGAGGAGTAGACTCTGTCCCTGGTGCTGAAACGGTAGCGCCACGGAGCGTCCACTAACAAGGCATTTGACAGGAAAACCAAACCAAGAACCAGCCATAAAACAAAGCAAGGCCCCAAGTCCGAGCCCCGCCGCCGCCGCCCTTTCACCTGAATCCTCGGCAGGCTCAGGAGCTGTGGACCTTGGGACTGAGAGCCCACCCCAGCACTTCCGTGGGAGCATGAAGGGATGCTTATGGCAGTATGGGCTTATCTACTGTGGGAGCAGGAGCGCGATGACGCAGCGGAGAGGAGAGAAATCGGGCAAGGAAGGGAGAAAGAGAAACTTCTCAAGTGAGAAGTGGGCGCCATAAACACTGGCAATATGTGGGTTTCCTTCCCCGAACTGAGCCAGAGATTGCCCAAGCTGGAAGCTCCTAACAGTACCTGGGGGTTTGGGGCTGCGTCTTGTCTCTGCTGTACACAAGGGTGACCACAATTTGGACAAGGTCATTCAGCTGACAAAGCATAGGCTGACCCCACCCTCCGCCCCGTTGGCGGAACGGGTCTAGGAGTCAAGGATCTTGCAGCCTGCTCGGGGGCCCTCTGCTTCCTGGCTGCCTACAGTTGTCCTTGCCGGGCAAGGCGCAGCCTCCACTTGCAGTGTTGGCCACTGGACTTGTCAGGGAACGCCAAGTTCCCCCTCTCAGCGCTCCCTTTCTCCTTCTGCAGTGTCCCCCAGGGAACTCCGCAGTCCTCTCAAACTCCACGTCCCCTTCCCCTACCACGGAGACAGCAGCCAGCCGCAGCGTTCCTTAAGCCCCTCCGGGTGGCCGGCGACTACTCTAGGGTCGGGAACCCTGCCCCTCCGGCCAGGAGGTCCCCCCAGTTATCCCCAGTAGCGTCCATTGTGCGACCCTCCAGAACCCCTTCCTGGATGGCCGCAGGTCTCTGCACTCCTCATCTCAAGGCCCTCTCGGTTAGGGAACCCTGTGTGGCCTCTCCTGGGGGCGGGGGCGGGGGGAGCATCCGCTCATAGCCATCACTGCGAGTCCCCCTTGCTTCTCCCCGCAGGCCCCCTGCCCCGTCGGTCCCGCAGTCCTCTCCCTAGCTCAGGGGCCCTCTCCTATTCCGAGGGTCTCATTCTGACCAATAGGGTCTTCCGACGTGCACCTGGAGGTCTGCACCGCCCCGCTCCGGAAGTCCTTGACTCCTTGGTCTGACCTCGGGAGGTTCCACTGACGCAGCGACGATTCCCCTCCACTCCTGGGTGGCCCCCCCGCCCCGCCCCGCCCCGCCCCTCTCACTGCGGCGGAGCCGGTCGGCCCCGGGGCCGCAGGGGAGGAGATGGGGAGGGCGGGGCCCTCCTCCCCAGCCCCCCACGGCCGAGGGGGCCGGCCCCGGCCACCGCGGATATAAAAGAGCCCGGAGGCCGGGAGCTGCCGCAGTGCCGCCCGCCCCGTCCCGGCCCCGCACTCCCGCTCCGCCGCCGCCGGCGGCCGCACCTGCTCCGGCCATGATGAGCTTCGGCGGCGCCGACGCGCTGCTGGGCGCCCCGTTCGCGCCGCTGCACGGAGGAGGCAGCCTGCACTACGCGCTGGGCCGCAAGGCCGGCGCGGGCGGCCCGCGCTCCGCCGCCGGCTCCTCCAGCGGCTTCCACTCGTGGGCGCGGACTTCCGTGAGCTCCGTGTCCGCCTCGCCCAGCCGCTTCCGCGGCGCCGGGGCCGCCTCCAGCACCGACTCCCTCGACACGCTGAGCAACGGCCCGGAGGGCTGCGTGGTGGCGGCGGCGGCGGCGCGCAGCGAGAAGGAGCAGCTGCAGGCCCTGAACGACCGCTTCGCGGGCTACATCGACAAGGTGAGGCAGCTCGAGGCGCACAACCGCAGCCTGGAGGGCGAGGCGGCGGCGCTGCGGCAGCAGCAGGCCGGCCGCGCCGCCATGGGCGAGCTGTACGAGCGCGAGGTGCGCGAGATGCGCGGCGCCGTGCTGCGCCTCGGGGCGGCGCGCGGCCAGCTGCGCCTGGAGCAGGAGCACCTGCTGGAGGACATCGCACACGTGCGCCAGCGGCTGGACGAGGAGGCCCGGCAGCGCGAGGAGGCCGAGGCGGCGGCGCGCGCCCTGGCCCGCTTCGCGCAGGAGGCGGAGGCGGCGCGCGCCGAGCTGCAGAAGAAGGCGCAGGCGCTGCAGGAGGAGTGCGGTTACCTGCGGCGCCACCACCAGGAGGAGGTGGGCGAGCTGCTCGGCCAGATCCAGGGCTGCGGGGCCGCTCAGGCGCAGGCGCAGGCCGAGGCGCGGGACGCCCTCAAGTGCGACGTGACGTCGGCGCTGCGGGAGATCCGCTCGCAGCTCGAAGGCCACGCGGTGCAGAGCACGCTGCAGTCCGAGGAGTGGTTCCGAGGTGCGCGCGGGGTGGGAAGGGGGCGCCCCCTCCCGGCGGGGCGGTGAGCCGCCTGTGGGTTCACCAGTGAGGATAGGGGACCCCCCGGAAGTAACTGGACCCTCTGCAAGTGAACCTCATAAAGTAGCGGTTTGACTCTGGCTTCCTCCCGGGGTGCCCCAACCCTGGATTGTCCCTCAGATGCAGCCCTCCACCTCTACTCCACACGATTAGGCGGACCCCAGTTTCAGACCTGTCTCCCTTCTGAAACAGAACAAGCCCTTTACAGACCCAGGGTATCACAGCAGCACCCGCTTGCCCTTCCCTTCCCTGGGTGAAGCAGGAGTACTCTGCTGACACCCACCAGGCTTCTCAGAGCACACAGTGTGCCCCCCCCCGCCCCCACATTAGTGATCTGCAGTGTGCGATGAAAGGAGCCGCTCGCTTTCATGCCCTTTCTAGCCAGGATGGAACCAGCTTGTAGCTGAAGCAGCCCCTCCTACTCTCAAATGCTAGGACCTCCCATCTCCCTTTCTCCCAAAACGTACAGGGGTTCTGAGTCCGGCCAGACTGCAGTTGCCCTGAAGCCGCGCCCAATAGCTGCAGGGTGACCTTGATCCACACTGGCCTTCTGGTTTCCTTTAGGACGGGGGTATAAAGTAACTGCCCTTCTCAGTCTTCCTGAAGTTGTCTATAGACCCTTGCTTTGTGTGGAGGCCAGTGAGGGCCAAGCTTGGTGCCTTCCGAAGGTGCCCGTGAAGCATGGTAGCTGAGAATTGTCACAACGCTTTTTAAGTCTTCGCTAAGAGCAGGGAAAGCCGGGCACACCGGGGTTGGGCCCTTGGAATGGGCTGCTTTCATGCTGCACGCCTTGGCAGTAGCCGTGAGCCATCCCTTCCCCCATCTCTGCGGCAGGGCTCCTCCCAGAGGGGACCTCTTCCCTTTTAGGTTTGCCCTTCACCCAAGCAGGGCAGCTCAGGATGTCCCCACCAGCTGGCCTCTTTCTTTCAACCAGGACTCAGCTCTTTTAGGATGTTTACTCGTAGGAGCTTAGGACCGATTTCTGACTTCCACTGGCCCCCCTACAAGATCCGAGAACCAAGAGCCGGTTGGTGGCGGAGGCTCCATTGGCTCAGGCGCAGTGCTGTAGAATCAAGTCAGTAGAGGAAGGGACAGAAGGTTGGTACACAGGCCTTGTGCTCTCCGGTGACCTTGGACTCCGCAGAAATCTGCAATGAAGTTACCATGGCTGTATTGTAACTGATGACTCCCACAGCTTTCATGTGGAGAGGTCACAGGAATAGTAACTTCTTCCCAGAGCCTGGAGACCCCATCTCAGCCTTAGGCCTCATGCTAGATTGCCCATTCAGTCCCTCACTGTGCCAGCCCTCTGCTAGGCACTGGAACCAGGAACGGAGGATGAGGGGAAGCTTCCCTTCTTCTGAGTGCTTTAGGGATCAAGTTGAGGTGGACACAGTCTGCCTTTCAAAGCCAGATAGACTACCTTTGAATCCTGCCCCTCATTAGCTGGGTGGCTTTGGGCAACAGCTACTTGACTGGCATATGCCAGGGTGGATTAAACATCCTGGTACCCAGTAGGTCTTCAACCCATGTGTGCCAACCTTCAGATCTAAGCCTTGAGACCCAAGTTTAGATGTGCCTAACCCTGTGCCCGATTGCTTCCCTGCTTAGTGAGGTTGGACCGACTCTCAGAGGCAGCCAAGGTGAACACAGACGCCATGCGGTCCGCGCAGGAGGAGATAACTGAGTACCGGCGACAGCTGCAGGCCAGGACTACAGAGTTGGAGGCACTGAAAAGCACCAAGGATTCCCTGGAGAGGCAGCGCTCCGAGCTGGAGGACCGCCACCAGGCAGACATCGCGTCCTACCAGGTGCTCTGGGGAAGGGGGGTCACTTCCTTCCTTAGAGCAGGGCTCTGGTCTCTGAGTCAGACACCGCATTATGTTTGTGCTGTGTGGCCTGCAGAGTTATCTGCCTACCCGGGTTAAAATCTCTTCTCTGAAATGAGGAGGAGGAAAGCAACAAAAATCTCTGCTTTGCAGAGCAGTGGAGGTCAGAGAGATCACCAGTGTTCGGATACAGCCCAGTGGCAGAGTTCTTGCCTTCCTAGTGTGCGTGAGGTCCTGGGCCTCACCCTAGCACCTAATTAATTTACTACTTCAATATAAAGGCTTAGCATCTTCTTGGTTAGAGTAGGTCACCAGTGCCTGTGGGCATGGCCCCGGGGGCAGCTTTGGTAGATTCACTCAAAAATAGTCTTGGGGAGAAAAGGGTCACTTTCATACCTACTAATGATGCCTGCAGAGACCTTGGAAACTGGAGAAACACAAAGGAGTAGGTAAAAGGTAGCTGTAATGGTTCGCTTTAAGGCAGTGGTTCTCATCCTAATGCTTTAACACAGTTCCTCATGTTTCAGTGACACCCCTCCCCCGCAACCATATTTTTTTGTTTTTTGTTTTTCAAGACAGGGTTTCTCTCTGTAGCCTTGGGTGTCCTGGACTCAATTTGTAGACCAGGCTGGCCTCCAATTCACAGAGATAGATCCACCTGCTACTGCCTCCCTGAGTGCTGGGATCATAGGCGTGCACTACCACACCCTGCTCATAAAATTATTTTCGTTGCTACTTCATAACTTTAATTTTGCTCCTGTTGTGAATTGTAATGTACATATTTTTGGAGAAAGAGGTTTACCAAAGGGGTCTCAACCCGCAAAGCAGTAGCTCCAGCCAGAAGAAATTTCATCTGTGTTCAGGTGCTTCTGGGAAGAACAAAAAACAAAGTACCTAAGGCTGTTCTCTGCCCAGGGCCCTGTTAATATGCTATTTATGTGCCCTACCCCAGGCTACAACTCCAGCCTGTAAAGGAGCATTTTCTAAGCCGTCTATAAAAAGTCACCCATCTTTCTGACTGAGCCAGCAGCTGCTGTATTTCATCCCGGATCTTTGCTCAGGCTGAGATTTTTCCCTCACTGTCTATGAGCACCTTGAGATTTGACAGCGTAGGGCTTTGTCCCCAGCCGGGGACTTACCGGGTCTGTCATCCCCAGGATGCTATCCAGCAGCTGGACAACGAGCTGAGAAGCACCAAGTGGGAGATGGCAGCACAGCTTCGAGAGTACCAAGACCTGCTCAACGTCAAGATGGCCCTGGACATCGAGATTGCTGCTTACAGGTGAGATGGTCCAGGAGCCCCAAGGCTCCGAGGAGCACCAAGCCTTCAGCTTCCCGTCTCGGTAGCCTGCCTGCTTTTTAAAGACAAAAACAAAGTTTTTGGGGTTTTATATTTGTTTTTCTGTCTGTTTTAACATATCTATGTAGCCATCTCTGGCCTTGAACACACAATGTACACCACGCTGGTCTGTAGCTCACGGAGACCCACCTACCTCTGCCATGCTCCACCACAACCTTCCTAAAGACAAAAGTATTTCTCTTTTTATTTTTTATTAGTGTGAGCGTGGGTGTGTTCATGCTGTGGCACATGTGTGGGGGCCAGAGGATAACTTTGCAGAGTCTCTTCTCCCACCTTTACATAGGTCCTGGGGGTTTAATTCAGGCATCAGGCCTGTACAGCAAGCATCTCTACACACCAGGCCGTCCTGCCAGAGCAAGAAAGTATTTCAGTTGCGAGCCTTAGCCTTTAGCAGCGCAGCTCTCCTTCCAGTCCTGATTACAGTACAATATGTGTTAATGATGTGTGATCAGCAAGATGGTTCAGTGGGTAATGCTGTCTAAGCCTGTGGGTCTAAGTTTCGTCACCACTGTAGAAAGTTGTCCATAACCTGTCTCACCCTGTGGCACACATGCACCCACACCCAGGCACACACACAATAAAATAAAGAAAAAAAAAATTTTAAAAATCTGTATCTTGAAATCTGCCATTTAACTGTTTTAAAGGAACAGTTCAGAGGAGTCAGGTAAATTTGCATATATTTGCATATGAAGCATTCATCTCCCTCAATCTCCAGAGCTGTTTTTTCACCATCTCAAACTCAAACTGATGCCCCTTAAAGGACTCTTCATTGTCCCCCTGCCCTCAATCCCCAACAACCATTCTACTTCCCAAGAGGCAGAGATCTTGAACTTACTTTCTTTTAACTACATTTTATTTACTTGTATGTACACACCTTACGCACACATATATGCAGGTTGGTTTTCTGTTTCCACTGTGTGGGTTCTGGGAATCAAATTTACCAAGTGCTTGGGTTTTACCCACTAAGCACCTCACTGGCTCAGGAGTGCCTTGCTTTCTTTCTGACAGTGACTTATTTACCCCAAACCAATTAGTCAGAGACTTGCTTTGGAGGAAAAGAGGGGCTTAGGTAGTCAGAGACAATTTAGCCCCAACCTTTGCAATTTCTCAGCTCACTGGGAATGAAGATTCCTTGTAAAAATAAATGAAGGCAACAGAAACAGCATCCGAATCACAGATTGTTGGAAGCTCAGCCAGTCCTGTTCATAAGATAATCCAGCTGACGTAGGTTCTGCTGGACAGTCATGGTGCTCACTGAATGGTAGCCATGAGAAGACCAGTCCCCAAAGATGAGACATCCCAGCCTAGCAGGGCTGACATCACAAAGGCCTCTTCTGGTTGGTGAGCCTTGGCTGTCCACCTCCTGGCCCTGATCTAATTTTGCTACTCAGTGCAGTGTACCAGCCAGGAATCAAGAGTGATCCTAGAGTTAGGAAGATAGGCCCAGGCCCTGCCCCACGCTGCTGGAGTAAGATCTATTTAACAAGGTCAGGGTCATTTGTGAGGTGTTTAATTTGGGAACCACTGTTCTAGGGGAACCTCTACACTTCCTCTAAGCAGGCCCCTTGCCAAGCCCCTCAATATTTATTCTCACAGAAACAGCCCTCTGAGGTAAGGACTCATGGTCATCTTTTAGCCAATGAGGAAATCAAAGCCTTCAGAGTCTGGGCAGCTTGGATACGGTCACCATCTATTGAGTAGCTAAGTGAGAGGAAAAATCCCAAAGAATGTCTACAGAAGGTAACAGGGCAGCTCTAAGCGGCAACATCCTGAAACTCTCACACTACATTTATAAGCATGGGCTTACTTGTTCCCAGCAATTGTTCTGTCAGTCACTGGAGGGATTTTTTTATTGTGTGTATGTGCACAGTGTGCATGTAGAGGTTTTGCACAATTTTCAGGAGTCGTTCTCTCTCTCTCCACACACAGGACTTTGTACAGACTAGACCAGCCTTACCCCAAGACCTCCAACTTTCTCTTGAATTAGTTTTTTTGTTTGTTTGTTTATTTGTTTGGGGGGGGAGGTGGGAGTACATTCAAGACAGGGTGTCTCTGTGGAGCAGTGGCTGTCCTGAAACTTGCTTTGTAGACCAGGCTGGCCTCAAACACAGAGATCCATCTGCTTCTGCCTCCTGAGTGGTGGGATTAAAGGCGTGTGTCACCATGCCCAGCTTGAATTAGGTTTTAGTTGACAGACAATAAATGTAAGTTTTGCCATTGTAGGAGTTTTCTTTTTCTTTTTCTTTTCTTTTTTTTTTTTTTTTTTCCAGAGCTGAGGACTTGTTAGGCAAGCACTCTACCACTGAGCTAAATCCCTAACCCAGGAGTTTTCTATTGAGGACCATTCTTTAGGGAGATGTTTCCTGCTATACACAGCAGTGTAGGTGACCTCCGGAACACTTTGTCACGTAACTTTCTCCATCCTCAAAATGCTTCCTGCAGGGGCTGTGAGTCAGTGTATCAGTGTAGAGTATGTGCTAGCATAAATGCATCCCCAGTGCTAGAAAAAGTAAGTTCTAAATGTCTACTAGCAATGAAAATGAAAAACCTGAAAAGGAGAGAGTAACAGGGAAGGAAAGAAAAAAAGGAGAAAGGGAAAGAAAATGAAATTTCTGCCATTCATTCACACCCTCCGTTTACCAAACCCTGTTCCTGAATGCAGTGGGGCTCCTGGAAAACCAACTGAGATTCCAAAGTCAGTGAGTTAATGGTGTGTCTCATTATTCATTCTGCAGAAAGCTCCTGGAAGGTGAAGAGTGTCGGATTGGCTTTGGTCCGAGTCCCTTCTCACTTACTGAGGGACTCCCAAAAATTCCCTCCACATCCACTCACATAAAAGTCAAAAGTGAAGAGAAGATAAAAGTGGTAGAAAAATCAGAGAAGGAAACTGTGATTGTAGAGGAACAGACAGAAGAGATCCAGGTGACTGAAGAAGTAACAGAAGAGGAAGAAAAAGAGGCTAAAGAAGAGGAAGGAGAAGAGACAGAAGAGGGAGGAGAAGAAGAAGCTACATCTCCCCCTGCAGAAGAGGTCCCATCTCCAGAAAAAGAAACCAAGTCTCCTGTGAAGGAAGAAGCCAAGTCCCCAGCTGAGGCAAAGTCACCAGCTGAGGCCAAATCACCAGGTGAAGTTAAGTCACCAGCTGAGGCCAAGTCCCCAGCTGAGGCCAAGTCCCCAGCTGAGGCCAAGTCACCAGCTGAGGCCAAGTCCCCAGGTGAGGCCAAGTCACCAGCTGAGGCCAAGTCCCCAGCTGAGGCCAAGTCACCAGCTGAGGCCAAGTCCCCAGCTGAGGCCAAGTCACCAGGTGAGGCCAAGTCACCAGCTGAGGCCAAGTCACCTGCTGAGGCCAAGTCACCAGTTGAGGCCAAGTCCCCAGCTGAGGCCAAGTCCCCAGGTGAGGCCAAGTCCCCAGGTGAGGTCAAGTCCCCAGGTGAGGTCAAGTCCCCAGCTGAGGTCAAGTCCCCAGGTGAGGCCAAGTCCCCAGCTGAGGCCAAGTCACCAGCTGAGGCCAAGTCCCCAACTGAGGTGAAATCTCCAGAGAAAGTGAAGACCCCTGTGAAGGAAGAAGCAAAATCCCCAACTGAGGCCAAGTCTCCTGAGAAAGCCAAGTCCCCTGTGAAGGAAGAGGTCAAGGCTCCAACTGAGGTAAAATCCCCTGAGAAGGCTAAGAGCCCCGTGAAGGAGGAAGCAAAATCTCCTGAGAAGGGCAAGACTCTAGACGTGAAGTCTCCAGAAGCCAAGACTCCACTGAAGGAGGACATCAAATCTCCGGGACAGGCCAAAAGTCCTGCCAAAGAAGAGGTCAAGTCCCCTGAGAAGGTCAAGTCCCCCGAGAAGGTCAAGTCCCCTGAGAAGGAAGAAGCCAAGGCCTCTGAAAAGGAGCTTCCCAAGAAGGAAGAGGTAAAGTCCCCTGTAAAGGAAGAGGTGAAAGCCAAAGAACCCCCAAAGAAGGCAGAGGAAAAGAAGACCCCAGCTACACCAAAAACAGAAGAGAAGGAGAGCAAGAAAGATGAAGCCCCCAAGGAAGCCCCAAAGCCCAAAGTGGAGGAGAAGAAGGAAACACCTGCAGAAAAGCCCAAGGACTCTACGGCAGAGGCCAAGAAAGAAGAGTCTGGAGATAAGAAGAAAGCAGCGACTCCAGAAAAGGAGACTCCTGCTAAGGCAGAAGTAAAGGAAGAAGCTAAACCCAAAGAGAAGACAGAGACGACCAAGACGGAAGCAGAAGATGCCAAGGCCAAAGAACCTAGCAAACTCGCAGAGAAGGAAAAGCCAAAGAAAGAGGAGGCACCGGCAGCACCAGAGAAGAAAGACACCAAGGAAAAGGTCACAGAGTCCACGAAGCCTGAGGAGAAACCCAAAACAGACACCAAGGCCAAAGAAGATGACAAGGGCCTTTCTAAAGAGCCCAGCAAACCCAAGACAGAAAAGGCTGAAAAATCCTCTAGCACAGACCAAAAAGATAGCCAGCCCCCAGAGAAGGCCTCAGAGGACAAAGCGACCAAGGGGGAGAAGTAAGGCAGAGAGAAAGGAATGTCCAGAAGAGCCAAAGAAACTCAGGGGGGGTCCCAGTACTCAAGGGTTGGTGTAATAAGTTTTATCTCTTCCTTTCCTTTCTGTAAGAAGAAATACCGCTTAGATGACGGGTCTGCCCTCACCAAACAGGAATGTCCATTAGGATTAAGTTAGCAAGAGAAGATACCCTGAGCCCTGCCCCCCATACCCCATGGCCTCCGCAGGTGATGGACAACTATGATAGCTTATTGTAGCCAAGCGTGATGTATGCTGAATGCTACATGAGAAACACTTGATAAAAACTGCCCCCTCCTTTCCAAGTAAGTGCATTTATTTCCTGTATGTACGACAGACGACCGCAATAATGAATGAGCACTTAGAAATGCATTATGCTTGAAATGTCGTAACCTATTCCTGAATGCCTTCTCGTTTTCCAAAGGAGTGGTCAGGCCCCTGCCCGGTACGCTCTCCTGGAAGAGCTGCAGCAGGTGAGGCAAGGCAATGGCCACCGGACCAGACCAGGGCGCACTTTCCACTGGAGTCCACTTTCAATTGCTCCCATGCAATAAAACCAAGTGCTTCTAAAATAAAACTGGCTGTTTTCACTCGTTCTCTTCCCCTGGGAAGGAGGCCTACATGTGAGATCTGTGCTGGCGACCTAGGGCATCATTCCTTAGTATGGTCATGGATCACCTGGGAGCCTTAGAAACCCAGACTCCTGACTCCACACTGTTGACATCACAGTCTGAGAGGGAGACTCAGAGAAAGTGCACACTGTGCCAAATCCCAGTTTACCCTAATGAACACTGATGCCAGGATGCCTAGGAATGCTGAGTCCCAGGAGGATGTCAAATGGTCCATGGAGTCTGCTTGTTAGATGAGAGGAACCTATGAATAATGGGGCATACACGGCTAATTCATCTGTTGAGAAGACTACAGCGACAACCTTTCAGCAATCACTCAATTTCCACTCGGTGTGCTTCTCTGGGCATGGATTTTTGTTTTTCGGTACTTACCCCACTCCCACCCCTTTTGTGTTCTTATTTGCTTACATGCACAGGGTGGCTTTGAACTTGTATTCCTGTCCCTCCTACCCAAGTATCTGGGGTTTTGTGCACGCACCATGATGCCTGGCTCTGGAAGTCCTTTTGAAAGCTTTACGATCCTCATACAGGTTTCCATGGCGTCCTCCCTATTAAGTCCTTGTGTGGTGGGACTGGCATGGCCCCTTATTTTGTGTGTCCAACACATCTCCCAGGAATTGCTTCTCTGCTCCCCACAGCCAGATGGCTCTCAGCTATCATGTCTGTAATTTTCCTTCCTCTGGACACTGACAATTGGTCCGGAATGGCCAGTTGAGCCAATGAAGCTCTTTTCTTGGGACCAGAGTAGCTGGTAGGGAGATGTGAGTCAGGAGCTGTGGGCAGCCATGTTTCTAGACCTATGGTAAGATAGTCCAAGAGAGCATGAGATGGTCAGGGACAAGGTACCTAGAGAGCCATGGTGGACTTCCACATGATCCGTCCACAGCTTTTGGCCATTCTTTGAAGTGATAAATCTTTTCCTTTACCAAACACTTTGGGTTATAACAGTGCTTTGCAACCAGAGGGCTCTGAATAATACTGTGACTAAAAGGGAAGTTTCTAAGCTAGCAACAGAATAGTGAGACCTCAGGGAATGAGCAAGTGCCCCCATCACTATATCCTAAAGTTCTGTTATTGGTCAACACTTGAGGCTAGAATCCATATACCATCTCTGGCACCCATCTCCATCTGCCACAAAGACCGAGTTATTAAAAGAATGGCAAGAAAGTTGAGGTTGGTAATCTTTAAAGGTTTTTGTTTGTTTGACACAATCTCATGCATCCCAGGGTTACTTCTAATATGGTATGTTCCTAGATGACTTTGAACTCCTGCTCTTCCTGCTTCCTCCTCCTGAGGGCTAGGAGTGTAGGCATGCACAGTGCATATAATAATCTGGCAAATAATCTCTTAAATTATCAATATGGCCAAGGACTCTGAAGACCTGAGCATTAATTTTCTGAGCTGCCTACCTTGAGGAAATCAGATATCTATATGCCCTAGCACATAGCCATATCTGGACACAAAGGGGATCTGGAAGGCAAGGAAAAAAAATCAGTACTTATAGTCC
The DNA here is from genome assembly GCF_907164565.1 of Psammomys obesus. Classification (NCBI taxonomy): domain Eukaryota; kingdom Metazoa; phylum Chordata; class Mammalia; order Rodentia; family Muridae; genus Psammomys; species Psammomys obesus. Next base: position 14,532,808 of record NW_026596051.1, read on the forward strand.
ACCAGTCTCAGACTTGCCTCAGACTTCTGAGTGCCATTATTACAGGCATGTATCACCATACCTGGCTCTCCCCATCTGGTTTGCCTAAAAATGTTAGTCATCCAAATACTCCAAACTTACTTACTTCCTTTCCTTCCTTTCCTTTCCTTTCCTTTCCTTTCCTTTCCTTTCCTTTCCTTT
>NW_026596051.1:14532997-14559628 GCF_907164565.1 Psammomys obesus
TTCCTTCCTTCCTTCCTTCCTTCCTTCCTTCCTTCCTTCCTTCCTTCCTTCCTTCCTTTTCTCTCTCTCTCTCTCTTCCTTCCTTCCTTCCTTCCTTCCTTTCTTTTCAGGGAACGGTACAAGTTTCATATAATGATGACAACTAGCCAGCCAAAAGATAACCATATTAGACAGATGTAGTCTATCTGGGCATTTTGAGACAGGGCCTTGTGTAGTTCAGGCTAGCTTCTAACTTACTATGTACATTGTAGAGAATGACACTGAACTCCTGCTGTTTCTTCATTAACCTTCTAAGTGCTGGTGTTACAGGTGTATGCCACCATACCTGGTTTCTGTAGTCCCAAGGATCAAATCCAGGGTCTGTGTTCTAACTATATCCTCAGTTCCATTTTTCAAGGTAGATAAACGATGAGGAAGCAGTGACGTGGGAGCCCAAAGCTATATGGCTGTTTTGTGGATTAAAAGAATCAGTGATTAACTCTGAGTCACCAATGCTGCATTTGTGTTGTATTAAATAAGGAAGGAACTAAAAGCACTTCCCCTTGGAGTCATTTAACCAAAACCAAGTCCAGATCAACCAAGAGAAGTCTCAAGGGACCTCAAGATGTGTTCTTAACTGGGAGGTGCTGCGAAAGTTCCAGTTTCTTAGGATGTAAGAGATTTTTAGAACATCGCATCACCATTGGTAAGTGATAAGCCAGGATTTGACTCTAGAATTTAACGAATGTTACTACAGTTAATAAAATTCATGTTCAGCAAAGCTTCAGGTACAGATCAAAACCACATATGTAAACTGAGTGTGTGGTGCACACCTGTAAGCCTAGCACTCAAGTGTTAGAGGAAGGATTAGAAGTTCAGGGTCGTCTTAGCACTACATAAGAAGTTGAAGGGGCTGAAAATATGGCTCAGTGGTTAAGAGTACTTGTTTCTCTTCCAGAAAGCTCAGATTCGTGCCAGCCAGCCAGCCTGGAAAAAGTGAGACCCTGTCTAAAAAAATTAAAGGAACAATTGAATAGGAGAAAACAAGTAACAGGCCAGGAGCCTACCGAAGGGGGCCTCTGAAAGACTCTACCACATGGGGCCTCTGAAAGACTCTACCCAGCAAGATATCAAGGCAGATGCTGAGATTCATAACCAAACCTTTGGCAGAGTGCAGGGAATCATATGAAAGAAGGAGGAGTTAGTATGACCTGGAGAGGACAGGAGCTCCACAAGGATGAAATATATCTGGGCACAGGGGTCTTTTCTGAGACTGTATCTTCAATCAAGGACCATGTATGGATATAACCTAGAACCCCTGCTTGGATGTAGCCCATGGTAGATCAGTATCCAAGTGGTTTTCCTAGTAAGGGGAACAGGGACTATTTCTCACATGAACTCAATGGCTGGCTCTTTGGTCCCCCCCACACAAGGGAGGAGCAGCCTTGCTAGGCCACAGAGGACATTGCAGCCAGTCCTGAAGATACCTGATAAGCTAGGGTCAGATGGAAGGGGAGGAAGACCTCCCCTATCAGTGGACTTAGAGAGGAGCAGGAAGGAGATGATCAAGGGAGGGTGGGATTGGGAGAGAATGAGGGATAGGGCTACAGCTGGGATACAAAGTTAATAAACCATTAACTAATATTAAAAATTAAAAAAAGAACAGTTGAATCTATTTTATGTCTACTCATTATTAGTAATGGACATGACACATTGAACACACTGGACTCATCATTAATAAACAATCTGAACAGAGACAGAGGGTTTTTTTGTTGTTGTTTGTTTGTTTTTAGATAGGGTCTCAGCTGTAACCCAAGCTGTCCTAGAATTTGCTATGGAAACCAGATTGGCTTTGAACTCAGAGAGCTACTGCCTCTGCCTCGCCTCCTGAGTGCTAAGGTTAAAGGGGTGCATCAACACATCTGGCTGAACAGAATCTAAAAAATAATTTCTAATAGCATTAAAAGATCCACTTGCACAAGCTGGGCATGATGGCGCACTCCTTTAATCCCAGCACTTGTGAGGCAGAGGCAGACAGATCTCTGTGAGTTCAAGGCCAGCCTGGTCTGCCAACTGAGCTCCAGGAAAGTCGGAGCTGTTACAAAGAGAAACCCTGTCTGGGGTAGAGGTATGGGAGTGGGAGGGTGGAGACTTGTTCCAAGGAACTCAACACCCTAATCAGCAGGAAATGGTCTAAAGAGATCTATGCCCTCTTTCCCCTCTTATCCTTCTTACTCTTCTACCTAGTGTTGGGGGGTTGGAAGGAATTGGGGCAGAGAAGGGTAGTAGGTAAAAGAAGCCAATAAAGCAGCCAAAAGCCCAGCTACAGTCCAAGATTAGGTTCTCACAGATGGAAAAGGACCCAGTGGGCCATTATGACACTAAAATGTAATTCCTCACCACCAGGCTCCTCTGAGTATACTGACATGAACAATAGTAGTGCTGAAATGGATCACAGCCCAGAAAAAAAAAAATGCTAGCCTGGTTAGGCTTTAGCCTTCAGCTACTGTGTAAGCCTTCAATGCAGATAGACCTCTCTGAGTTCAAACCTGGGGCAGCTCCAGAGACATAGGAACATGAATAGTCATTTCACCCTAAGCCAGTTTTTCTCTGCTGTAAAAATGGAGGAAGCATAGCTGCCTAAGGCAGGAGGATCTATAAACTGAGACTTCTCAACCCACCTCATCCATAGAAACAAACACAAAGAGAAAGGAGCCTGATGCAATTAAATAGACCAAAAAAGTGAAATTATGATTAATTCAGGGCCTTACCTAACGAAAAAGCTTAAAGTCTGCTCTGGTCAGAGGCTATTGAACACATGAGGACAGAATCGGGGTAGAGACAAGAACAGAGTTCCTGTGGAGCGTGGCAACTACACCTTCTCTGGAGAGGGGTTTTCTTAGCTTGTTTCACCAGCCTGCTCAGTAAGAATGCCCTTAAAATAACTTGGATCCCTTGGGTTTGCAGAGAAAATAGCCAAGGGCAGGCTGTGAAGAAAGTGAGCGCATGTAGTGAACACCTATAATCCCAGTACTTTCGAGGTAGAGGTGAGAGGTCAGGAGTTCACGATCATTCTCAGCTATAGCAAGCTCAAGAAAAGAGACCAAGAATATGGAGGCTAGTAAAAAAACAAGACAAGGCTGGCACACCTTTAATCCCAGCACTTGGGAGGCAGGGATAAGGGGATCTCTGTAAGTCAGGGATCTGGTCAGCCTGGTCTACAGAGTCCCAGGAGAGCCAAGGCTACCCAGAGAAAACCCTGTCTCAAAAAACCTAAAAAACAAAACAAACAAAAACAAAAGAAAGGAAGACAAACAGAGAGACAGACCAACCGGGACGGTTCCCTGGTTAGTTATTTTATGTAAACTTGACACAAGCTAGAGTCATCAGAGAGGACGGAAACTCAACTGAGAGATGCCTCCAGGAGACTGGACTGTAGACAGGAAAGCCTGTAGGAGATTTTTTTAAATTAGTGATTGATATGGACACACCCAGCCCATCATGGGGGAGGCCATCCCTGGGCTGGTGGTCCTAGGTTCTATAGAAAAGCAGGCTGAGCAAGTCAGAAAGAGCGAGCCAGTAAGCAGCACCCCAACACACACACGGGCTCTGCATCAGCTCTGCTTCCAGGTTCCTGCCCTGTTTGATTTGCTGCTCTGATTTTCAATGGTATGCACTGATGTAGAAGTGTAAGGCAAATACGCTCTCGCTCCCTAATTTGTTTTTAGTCACAATGCTGCTTCACAGCAATAGAAGCCCTAAGGCAGATGGGCTAAGGGGCGCAGCGCAGTGGTACTTGCCTAGCAAGCATGCCATCCTGTATTGGATCCCCAGAACTGCAGTAAATAAAGGAGGGAGCATGGATGGGGTTTCCTGGTTCAGGGCACGTGCTGGCAGGGCCTGCAGCTTGGGGTGTGGCCCAGCTCACTAACTGCAGAACTACGGCCAATTCAGAGACTATAACAGTTTGCGGTCTTTCCCTTTCTGCCTACCCTAGGCATGGATGGCTCAGGGGCTGCACTGTCCCGAGTTTCTCATTTGCTCTACTACCTTTCTTCATAAGGCCAAAAGATTCCTTTGTTCTGCTTCTCTTTGAAAGAAGAAACCCTCTTCTGGTGGGGACAAGCTGTACCTAGCGAACAGAGCCCCTCCAGCACTCTTGGCAGCACATCCCTGCTTCTTTCTAGAGGTGAGCTTTTGTGCTGAGTCAGTTTGGCCCCCTTCCAGCCAAGACCAGCGTGGTGGCTGCAATGCAGGGGCCATTAAAGGAACTATTTTAAGCCCCTGTTTTAATCCTATTCAGCACAAGCAGTGAGATACAGGCCTGAAAGTAGCCAGACCAAGAAGATGCCAGCAGGGACAAAGTCCCAGGCAACCAGGTCAGGAAAAAGACAAGAGCTTATCGTGTGCAGGAAAAAAAGCACCCAGATGCTCAAGCTGCATGAGACAGCAGAGAAGGAAGCTGCTTAAAAAACCTGTTTCTCCTGTGCTCTGTATCACCAAGAAAAACGAGGAATGAGAAGGAACAAAAGTTTAATGCTTCAAAAAAAGGCTAGGATAGTGCATTTGGGGAGCTTGTTAAAAATACACTTCTTTGGCCCATCTTATGTCAGCTGAGTCAGAGGATTTGTAGCAGGGCTTGGGAAAGTGCTTTTGGGATTAGCTTTCAGGTAGTGCTTACCTCTGTCAGAGGAATGAGGCAGTGTGGGGTGAAAGGTATTGAATGTTAGTTTAAGGATAACATTCCCCTTTTGTTGGGGCAGAGAGCAGAGATTTTTAGACAAGTGTCCAAAAATACTCAGGACAGGGAGGGCTATTCTTTTTGTGTGCTGAGGACTGGACCCCTGGCCTTTGGTATACCAGGTAAGTGTTCTACACTGAGCTTCACTCCTAGACCCTAGAGGAGATAGTTTTGCAAACATTTTCCTAACCTTTTGAGAGTCAAAACATTTGAGACAGGGTCTTACTGTGAAGCCCTGGTTGGCCTGGAACTCAGAGAGATCTGCCTGTCCTCACCTCTGAAGTCCTGGAAGTAAAGATGTTTATCAAGTCACTGTCAGAAAGATCCTCCAGTGTTATGTGATCTCACTCTGCTATTCAAAAGTGCTAATTATGTTTAACTTGCTTAGCTTCTGAGTACAGACGTGCTCGTGGGTGTCTAGGGCAGTGTGGCCAACAGACTGGCTTCGGTCTCTTGCTATGGCAAGGGTGTCGGCACTGACTACTGTTCTGCATGACTCTCCAACATGGGTCTCACTGTGTGGGTTACGACCTTTTACAAAGACTGACTCCAACTGCAGAGAGAAAGGTATCAGATTCACTAGTTAGGAAGGCACTAATTGAATCTTTGGCTTTTGAAAATGCTAACACTAAATTAAAAAAGGTGATCAGACCTTTAAATGCAAGATCAGCACCAGTAGATGAATTGAGTTAGAAACACAGTTGATATTAGATCTCATTCATATGACATGAACTTAATAGAAGTAATCTCTAAACATTTTGAAAAAGTCCAAACTCTCAAATGTCTTAATTGTGGTGAACAAGGTCATTCCAAAAAGAATTGTAAAACACACACACAAACACAAACCAACTAACCAACCAAACAAAACCTATCAAACTAATTCTAAAAAAGAGCCTAAGGTCTTCTGGAATATGCAAAAGATGTGGCTAAGGCCAACACTGGACTAACGAATGTAGATCAATAACAGATAAGTGGGGAGTTAGAACACCCTATTACAGTTTATGTAGTCCAGATGTTGGGGTGCACTGTGTTATGTCTCTGTGTATTCAGTTGTTGAATGCTAAACCGGCAGGCAGCTCACTGGACCTTGGAATTGTTTTCCTTATGGCCCATCACTGGCCTCATATTTTGTAAACATTCAGCTTCCTCACTTGTTTATTGGCTTTAATAAGGAGCTGATGACCAATGGCTGGGCAGTATGGGAAAGTGGAACTTCCAGACAGAAGGAGGGTCTCTGGCAGAATTCAGAGATGGGGGATTCAGCCAGCTGGCACAGGGGTGAAAGGACATGAACAGGAGAGAGATGTGAAGAACTAGCCGTAAGTCTGGTCATGGGCCAGAATAGTTAAGATGAGCTAGCTCAGAGTCTGCCCAGCTACAGCCTAAGCTTGTAAATATTAATAAGTCTCTGTGTCATTATTTAACCACTGGCAGGTCCAAGGAAGTCTTGCTCACATTGGGCACCAAATGGTGATGACGATTTATATTTTGGGGGGGGTGGCTTTTCTAATCACGTGCTCTAGTTTACCAATAAATGAGATGTACAAGGTTTATTAATAAGCTTTAAGCACCATAACTAGGCAGATACCCATTTACACTAATTTTCTATGCTAGTTTTGCTATTTCCCAGCCATATGTCCTGATTTACTTGCCACAGAGGTCCTGCCTAGGCTGTTTCTCAGTTCTTAATAACCACATCCTTTCTCTACCTCTTCTTTCTCTCCTCCTTTTTCTCCACTTACCTGAGACCCCAAGACCCAGAATGGAAGTCCTGCCTACTCCTCTCTTGCCCAGCTATAGGCTGTCCAGCTTTTTTATTAACCAGAGATAATTCGGGAGCGGAATTTATGCAACACTGATCAATGTATGTGACAATGCCCTTGTCTGGACTACACCCAGATCTCGGGGGCATTTGAATATAAGAGCACCAGACTAACGCCTAACACTGGGATACTGTGGAACCAGGAGGAGCTGGTTTGGAGCAGGAGGTTGAGCTGTGTCCAACTCAAGCTTAGGAGTGAGGACCATTCCCTCCCTTGCACTGGGCCTGCATGCCCTTGTGCAGGGGGCACGTAGTCCTGCACCCCCTACCCTTGCCTATACCAGAGGAGGTCAGGCAGCAGCAGCCATGTTAGACTTCCTCTCTCCTGTTAAGGTTATGTCCAGCAAGTACCTGGAATTCCTCTTTATGCAAATAAAGTATTCCCAGCATCTTAGCCCCAGCCAATGGTGTACACTCACCCCAAAAGCCTCTACCCACTCCCCAAAGGTTTAAATAGCCTTTGTTCCCCCAATTAAACAAGATGCTCAATGAAGCCTGCATCCAAGAGTCTGTTCTCGATGGGCTCACCCACTGCCTGAGGTTTCCGTCTTCCCCAGCCATTCCTGCCTTATGATCTAGCAGCCTCAGTTGTGGTCCTACTTCGAGGCTGGGAAGGGTAGGGAAGGAGAGCTGGAATGTTATCACTGACCATGAAAACTTGAAATATTTAGAATTATTCTCTGTGATATGTCTTCTATTTAATGTTGTTAGAATGTTAGGCACTTACAACATCCAACTGCCAAGTATTAGGGCATCAAGAGACAAAGACAAGTCTAGCAGAAGGAATGAAGGCTGAGAAAGGAATATTTGGATCTACTAACTTCAGTTTCTCCTGCAACCTCCCAATCAGTAGGGGTCCAGGATAAAAAGTACCAAGATATTTTGTCCCTATAAAATATCTTGGTACTTATTTTGTCCCTACAAGGCAGGGGTAGACAAGCAGGCGGCACCTCTTTAGAACCCACATTTCTTGGCCACCTTTACAAAGCTCATCCAGAAATAATCTTTATGTGGCCATGGTCCCACCTGCTCCTCCAGACTGCTCAAGGAGCTACAAAGGCTATTTGTTCAGGTGACATTTTAATCATCTGGTGTCTTTGGAAAATATCAAGAACTACACGTCCAGAGCAAAAAGCAGATCCCCAGGACCCAGGGCAGGGCTCTGAGGGAACAACAAGTAGAGAGGGAAGTCAGCGGTGGCTGAAGAATCCTTGAGGATGGTTATATTTAAATGGCTTCATCCTACTTGGGCCCCTAGAGAAACAAGAAAAGGGAGAGCAGTTAATAGCATGCCTTTGGACTGATAAAACAAGTTAATACAGTTCACTCACAAGAGAACGTCACATAGCTGGGGCAAAGTCAGAGGTGTGTAGCTCAGGCACAGGGCACTGTAGGAAAATCAGCTCACACCAGTGAAGGTGTGATACCATCTTTTAAAAAGTGTCTCTGTGTTTACAAATGTGTGAACCTGGAGAATCCCTTAATGTTGCATTTGGGGGACAGTGCCCAAACATCCTCACGCTTTGGATCATTATTTATAACTTTATCAACAACCACTTTATTTCTTAATTGCAAAGGAGGCAAGATTATGCTCAATAGTGCGTGGCCAGGAAGCAATAGAGGCAAAAACCAGGTCTGACACCAAAGCCTGTTTGTTCCAGGAAGGCTGAGTCATGAGCAGGCAGGCCAAGACCTATGTTCAAACTTCCTCCCTTCCTCTTTCACATAAAATCTATGTGAAGATTTTATTAGTAATTCTGTGTCCTCAAGCAAAACCTCACAGAGGAACATCCTCCACACAACTTTACAAAGACAAACATCTACAAAAAGCGCTCCTTCTTCCTCCATCTGTCTATGAATGACATCCAACAAGCAGTCACAGAGGGGCTCTCGGGGACTTGGTCTAAGGGAGTGTGTGTACAGGGTAGTTCTTTGTCAACTTAACACAAGCCAGAGTCAAATGGGAAGTGGAGTGAGGAAGGCATGGAGAGCAAGCCAGGGAGCAGCAGCCCTCCATGGTCTCTGCTTCAGCTCCTGCCCTGCCTTCTCTTCATGAAGGGCTATAACTGTAAACTGAGGTAAACCCTTTTCTCTCCAAGTAGCTTTTGGCCATGCTGTTTGTCACAATAAGAAAGTAAATAAGACAACATGTGAATAGGCAGCAGGAGGTGGAAAGAGGTAAGGAAAGTTTTTACTTTTCACCAGTGGCTGAAGGATATTAAAACCTTCTTTTCCTCAGTGGCCGAGAGCTTATCTAGCCTGCATTGTGCCGGCACTTCTCAACCTCAATTTAATCTTTCCATAACATATGAAGTATGTGCTGCTTGGAGGTTGAATTACAGTGACCCCTTATCTCATAGGTGGGAGCTGGAACTGAATCTCAACCTGGGATCATTCATAGCTTATGCCTCCAGGAGGTTCCTCAGAGGGGTACACCTACGCAGGATGTCTTAGTCTAAGCTGAGCTCAGGTCTACCATTGCTCACACTGGCACCCCAAACTCAGCCTCTTAACGATCCTAACCCCAGTAGTCAGCTGGGCTCTAGGCCAGGAACCTATAGTCCACCCATTGGTTATGTAAGATCCTCCCAGAGCGCAACACTTCAGGAAGCGGGTCTTCTGAGACCCCTTAAGAGAAAACAAGCAGAGGCTGTGTGTGGGCTCCCACCCTGCAAATGTGCTGGAGTAGGTGAGGAGGTGGGAGGAGCTGAGACATCACACACACCCACTGCAGAGAACAGGACTCAGAATGGAGTGTGGCAGTCAGCTCTGCTTCCCTGTGGCCACGTGGGGATGGGGGTTATTATTATCAACACCATGAACCAGGGCAGTGGAGGGGCCAGGCAAGAACAAGGCTTCTAACTTTCTGTAAGTCAGAACTGGCTATGCAGGTTTTGTTTTTTCTTTAGCAGAAAAAAAGGCTGGCCTTGAACTCATGGGAATCCTCTTGTCTCCAGCTTCCAAGTGCTAAGATTATAGGCACGAGCCATGATATCAGGCCTGATAAATGATAAAGAATTATAATCCAAAGACATTCCTCACCCCTTGTCCAAAAGAGAAGGGAGACCTAGAAGTAATTCCTTAGGGTTTTAAAAGAATAAAAACGTACATTTGGGAACAAACAGGAAAGAAAGCCCTAATACCCAAGAAAATGTAATATTAGCCTGAGGTACTGCAAGCCCAGACACTCTGTATACAAGTTGCCAAGACCTGCTAGCATACTCCAAGCCCTGAACTTGGGGCAGAATCACTTGGGAGCTTTACCTGCACGAACTACCTGAGTCATCTTGAGCTCTAACTAAGAAGGCCTTACTCCCCGACTTCAGCCCTAGGACCAGGGCTCAGTGCTAGACAGAGTGCTGCTGTCATCAGTATGCTCAGCTGCCTGCTTTCTAGAAGAGCTGGTTTTTTGTTTGTTTTGGTTTGTTTTTTGGGTTTTTTTTTTTTTTTTTTTTTTTTTTTTTTTGTCTATGCTTCCTGACTGCCATGTCTTGAATCTCACCAAGGGAAGACACTCAAAGATGCCAGCAAACTCACTAGGGAGAGTGGGGATGCACTTGTATATTAAAAGTAAACAGGCCCTGCTGTTTACTGTCCCATAGAAAACACTCAAAATTCCGCCAAAGCTTTTTAGCATGGCTCAGGACAATTTCCTTGGTTGAGTGAGCTTCTCCAGGGATGACCAAGCCTGACAGGTAAGCCAGCTGCAGGGAAGTCTCAGGAAGGAAAAAAAAGTTCCTGGAAATCTGATAATAGAATTTTCTGCTACAAAAAGTTACAGATGCCTCTGTGCCAAGCCCTGTCCAATGAGACCTAGTCTTCTAGAGGGCTGTGATGGATGTTCACGTCCTCATGAGGAGTCATGCGAGCCCAGCCCTCTACTCACCTAAAAAGCCGCAGGCACATCTTCTCCTGAGGAAATTCCTTGGGGCCCTCTACGCTGTCATCATGGCTCTCTGTCTCTAGGTAGACATCCAGCAGCACACACAGCCTCTGCAGCTGGTTGGTTAAGAGCTGGTGGCTGGGCCGAGGACCACACAGCTCCTTGTAGCACACGTTGACCTCACTCTCCATAGCCTGTGTGGGTGGGAAGCCAGCACCTCAGCATTTGCTTCCTAGTATGGCTGGACACACTGGCCAGCCTTTTACTTCATGGCTGAGCCTGACGGCACCACAAGAGCTACAAGGGGCTCGACCTGTTCCTCCTGATACCCATGTGGGCCTTACCCGAATATTGTCATCATTGCTGTTGGTTTTCTCCCCTTTCCAGTTTAGACAGAGTCGGAAAATGGGTGGGATGGAAGAGTAGCCAGGGTTGAGCACCACCGCAGCTTGAAGTTTAGCTGAGAAGAGGGAACAGGCAGAAAGTCAGTGGTTACTCAGTGTTCCATATGGTCTCCACCCTGTTCAGAGCCAACACAAACGTCTCCTATTAATTTAAGTGCTGCCAAGCCTCTGGTACTAACTGTTTTAGAATCTAAGTAGAATGTAGAAAGGCCAGCTTGCTGATTGTAAGGTACAGGGATTCTGGTTCCTCTAAAGATCTTGTTCTACTTGCTGGGATTTATCAATGGATTAAATCTGCTACCTTGAGACATGTCATAATTAAAAATATTTGTGTGTGTGTGTGTGTGTGTGTGTGTGATGTTTCTGTGTTTGGTTGTTTAGCCTCTATGTATCTTTGCGCCAACATGTAGGCAGTGCCTTCGGAAGCCAGAAGAAGGCACTGGAGCCCTGGGACTGGAGTTACAGGTGGCTGTGAGCTGCCATGTGGGTGTGGGGGCTTGAACTCAGGTCCTCTGGATGTGCAGGCAGTGCTTCTAAACTGAGCCACCTCTCCAGTCCCTTTCTTTCTTTCTTTTCTTTTTTTTTTTTTTAAAGAATTTTTTTGTTGCTATGGAGAGAGCGTCACATTGCCCAAGCTAGCTTCAAATTCAATATATAACCAAGGCACAACTTTGAACTCCTAGTTCTCCTGTTTCTGACTCCCATCCAGGACTAGTGGCAAATGTTCCCAGCTTCTCACACCCAATTTACATATGAGGAAAGTGAGGCTCTGACAGAAACTTCTCTACTATTAAACACCTGCAACCAAAACTGCCTGGCATCAAATCTGCACTCATAGTGAGTAAACAAAATAGCTCCACATATTAACTTTCCCTCTGGCGGTAGTCTTTGACCCCTGCTGTTGTTACACTTTATTTAGGTATGGTGTGTGTGTGTGTGTGTGTGTGTGTGTGTGTGTGTGTGTGTGTGTGCGTGTAGGTGCATGTCACAGCATGCATGGGTCAGTGGACTATTTCTTAGGAGCCACTTCTTTCGTTCCACACTCTGTTTTAAGGCAGGGTATCTTTTCCGCAGCTATGGTACTTATTAGAGCTTCCAGAATGCTCTATCTCTGGCTCCCTTCTTACCCCAGGAGTGCTGGGATTACAGATACACACCACTCCATTCAGCTTCCTTATGTGGGCTCTGGGAACTGAGTCAGGTCATGAGGCTCAGGAGGCTATGCAGCAAGTGAGCCCTCTCCATGGTTCCTAGACGACTTTTGACTGGTACTTCTGGTTTGGCTCACATGCATTACCCAGAGGGCTTTACAGCACAAGATGGTTCCCTGTGCTGCTGCAAGGTGAAACCTGCAAGATGTGGGCTCCAGTAAGAAGAGGGAATGTCCTAGACAAGGGGAAGCTGAGTTGCCTTCTGAGCGGATTAAAGTGCTTCTGATGAGACTGTGCTTCGTGCCAGGAAGTTGTTCAACCATCTTGGCTCCTTCCTCACTCTGGCTTCCTTTTTCACCTTGTGACTTCTACACATCTTTGCTTTTATCACTGGTCATGAAGCTCTTCCCCAGAGAGATACTCATCAGGTCACCCTGGATTTTCAGCCTTTTAAGTTAAACCAGGCATGGTGGCTCCTGTGTACAATCCTAGCACTCTGGAGCCTAAGAAAGAAGATCAGGAGTTCAAGGCCAGCCTGGACTACAGAATGGGTTTCTGGCCAGCCTGCGTTGATCTCAAGAACAAAAGTAAGACAGTGTGGCAGGGAAAGCCTTTTTAATCCTAGCACTCCAGAGGTAGAAGGATGTCTGTGAGTTCCAGACCAGCCTGGTCTGCACAGTGAGTTCCAGACCAGCTAGAGCTACATAGTGAGACTCTGTCCTAACAAAACAAAACAAAAAAGGCATAAAAATAGGCCAGTGAGAAATCTCAGTAAGTAAAGATGGTTGCTCCTATGCCTCATGACTTGAGTTTGATCCCTGGAGCGCTAAGGTTGAAGAAGTGACACGCTCAAGCTGTCCTCTGATAACTCGTTGCTTAGACCTTAGTTCACACACACATACACTAAGTAAATTTAACAAAAACTGTAACAAACCCACAAGTGTATGAACTAAATAAGCTCTTTATAAAGCTTCCAACTTTATCATTTGTGGTACTGAGGAATAAATCTAAGGCCTCAAGTATGCTAGGCAAGTATCCTACCCTGAACTATATCCCCAGCCCACAAATTTTATTAATCATTCAAAATACTGACTACTGTAGGACCTCAGAGTGCGTCCTGAGCCCAGGGATCACAGCTGTGAGTCGGGTGGGCTACAGCCTAAGGCCGGAACATGGCACGAGTGGCTCCCGTGGTGGGCCCTGGCAGGGCCAGGTCTCAGAAGAGGAAGGAGCCACAGCTTCCTCATCTCCACAGGGACTGTGCAGGAGGAGGGAGGTTATGTTACCCAGTCTTTACAGTTAGTCTTTCTGTGAGTTGGGGAGAAAGGAAGTCTGATGCTATGGAGAAGTAAAACAAAAAGCAAAACCACACACACTGAGAGACTGAGCTTGTGACTCGGCCATGATTTCCTCAGCTATTAAGTGGGATGAGCCCACCCCAGTGACTACTGAGGATTTAATGACATAAAACTGTGTGGTTGTGTTGCAAAACAAGTCCTCACTGAAAGGGGCGGTCTCCTAGTCACTAGTGTGTGTAAATCTCTGTGGAGGATTCTAGGACCTTCTTGTTTCTTTTGGTCAACCTCTAGGCATGTGTGGTATTTCAGAGGCCACTTGGTTATCGGCCTGTGCTCAGCAGAGCAGTCACCTACCTGTTCCCCTCTCAATAAGCGCCAAGTAGTAGAGATTGGTGTCCCCAGCCAGTCCTGCTTCTACGATGTCCTTGGTGAAATGCAGCTCCTAGAACAGAAACCAGTGTGAGCTGCTGCACTGATGGCAGGGTGGGGACAGGAGCTGATGGTGACATGGTCATAGGGGCTGCAGTTCTACCTACCATGTAATCTTCATGGGCAATTATCACCCACTTTACCAGGCGAGAAACAACCTTGGCAGGGAAGAGGTACTGGCAATCACTGGTAACTGGCACAATGCCATGTTCTAAAAGAGAGCAAGGCAGGAGGCATTACAGGGAGAACTCAAGTGCCACTGGGGGACCAGAAGCTGCCTGTGGCTTGCTGAGGGCTAAAGTAGCCTTGCCATTTGTCCAGTACATCTGGTACTCAGGAAGTTCTGCTCCTCACATGCCAGGAGTAGAGGCATCTCAATGACATTCACTTCATGCAGAGCTATGTGTCTGTGCTCAGACCCAGCACCTGCATTCACGGGTGCTTTATCCTTAATGCTGGCAATGTGTAGCAAAACCTAACCCTGCAGCCATAACTAGCATCAGTGCCTCTGCAGCAGGAACTATTAATTAGATCAAATAGCTGAGAGGGCTGTGTTTTCTCAGCTGACCTTGACAGAAAAACCAACTGCAACGTTCTGTGTCAGTTCCCTGCTGGTGTTTAAAAATCAAGTATGCCAACACAGGAAACACTATGTGAATGACAATCATCCAACCTTGGCAATGTTGGCAATGCTGAGTGAGGAGCAAGGCTTGAGGATGGGTGATGCTGTACTAGAGAGCAGTGTCCTTATGGAACCAAAGAACTGGCCTGGAGGTGGGGAAGGGGGGTTTGTTTTCAGATGGATCCTGGAAAACCAATGCCTAGCTTGTCAGTAATTTTGTTGTTCTTGTTGGTTTGTTTTTGTTTGTTTGTTTGTTTTTTTGTTTGTTTTTGAGACAGGGTTTCTCTGTGTAGCCCTGGCTGTCCTAGAACTCAGCCTGTCTGTAGACCAGGCTGGCCTCAAACTCACAGAGATCCACCTGACTGTGCCTCCGAGAATGCTGGGATTAACGGTGTGTGCCACCAAAGCCTGGCTGACAAAGATATGATTCCCTCCAAATCCTTAAACCCCACCCTACAAGTGTCTTATAAACACTCAGCAATTTTTTACTGAATAAACTAAAAGAAGCCATAAGGCCACTATCTAGGTCAATGGCTCATTATAATCACGTGGGAGCTTAGAAGACAATCCAAGGGGCTCAGCTAAACCTTTGAAAGCACTATCTCAGAAGGTCTTAGGGATAATGGGGTGATCCCTGTGTAGGTACAATCAGTGAGCTGGATGTGAGCTCAATGAATACAGGGTGCCATCATTCCTCCCCTCAGGCTCTACGGGGTACCAGCAAGAATTAGACTCTCATTAGATACCTGGCAAGTGCATATGAATCAGTGATGCATGGATCTAGGATAGGCTGCCTTGATGAACCTGTGAACTTGTGCAAATGACTCTGGTGTCCTGAGAGGGCTGACACAGAACTGATGACTCTGCAGGGAGCTCAGACCTCTGTCTGAATGGGCCTGCAGCTCTCCCCACTGGCCCTATCATCCGCTGCTCAGTAAGGCCAGGAACACGGGTCCCTTTGATCTGTAATCAGGATTTTCAAGTTCTGAGGGAAAGGATGTGGTTTTTGTTCCTATGTTGACTGAGTGGTTGTCAAGTCTTAGTCCCTGCCCCAGCTTACCCAGAGATGCAAACTGCTTGTGGAGAGCCAGGCGGGACTGCACCCTGGTCTTCAGCAGTTTCATGGTGGTCTCCATGTGGCTGGCGCTCTGTGAGTGGTCAGCAATCACTGTGTGCTAACAGTGAATAACAATTAGGATACACATGAAAACTCCCCCTTCCTACCTCTAAGGACTTCCATCTCTCCTGGGACCGACCAGGCTGCACAGACATGTCCCAAGACGGGTGCTATTTGGGAATGGCAGAGTTTACCCACTATAACAGGTCAAGAACACAAGATACTGGCAAGAACACAAGATACTAGGGTTCCCAATAGGCTGTGATTAGCTCCTGAAAAAAGGAAGGTTTCTAAGGTGTCTACCCTGGGATTCTGCCCTTACTTATACCATCCTTACTTATAGCATCCTTGTACATAAGTTCAAGGGCAGCAAAAGCTGTAGCTGTGCCACATCAGGGGCAAAACCGAGTTATCTTTGGTTTAGGTGGCTATGAAGCTCATAGGGAAGACCAAGTAATTTCAACACTTGAAGACTAGCTAAGGAATTCTAGTGCCTTGAGTGGATGGAGGTCAGATCACAGCATCAAAGGAAGATATTTTGCTAGATCAAAACCCTATGAAGCTATCAGAGGCCTTTCTGGAATCTGTCCACAAAGAGGAGAGGTACACCCCCTCAGACAAGGAAGCAGAGACAGAGTACACACCTGGGGCTGCTCTTTGGGGAAGTGGAGGCCACCCAGCTTCTGTACCCACAAATAGGGGTGACCTAACTCAAGTACATAGTCTTTCAAAGTCAGGATGCTGAAAAAAAAAAAAAAAAAAAAAAAGACAGAGTAAAATAATTGTATGAGTTGGGAATGAGCTCAGGAGCATGGCCTTCATACTTCATACAAGGCCCTATGCTCAGTCCCTAGGACTGAATGGCCCCCAGATATGGCCCTCCCCGCATCCCAGTCCCACAAGCTGAAGCTCCCTTACTGCGTAAGTTCCCTACCTGGAATTACAACTCTAATATTTACTTCTTTTTGCCTTGAAACCTTTCCTTCATCAAGCGATTCTCAAAACAACAGTGCATTGACCTCTTCACTACTCTACTCACTTACAGCTTTTAAAATTTTGAATACTCAAGAGAATTAAAGTGCATACATTTTATTGGGGTTTTTGTCTGTTTCTACTTTTATCTGCATGTATTTATGCTGAATTTATTCCCCTGCCATAACTTTTTTATTTCTTTAGAAATATCTTTCTTCTGTACAAACTCCTCTCCTGGCTTTGGAACAATATTTTTCCTTTTCAAGTGAGGATCATCTCAATATGGCAGGGGAGTCATATACAGATTAATACGCCAGGAGCTCTCTAAGTTCGTTGGCATCTGAGGTGCTTGGTTCACTGCAGAAGTCCAATGACTGGAGAATCTACATCTAAACCCTGCATTACACTCATTTGCAAGCATATGCAGCGAAACTTCAGCACTCTTTTGGCCACTGACCCTGTGTCCAGCGCCACTGTTTGGCCCAGCCGTACTACTGATTCCACCATTATATCCTACAAAGTGAACATGACGATTTGAACCTCTTGAGTTGTATCATTTTGTAGGGTTTTCTGGGTTAAGAGAGTATCGAACCATCTTCATGGGTCACCTCAGACTACTTCTGCACATTTTATTGTTGATACTGCCCCCACCCCTTTTTTGTCAGTACTAGGGATCTTACCCACCACACTACCACAGAGCCACATCCCTCACCCTGGAGTCCCTATATTTCCCACGTTTTCTTCTTTCCATGATATCCCTTTGTCTTCTGCGCAAGAACAGGAAGATGTCTCCTGTAGCCCCAATGTCCTCTGGGGAACCTCTGGCCCTAAAAGGTCACCAGTGTGGTCTGAACTACCAGATACAGACATAAAATCAAGGAAAGTTGGAAACCCTGTATACTCACCCAACTTTATCAAACTGATACTGATTAGCTGGATTTGGAGTTTTCTTTCCATGATCTCCTGGATACAAGCAGCTCAAGACCGAGTCAGGAGACAGTAAGTCTCTGCAGAAGAAAAGACTGCAGTGAGAATGCTGGCTAACACGGTGCTTCAAAGTGGACCTGGGCATTGGAGAGAGGTGATGTACCCTCAGCTCTTACCATGTCAACCACCATCTTTTTTTTTTTTTTTTTTAAGTCTTTATTTTGGAAACAAGGTTTCTCTGTGTAGTCCTGGCTGTTGTGAAACTCAGTGTGTAGATCAGGCTGGCCTTGAACTTAGAGATCTACCTGTCTTTGCCTCCAAGTGCTGGGATTAAAGATATGCACCAACCACACCTGGCTCTACCACCCTCTTGCACAGAAGGTTTTCTGTGAGCCAAATCCTTCATGTGCTTCAAGCCCATGGACTCTCCCAACACTATGAAGCAGAAAGGATTATCATCCCATTTCTCAAGGTACAAACTCAAGGCTTTGAAAGGTGGGCTACTGAAGCTCGTGATGCCAGCAAGGCTGGCAGCCGAAGTTCACACTCTCTGATCAGAAAGAACAGCATTTTTTCTTTATTTTGTGTGCACTGTGGCACACTGAGGATAATTTTCAGTAGTCACTTCTTGTCCTCTATCTTACTATGGCAGGTCTCTCCTCCTGCCTGGTACAGTACATTCCAAGCAAGCTGGGCTGAGAAGCTTCTAGCTGATTGCTGAGCCCCAAACTCCCACCTCAATGGGATAACAGGTGCAATCACCATCAGTGCCGGGAATTGAACGCAGGCCATCAGCCTTGCATCCCAAGTGCTTTTCCCAATAAGCCATCTCCCTGGTTCTTGAGAACTTAACTCTTTTGTATTTTGCTTTGTTTTGCTCTATTATCCCTTCCAGAATTATATAGTGGGGCTGAGATGATAACCCAGTTGGTAAAGTGTTTGCTGCACAGCATGATAGCCTGAATTCAACGTCCACCATCCAAATAAAAATCCATGTAGAGCAGCACACAACTACAGTCCCTGAGGAGGTAGAGACAGATGGATCCCTGGGCTTTTGGCTAACCTGTCTAAACTCCAAGTTCAGTGAGACTTTGTTTCAAAAGTAAGGTGGAGAATGACTGAGGAAAATACCTAATGTGGAACCTCTGACCTCCATACACATACACCTGAACATAAGCACACACACATATACAAATTATCTGGAGGCCAAGCACTATTTTGGAGGAGCAAAGCCACATGAAGTTAGAAATAGAAATAGTGCCAGAAATAAGTACAACAATAACTTTACATGCACAATTAAATGTTTTGTTTTTCTGCAGAGTTGGACACTGAGCACAGGTCCTTGGACACACTAGATAAGCACCATGTTTTGAAGCGATTTCTCTACACTGTACAAATGGAAAAACAGAATGTACATTTGTAGTGTATGGTGTAGCAATTTGACAAATTAATTCAAGGAGCAATGATCAGAGTACTTGGCATTTCTACCCCTTTAAACCTACTTAGTCTTTTGGAGATATGATCTTACTCTGTATCTTAGCCTGGAATTCTACACAGCCTAGGCAGACCTTGAATCCAAGAAGCAGGATGATCTCTGTGAGTTGGAAGCCAGCCTGGTCTACATAGCAAGTTCCAGACCAGCTAGGACTACACAGTAACCTCCTCTCAAAGAAATAAAACAAAACAAAAAACGGTCCTAGAATTGTTCAGTGAAGACCTGATGGATATGTGGAACTTAGAAGAAACAAGCTCTGGACTCCCTCTGCTGGGAACAAGGTTAACTGCACCTAGCACACCCTCCCGCAGCCCAACACTACTCCCTAAAGGCAGAAGAGGCATGAACACAAAGTGCAGGCTCTAAGCACAGGGTCTAAGGCCAGGAACTCCTTTCATCTGGCGGAATAGAAGGGATAGGAAGAGCTCCACTCCACTAGGCACCAGAGTGGAGCCTTTCTGAGCCTCAGTGTTCTTTCTCCAGCTGACAGCAGGACCAGGTCAGGCAGGACCAGGAGTACTAAGTCAGAGCAGTGATCCCCTACGTGTAGGCCAGTTTACCCAGGTCGTTTCTGTCCTCTGTTCTTCCTAGTCTGGACTACAGGCCATGACTACCAAGGTCAGGGGCTTGCTGGAGCTGCTGTGGCTGCCTGTTTACAGTCCTCCACTTACCACCAAGTTAAGGACTTCCTGAGCTGGAAAACAAAACCCTGCCACCTTGGGACAGAAACAGAAGGGCCAAAATTTGTCAATATGGTCATGTCTTCCACACTCATTCATGTATTTTACTGCCTGCAAAAAGCCTGCAGCTCTGCCCTACACACTAAATATGCTGTTATCACTGGTTTTATCTGCTGTGTAGTAAGAGTTCTCACATACACAACTCAGAGAACGCTTCTAAATCTCGGTGAATGCCAGGACTCCCACAATGTGGGAACACACTAACAGAAGTCAACATGGCAGAGGACCCTCTCTCAGCCAGAGGGAAGACGGAGAACAGGCGCTCTCCCCTCATCCCCGACCCATGCCCCATCCCTATAGTGCCTTCCCCATACCCTGCACTGATGGGGGTGATGAGCTCCATGGCGGTTGTCACTTTGGCTTTCACGGTCATGATGTTGAGGTTCATGAGATAGTAGAAAGTCAGATGAAGCACACTGTTGTCTGGAGGATCAGGAAAAGAGCAGCGCATTTATGAATCAAGCACAGAGGCCAGGCGAGGTGGTGCATGTACTGAATCCCGGCACTTGGAAGGCAGAGGCAAGGAGATCTCTAAATTGAAGGCTACATAGCAAGTTCCGGGACAGACAGAAATACTATAGAGAGACCCTGTCTCAAAAGAACAATAAAAACAAAAACATCATTCCATGTAAAATGAAAATGGCCAGTGAGACAGTTCAGAGAGTAAAGGCACTGGCCACCTCATAGTCTCAGCCCAATTCTTGAGACGCGCATGGCACAAAGAGTCAATTCCCACATGCTGTTCTCTGACTTCCACAAGCTGCTGCAGTGGTATGTGCGAACACACACACAATAAATAAATGTTAAAAAAAATTTTTTTTTAGGGGCTGGAGAGATGGTTCAAAGGTAGAGCAATGACTGCTCTTCCAGGGCATGCAGGCAGAATACTGTATAAATAATAAATAAATCTTCAATGGAACTAGAATTGGCTCTTTAAAAAAAATTTTTTTTTAAGGAGGAAAAACAGAAATAGAAGACTGAAATATTACAGGCAAAGAGTTTCTAGCTTACTGGACCCTTTGCACCAACAACTGACCAAGCTCTGAGGTACTGGGGGCATGAAGTGAATATAGTCAGACCTTTGCACTTCAGATCAATCAAGACTGACAGTGGGTGCCTTTTCAGCATCTCCTTGCGCTTGTCATCCAACTGAACCCCAAGTGTGGGTCGACGCCGCTTCTGGACAAAAGAAAGACCCAAGTATGAGTTATATTAATTGCCCCTTCGCATCTCTCTAACTCCCAGAGCCTCGGCACAGCTGCATGGGACCTTTTGCCTCAGCTGCCCAGCTGCCCTGCTCTTGTCCCAGCAGAACCTATTCTACCCTCCTCCTCTTGCTTTTAGGAGTGTGGTGCTTGAGAACATCAGCATGGCTGTGTGACATTCCCACAGCAGAAACAGGGCTCACCGTGGTCTGCTCCTCCTCCACATCAGAGTCGCTCTCATCATCTGAAGCCACACAGAGAAGGTAGAGAGAAGTGAGGTAACTGCAGAGGCTCCCTGATGACGAACCTCAAACACAGGGACTGAGGGGCCCACCCAGAGACGGTCCTTTGTTTGAGTTCCTTCAAATAAGTATTGAGTTAATTGGCTGCTTCTTACTTGGAATAGAAAACATAATGGAAAAAAAGAATGACTTAGAATCCCACCAGGTATATGTGTGTATGCGTGCATGTGTGTGTGAACACAGGCCAGAGTTTGTACTCAGAATGCACCTATCAATCATCTCTCCATTTTATTTTTGTTTTTTTTTTTTTTTGAAACAGAACCTATACAGTTCTAACTGTCTTAGAATTCACATTGTACTCCAGGCTGGCCTCAAACTCACAGAGATCTAGCTGCTTGTCTCTGCCTACTGAGTGCTGGATTAAATGAAGGCACCACCATATGCAGGTTTTGTTTAATTATTTATTTTTGAGGCAGTCTTTCACAAAGCTGGATATTCCAGTTAGACTGGCTGGCCAGGCAGCTCCTGGGATCTGCCTTTATCTACCCCCAGCACTGAAGTTAAAAGCATATATTATACTGTTTTGAGGCAGGGTTTCTCTGTATAGCCTTGGCTGTCCTAGACTTTGTAGACCAGGCTGGCCTTGAACTCACAGAGATCCACCTGCCTCTGCCTCCCCAAGTGTTGGGATTACAGGTGTGTGCCACTGTGCTGTCATAGCCAGCTTTTTTTGATTGTGGGGACTGGGGGCCAGAACTCAGGCCTTCATGTTTGTGCAGCAAGCACTTAACCTACTGAGCCATGTCTCCACCTTCCAGGGTGGTTTTCAAGGGTCTTTTAAATGTCTTTCTATGGAGCATAAAGCTATCTATTAGTAATGTGGTTCTAAGAACAGCATAAATAACAATGCAGGTATAGAGGGCTGCCGCATGCAGAAGATAAGACTGTTTTTTCATGGAATACACACAATGATTCTGATTCTATATGAGGAATTTTCCTTTCTGGGGACAAGTAGGGGTGACTGAAACTGGGTCTCAGTATGTTACACTGGATGCCCTGAAAATTGCTGTATTAACCAGTTTGGCTTTAAACCTATGGCAATGTTTCCTGCTGTCGCTGTCAGACTTCAGGGACCATCGTCATTAATCCATAATCAGCTTCCAGCTACCTTTTACAATGAGTCAAAAATGTTACCTGCTTCCTCAGGGTCAAGTGCTGGTGAGTACTAGTGAGTGGCAGGACTGAAATCCAAAGGCTGCATTTGGTGACTCTGGAAACTGAGTTCTCTTGGCCTATCCTAAAACTGACAATAAAGTCAAGCCTCCTGCTATACAGCATCAGGCCGGCTAGTTCTCAATGGACCAAGACCTTGGGAGTGATTTGGTATCCTTGGTGAGGTCTCCCATTTACCATGTTACCTTGGGAGTCCTCAGGGGGTTTGAAGAGAGCTTTGGCTTCATCCACGCTGCCTTCAATGGCCACAGACAACGTCTTATCTGGAGATGAGAAAAGGCCTATTGGAAAAACTGCTGGGAGGTTGCTGAGTCAAGCCGACTCAGCCCCTGGGCTTCTCCCTTCCCTGTCCCAGCTCTACTGGCTGAGTGTGAGGGCACCCTCTGTCCACACAAAGGAAGAAGACAGAAACTAAAGTCTTTTCTCTAGGGTTTGCTAAGAACAAATAATCCAGAGCACCGCTTCCCAGGTAAGCATCCCTGAGACTGGTGGAACCCAGGACACCCCACAGGACTCTCCCACCAGCTGTCCTAAGAAGCTCTCACCCAGAAGCTGGCACCATCCACATCCCAGAGATGATGGGTCACTCTCTGTAAAAAGTTCTGGATTCTGCATGTCACTAAGCACCTGAGCTGCCCTGGTCACTTCACTGGGCAGTGGAGAAGAGCAGGCAGGAACATGGATACTGCAAGCCTAGTCCCAGACCTCAATTCCTGTCCTATTCATTACTGAATTTGTGATGTGGAAGGTAATCTTACTGACCCGAAGCTCAGTTTCCATATCTATATAACATGTTGGGAAGCAGTAGCTGTTTTTTTGAGTGGCAGGAGGTTGATGGACTAAGGGCTACATTTTTAGCTACATTAGCTTTGAGGGTGAGAACTGTCACACAGGGTTAACATGCATAAGGCTGTGGCTTTGATTCCCAGCCCACAGAACAGAGAAGTAACTACACTCTTGAGTCTCACACCCATATGGAGCATAATGTTATTACGCCTACATAGAGGAACTTAGTGCCCATGCAGAAACAAACCCCACTCAGGAAACAAGCAGAGCAGAGCCACTTCAGGCTCACTGGACTCAGCTTGGCTCTCAAGCACTCAGTGACAATCTGCCCTGCTGTCCCATGAGCGGTCTACGGGCACGTCCTACTGCTGTGAACAAATAAGCCACACTCTACTTCCTCTGCCCTTTTCCCTGATGGTACTGGGGGATGGAACCCAGGACGTAAGCTATACCCCAACTCCTCCTTCTCTACCGTAAGTGTGGGAATGTCACAGAACCTCATACGATTTGCCTAACTACACTGTAAAGAAAAAAGACCCCCCCACCGACTGCCAACTACTGCTTTATATCTGGAAACAATATACAAACCACCCCATTCCAACCAAGCAAGCAAGTCACCCCAAGTGAGCACTGGAGACTGTCTTGGGGTCGAGCTCACCGCCCACATGCGGGACAGTCACCTGCCACAGAGTCAAGCCCTCACTACAACAGTCTTTTTAACAGTTTGCTCTTAAATCTAAGAAAATACAAGTGGGAACAGCAGAAGTTTAAACACAAGAGAAAGTTACTCACCCTGTCTAGGGGGCTGGGAGGAGGATTTCATATGAGCTGATGATGGCAACGGAAGAGAACAAAGGGGAAGGAGAAGGCGAGACGGACCAAGAAGACACAAGAAAAGACACAGTAATGTCTTGGTGCCATGGCTGGGACAAGGGCATGCACAGGAACAGTACATGTCTGCCTGATGCCATGGGATAAGTTATGAACAGGAAGAAGAGTTTAGTGCTAAGTGAGAGCTGCACTGGGGTAGAGCAAAAAAACTTTTTAAAAACCTTAGCAGAGCCACAGGCTGTCCTGAGCAGCTGAGGGTTCTTCCTCTCACTGGTAAGGCAACACAAAGTCATGCAGGCTACCTCAGGTATGTGAAAGCCTGGGAGTGTTGCCCAGGACCTGCATTCTCCAAGCACCCCACCCCAAAACACAACAGGAGACAGAGATCTACCTGTCCAGTGTTTCTTGATGGAGTGAGCACTGAGAGCTACACAGGCTGCCTGGGCACTGTACCTAAAAGCTGAACAGCCAGGCTCATGAAGATTCAAAGCTTTCATTCTGAAATGTCCATCACATTATTCAAGCCTCAGGCTAGCTGGCTTAGCAGCCACACTGAAGGTGCAAAGAGGAGGCAGCATCTGTCACCAGAGGGCTCTTGGGCAAAGCCGGGGAACTATCTGAGGAAGGCAGTCCTTTCTCACTATGGCTTCTCCCATAGTCCCCTCCTTGCCCAGCCCCCATACTCACCACAAGCCTGCCCGTATGCAGTGGCCTGCACAAACAGCACATAGAGGGGAGGTGGCAGGTGCCTGGCAGTCTCGTACTGCTTGTGTGCCTGGTCGAACGGCATGAACAGGTATTCTTGCACTGGCAGGGAAGCCTGCAAGCAACAGAGGAAGTTTTTAGTCTACCCACAAAGCTGCTTTGTGACTGACTAGCTTTTTATCTTTATCTTGCTGAACTGGAGACTGAGACCAGAGCCTTGCGCATGTGGGGCAAACATTCTATTACTGAGCTCTGTCATATAATAGTGACACATAACAAACCAGTGGGACTATGCTGAGACAAAAGCTCAAGATAAAAAAAAAAAAAAATCAAATGCATTTGTAACAGCAACAGAGCAAGAAAAGAAAATTATGTAAATGTGTCACTTGCACATTTCTAACATTATCAGAAAACATTAAGGGGCCGAGGTTGTGGCTTAGTTGCAGACAAAACAAGGGGCAGAGGGAATAAGGAAAGAGAAATGTATTATACTCAACATCACAAGTCCCTGATGAAATGAAAAACAAAACAAAACAAAAAACAGTGGGCCTGAGATGGGTCGGCAGGTAAAGGCACTCGCCACCAAGCCTGACCTGAGTTTGACCTCTGGAACACTCATGGCGGAAGGAGAAAACTGATTCCTGCAAGCTGTCCTCTGACTTCGTGACGTGTATACAACACACAATAAACAACCAAACAAATAAAAACTTTAAAGGAAACTAAAGCCAAATGGGACCCTCCAGACTAGCTTAGGACTAGAAGTGGCAGTTTTAAGCACGGGCAGGGATCCTGAGGGATCTGAAGCTCCGTGGGTGCTCATGGAATATCTAGCAGTCTGCATGATCACTCCAGGAATGGACTCAGAGGCTAGCAAAGCTAAATGCATGCACAGGAATCATCTACATGACCCAGCAGCTTTATTCCTAGGTATATATGCAATAGAAATATGTACAAGTGAGGACCAGAAATCATGTATGACAATACTCAGAGCCACATTATTTATAACAGACCTGAACTGGGAACTTCTGAAATCAAGTTATTACAAAAAAAATTCTTATCGCTTCTCGGCCTTTTGGCTAAGATCAAGTGTAAAAAAAATTCTTGATACTCAGAGAAACACAGGTAAGTTTCAAAAACATACCACTGAGAAAAAAAAACAATAAACAAAAAAACAAACCCTGACACAGAGTTAATGAGTCTATTTAAATACAGTTCAATCCAGAGAAAATCCAGTCTATGATGATAAAAGCCAAAATAATAGTTACTTAGGATGCAAAATAAGGTTACTATAGTGTCTGGGAGCTGGAAATAAAAGCAGCACGGGCTGGCTCAGCATTTAAGAACACTGCATTTCTATATGACCTGGGTTCTATTTCCAGCACCCACATGGTGGCTCACAACCACCTGTAACTCCAGTGCCAGAAAAATCCAATCTTGTGCCT
Organism: Psammomys obesus; assembly: GCF_907164565.1. Lineage (NCBI taxonomy): Eukaryota > Metazoa > Chordata > Mammalia > Rodentia > Muridae > Psammomys > Psammomys obesus. The sequence continues at coordinate 14,559,022 of NW_026596051.1, forward strand.
TTTGAGGGTACCAGGCACATGTGGTACATATATGAGGCAAAACACTCATACACATAAAATTTTTAAAAATTAAGTTCTTTCTCTTGATTTGAGTGGTTATAGAGATGCATTCACTCAGTAAACAGTCATCGGCTGTACATTTATGAGTTGAATACTTTCTGCATGTAAAGGTATTGGCATCAGTTTTTGGTGCTGGGGAATGAGCCTAGTACTTCTGTATACGAAGCATGCAATCTACCACTGAAATGCATCCCAACCCCCAAAAAATTAAGACTTTTTTTTTTTCCTAGACAGGGTTTCTCTGTGTAGCCTTGGCTATCCTAGAGCTCACTTTGTAGACCAGGCTGGCCTCAAAACTCACTGAGATCTGCCCGCTTCCACCTCCCTGAATGCTGGGATTAAAGGCATGTGCCACTATGCCCACCTTAAAATTAAGACTTTAAAAATATGTTTAAATTTAAGCCAAGGATGATGGTGTATACCTTGAATCTTAGATTTTGGAAGGCCGGAGAATCTCTGTGAATTTGTGCTATGTAGAGAGACCCTGTCTCAAATAATAATAATAATAATAATAATAATAATAATAATAATAATAATAATAATAATA
>NW_026596051.1:14559638-14601352 GCF_907164565.1 Psammomys obesus
TAATAATAATAATAATAATAATAATAATAATAATAATAATAATAATACTTTTAAATTTAAAATTTATTTTTCTTTTATGTACATGTATATTTTCTCAGCATTATGTCTGTGTACCATGCACATGCCCAAGAAGGCCATAAGAAGAATCACTGGAACTGGAGTTACAAATGATTGTGAGCTACCATGAGGATTCTGGAAATTGAATCTGAATCCTCTGGAAGAGCAGCTAGTGCTCTTAACCACTGAGCCATCTTTTCTGTCATTTTCATTGTGATATTTTTTTAGGGATGCAGGTCTGGCTATGTTGCCCAGGATGGTCTCAAACTCATGATCCCAAGTAATCGCCCTTTTTAGTTGTTGGGACTACAAGCATACATACCCAGATTTTAATTTTTAAAGTGAATATATATATATATATATATATATATATATATATATATATATATATATATGAAAGAAAAAGAAAAGAAAAAATATAGGAAGGAAAGAAAAAAAAGATAAAAGGTATATTCAAATTTATTTTATAAAACAAAATCTCCTGGTTGGCAAGGTAACTGTTAATGGTTTGGTGTGTATACAGCCTTTTTATCAAGCACACACAAAACTCACATACATATATAATCTCCATATAGACACACTACAAACCAAGGCACACAAATGAAATTGTACTATGATTGTTTCATGATACATCTTTCTTTCCTTTTTTTTTTTAAAGAATTATTTCTTTATTTTTCATATGAGTGCTCTCTCTATAGGTCACTTTGCAGGCCAGAAGACAGCATCAGATCTCATTATAGATGGCTGTGAGCCACCATGTGGTGGCTGGGAACTGAACTCAGAATCTCTGGAAGAGTAGACAGTGCTCTTAATCAGTGAGCCATCTCTCCAGCCCATAATACATCTTTCTATCTAGCTATTCTCTGAGAGGTTTGTTCCTATGTTCTACATGGCCTATCAAGCAGTAAGGCAGCACTACAGAGAATATATAGCAATGCAGAGGGCATGGAGTGTTATACAAGAATCACTAATTCTCATTCTCTCTTCTCCCTCTCTTCCTTTCTCTGTTTATTTGAGACAGAATCTCACCATGTAGACCTCACTAGTTTGGAACTCCTATGCAGACTAGGCCGGCCTCAAGGCACATACCAGCACATACAGCTTCTTGATTGTTTTTGAGAAATAGTCTTGTTATGTAGCCCAGGTTTCCTAGAGTCTGCTCTTTATTCAGCCCAGGCTGGCCTCAAATTAACAATCTTCCTGCCTCAATTTCTCACGTCCGTCAACAGCCTAGCTCCATGTTCTTTTTTCTCCTATTATGAAGTTCTAATAGAAAAATACATTTTTACTAACAACTCTAATTCCATGCCTAGAACTGAAGGGAAGAAGTGCAGAGACAAGTCCTAGAAAAATACATTTATAATTTCTCTGGAATCCTACATGGTTCCTCCATATTAGCCATTTATCTTGCTTGACTCTGGCATCAGAAGCAAACAAAAGTCAGGTCACATACACACATGCACATATGTGTGTATGTGTATATGTGTGTGTATACATATATATGTGTGTATATATACGTACATATATATATATAGAGAGAGAGAGATAAAGAGAAGGAGAGGGAGAGGGAGAGAGATTCTATGTAGGTAAAGTGGAAGCTTTTCAAACATGAGTCAAGTTCTTTCAGAAAGCCATCTACTTTTCATCATCAGCCCCTGAGGTATTGAGTGGACCTAAGTAGATGTTTGCAGAAAGCAAGTTTAAACGCCTAGAGACAGCAGGCTGGTGAGGAGCATGCAGGGAAGTCTTACCTGAAAGCTTTGACAAACAACAGTCCAGGCATGTGAGTGAGTGTGAGTGTGTGTGTGAGTGTGTGTGTGTGTGTGTGTGTGTGTGTGTGTGTGTGTGCGTGCATGTGGGTAGGTTCCTGATGAGTGTTCGTGTGCACACGCTCCTGACCCAGTGGCCCAGTATTTCCCAGAAAAGCATCTCCACAGTGTAACCAGCTAAGGATGGTGCTGGGAAACGGGGTGTCTGCAGCTGGTCTGTGGTAAGGCAGAGCCCGCTCACCTGCATGATGCTGTTGAGGCGAGGCTGCAGGCTGCTCAGGTACTCCTTCTTCACCTCAATCTCCTTCAGGATCTTCTCCTTGTTGGAAAGACACTCTCGGTACTTCTCTGCCAGCCTAAAGGGCACCCAGGGTACTGTCACCGACACCTTTGAAGGGATAGCTCAACATACCTGTTCACTCTCAGACCCTACTTGTAACAGCTATTGACAGTTCTAATGACAACCAGCACTTACTATGTGCCAAGCCCTTTTAGTGAGTTCCACACAGGCACTATCATACTTAATAATTACATAAATCCTTGAATATATTAATGTAAACATTTTTGTTACATTTATTTATTTTATGTGGGAGGCAGGAAGAGGGTACATGCATTATATATAGCATGCAGAGATCAAGCTCAAGTTGTCAGGCTTGGTAGTAATTATCCCCTGAGCTATCTCACTGGTCTTGCTTTATAACTTACGCTGACTGACTCTGAACTCATGGCAATCTTCCCACATCAGCCTTCCAAGTGACAAGTGTGTCACCATTCTCAGAGGACAGATATTTCTTTTTTCCTTTCTTTTCCTTTTTTTTTTTTTCCTCATTTTGATATAGGGTCTCACCTATACATGTTAACTTCTGTCTTAGTTAGGATTTCTAGTGCTATGATAAAACAAGAGCAAAAAGCAACTTGGGGAGGAAAGCTCTTACAACTCTGAGAAATCAGGGCAGGAACTCAAGGCAAGAACCTGGAGCCAGAACTGAAAAAGCCATGGAGGAATGCTGCTAGTTCCTTTTTCCTATTTTCTTATACACCAAGGACCATCTGTGCAGAGCTCCCACTGCCCAGTGGGCTGGGCCCTTCCACATCCATCATTAACCAAGAAAATGCTCCACGAGCTTGCCTAGAGGCCAACCTTCTGGAAGCATTTCTCAACTGAGCTTCCTTCCTCTCAGATGTCTCTAGCATGTGTCAAGTTGACAAAATATTCACCAGCACAACCTAGAATTCACTTTGTAGCTCAGGCTAGCCTAGCCTTCCAAGTGGCTAGGATTATAGACCTATACTACCAGTAATAGCAAGAAGATAATTTTTAAAAAGAAAGAAAAGTTAGAGGACTTTTATAAAAACTCTTAAAACATTTATTTTAGTGTGCCTGTGTGAGCATGAGTACACATATGTATGCCGTGGAGGTCAGAAGATAACTTGTGAAGTCAGCTCTCTCCCTTCACCGTGTGGATTCCGGGGACGGGACTCAGGTCCTCAGGTATGACGGCCAGTACTCTGACTCACCAGCCCAAACAAAGTTTGTTTCTGTGGGTATTGTCTTGATTAATGATGTGGGAAGGCCCAGCATACTGTGGGCAGTGTCAGCCCTGAGCTGGTGGTCCTGGGGGGTAGAAGAAAGCAGCCTGAGCAAACCAAGGGGAGCAAGCCAGTAAACAGCATCCTCCATTGTCTCTGCTCTAGGTAAGGACTCCAGCTTCCTGCCTTGAGTTCCTGCCTGGGTTCCCTCAGTGATAGAGTGTGACCTGAGGGTTGTGAGCGGAAATAAACCTTCTCCTTCCCAACTTGCTTCTGGTCATGGGGTTCTATCACAACAACAGAAACCCTAACTAAGACAAGCAACAAAGGTACTTAGTCAATTAAGATGTCTCTCAGTTGGCAGAGGGCTTGCCTAGAACCCCATAAATCCAAATGTGATAGTGTATACCTAAATCCTAGCATTGGGTCATGTGGTAAGGAAGAGCAGAAGTTCACAGTCACCCTTGGCTATACTGAGTCTGGGTAAAGGCACTTGCTCGGCAGCCTAAAACCTAAGAACCCAGGAAGTCATGTAAAGGGAGGAGGAGAGAACCAATCTCTTACTTCCACACACTGACTATGGCACATGCACCATGTACATCAAGCACACACACAACAATAAAAGGTAAAATTAAAAATAACATTAGGAAAAAATAATAATAATAATTAGGCTGGGTGTGGCAGTGCACGCCTTTAATCTCAGCACTTGGGAGGCAGAGGCAGGTGGATCTCTGTGAGTTGTGGCCAGCCTGGTCTACCTGCTGGGTTCCAGGACAGCAAGGGCTACGTAGAGAGACCCTATCTCAAGCGCCCCCCCCCAATAGTGATCATTTAAAAGGAATAAAAAAATGGATTTAGTTCTCAGTTATTAACATTTTTTAAGATTTTATTTTGAAATTGTGTGTGTGTGTATTGGGGGGTTATGTGTGCATGAGTGGAAGTATTCAAGGAGGACAGACACTGGACCCCTGGAGCTAGAGTTACAGGTGGTTGTGCGCCACCTGAAAGTGGTGACAGGAACTAAAATGGGGCCCTCTGGAAGAGCCAGTATGTGCTCTGAACCACGGAAGCCATCTCGCCAGCCCCTCGGGTATTAAAATTTTAGAGGAAGAAAAATTACTTTGATGCCCAGAACTGTAGGATGCCTGCAGTTCCAAACACTGGGAAGACTGAGGCAAAATGTCTTGAGCAGTAGATTGTGGGCAATCTAGGAAATATAGAAAAACCTGGTCTTTAGACATTGGATATTGAACAATGCTGCGATTGTTAAAACTATGGGGACTTTTAGAGATGGACTGAATATATTTGCAGTCTGAAATGGCCATGATCCTGTGATAACAAGAGGTAGTATATGGTCTAAAAGATATGCCTAGTGTCATCTTGACAAATGACAGGGTTGCAATGGTTAATACTGGTCCTACTCACTAATATCTATAATCACCCAGGAGGCAAGCCAAGACAATTCAGCAAGTAAAACTGCTAGCTGCTTAAGCCTGATGATCTGAGTTCAAGTCCCAAAACCCACAGCACAAGAAACTAAATAACTCTCCAAAGCTGACCTCTACATGTGTGAGCACCCTCCCATCCCCCACACCTAGATGATCTTCCTAGAATACAATCCAGCGAGTAAAAGTGATTAAGTTCACTGAGGGAAACAAGGATGGACACACAGCTCAGCAGTCAACACCTGCTGCTCTTACAGAAGACTGGGGTTCAGCTTCTGATACCTACCCCTTTAGGCAGCTCACAACCATCACACATAACTAGTTCTAGGAGATCTGATCTGCAGCCTTCTTTTGGCCTCTGCTGGTACCTGCAAGCATGTGGTATACACACACACACGTATGCACACGCACATACACAAAATCTATGAAATCTCTAAAAGCAGGCAGCAGCACTCCCTGGGCCTCAGTCTACATGAAAAGGAGAGCGCTTGCAAGCACAAATGTTCACTGTTCTCTCCCTGACTGGGAACACACAGTGACCAGCTGCCTCACCTTCAGATGTGAGCCCAAATAAGCCCTTTTCCCCTCAGGTTGCTTGTGTTAGGGCATTTTGTCACAGTAACAAGGAAAGTAACTAACACAGCTAGTAACCACCAAATGGGTTTCACTGTGACATTTTCATAGATATCATATCTTATTTGTCACCCCTAACTGCTTTCCCCCATGCCTCTCCCCATTTCTACTTTCTATATAATTTTGTGTGAGTAAGAGAGAGAGAGAATGTATGTGTGTGTGGCTGTACTCATCCATGCATGCACACGTACAGAGCAGAGGTCAGGCCAACTGTCTTTCTCTACGACTCTCTGCCTAGTCTTTGAGGCAGAGCTCACTGACCCTGGAGCTCCCAGTTGGGTCGGCTGGCTAGAAACCTCATGGGATCTGCTCGTCTCTGTACCCCGGACTCACACCACTTCACCCAGCCCTCTCCCATGCGCTTGGGAGCCAAATTCAGGTCCAAAACCTTGCACAGCAGTGCTTTACCTGCTGCGTCATCTTCCAGTGCAGCCCTCACCCCCTGTGGTGCTGGGAACTGAGACAAGAGCCTCACATGTGTTGGGCAAACATTCTACCACTGACCCACATGCCATCATCTCCAACTTTGTATTGACAACTCTGACAGCCATTAGCCTGGTCAATCAAGTTTGAAGACTCCAGTGTGAATTAATAAGAGAGTGAGATCTGGTCTTGGAGCCCATTTGGTCTAATACTGGGTCATGACCAGGCACTGTCACTGCGTGGTTAATGAGGTTAGGAAGGAGGAAGGACTACCTTTTCCGCTGTTCCAGCTCCCAGTCCAAACGAGCCAAGGTCTGTTGGTGAGGGTCTCCCATGGTGATTTCAGCCTTGCTGATGCTTGGTGGAGCCTCTGTATAAAATTCTTCTAAACTGACCAGATCAATCTCTTCATGCTTTGACCTATAAACAAAACCCAAGTTATCAGGCGGCCATTTTCAGGACCCCCTTAGTGGGGGCAGTTCTTCCATTTATGCCTACGCAGCCCAAAACTACAGATACTTGAGATCCTGGAATTCTTTCTCAGAAAATGCTCAATGGCAGGCATTCCAGTGTGATGACAGGTTATTAGTGACATACCACAAAATCATTTGTCTAATCTGCCAAACCTATTTATCCACAAATTAACTGAAGGACTGAGAAGGACAGAAAGATGCTTAATGAATTTACAAATGTCTCCTTGCTGAACAGGAAACTATTCGCTAAGAGACTGAGTCCCTGCAGCCTAGGCTCATGCTGGGTTAATGTACTAAGTGCTCAGGCCATGGCCAAATGGATAGTATACTATATAGGTAGATAGATACTACATGTTATATAGAGATAGATACCATATGTTAATAAGCAGCTACACATGTTGGCCTCCCCTCACACATTCTTAGGAGATGGAGCTTTATCTCCATTTTAAACCTAATACTTATTACTACACAACTTACTTGTACTTTACTCTTTTCCCATTTTTATTTTCTTCCTTTTTTTGTTTGCATTTTAAAATTATTGTTTCTGTTTTTTTCAAGGTGGTTTTCTTTATGTAGCCTTGCTGTCCTGGAACTCACTATGTAGACCAGGCTGGCTTAAACTCAAAGATCTGCCTGCCTCTGCCTCCCAAGTGCTGGGATTAAAGGCGTGTGCCACCACCACCGGCTCCTTTTCCACTTTTCAAATGTGCCCAAGTTCAAATAGCTAGTTAGTGAGAGGCAGAGCCCGGATGTTAACTCCAGAGCCCATGAGTCTTCTTTGTGGCCACCTACCTGAGTTCCATTATGTTCTGACTTTGCCAACTTCCATCTAAGCAATGATTATAGTGTAGGGCATCACATTCCTTCATGTTGTTTTTATACATTTTTAACTGTCACAGTTTCAAAAATAGCACTGGAGAGGGAGATGCAGACCAAGAGGTACATTATGTTTTCAATGCGGCAAGTAGGTACTGGTATTCTATGGCGTAGTAGGTGAATATAATAACGATACATGTTGAGGAGAAGAAAAAAAAAAAAAAACAACAACTGCTTTTAACAAGTGCTGAACTCAAAACTCAGAAGGGGCAGAGAGGCTTCCATGGTTCTTTGTGTAGTTTGAAATGACTGCTTGAGATTCTCCACTCAAAGTTGTCTACTGATCCTTCCCCCAAATCCTGCCATCTTCTAAGCTGAGCCAGGTAGGAACAAGCATTACCACGGACTAGTATGTCAAAGCTCTGTCCTCCCGAACTCACTTGAACTCCAGACATTTAGTGATCTCCTTCTGGAGGTGCATCACTTCGTAGAGCAGGTTCTGGAGCTGCAGGTGGTAGGCATCAACTTTCTGCTTGGCCTGAGGGGAAGATGAAGTAAGCAGGGAAATCTGGGGCAGGAATGAGCATCAGTGAAGTCAGAGAAGGGGCAAAGGGCTAGTTAAGAAGGGGACAAAGAGGGGGGGTGAGAGTCAGGTTATGAACTTTCAGCTCTACCTCGTGGGTCTGGTCTCTTCCTTTCTTTAACCTGATATGGGCTAATCGGTTGAGCTTCTTGAGAGTCATGAAATGCACACAGCTCTGGATCCTTCGTTCTTCTATTTCAATGGCCTGTGCACAAAAAAAAAAAAAAAAAACAGAAAAGACCACTAACATAGCTCAGGTCCGTTCAAACCCTAGCTACCAAGCCGTCCCCATCCAGGCCATAAGCAGAGTCTAAAGGGAGCTTGGAACCATGAGAAATGTCATAAAAGAAATGGAAGAAAAAGGCCAAGCATGATGGTACACTAAGGGCTTTAATCCCAGCAATGAGAAGGCAGAAGCAAGAGTTCAATGCCAGCCTGGTCTACAGGGAGTTAAGGCCAGCAAGGGTTACATAGTCTCAAAAAAAAAAAAAAAAAAGAAAAGAAAAAAACAAGAGAGAGAAAGAGAGGAAGGGAGGAATAGAGGGAGGGAGAGAGGGACAGAGGAAGAGAGGGAGGAAGGGAGGGAGGGAAGAAGGGAAACCTGATTATATTAAAAAAGAAAATAAAAGAAACTGGGCAAAAAAACAAAAACAAACCAAGAAAAAAATGAATTTCCATTTGGACAGAAGCAACAGGAACAGAAAATAAAACAAGCACAACTAGCTGACATAATACCTGTATCTACAGACCTCACAGAGGCCTCCGCACAGCATTGCCACCCCATAATAATACCTACATCTACAGACCTCACAGAGGCCTCCACACAACAATGTCATCCCATAATAATAACTACGTCTACAGCCTCACAGAGGCCTCCACACAATAATGCCATCCCATGAAACTTGGCCTCTACAAATACTTTAAATGACAGTACCAAAAGCATAGCTATAAAACTTGGTTATAATAATAATCTGGAATGTAAGAATCTCAACAATATTGTCAGCATACATGAAAATATGTAAGACTGATGACAAAAAGTGAATTCTTCCTTAACTCACCTGTCTAGTTTTTAGATATATTGTTTAGTTTTATACCTGCCTGATTTAATTCATTTAACATCCATGATAATTTCATTTGGGGCTCTATGATTTATCTGCACATACTTCTCAACACTTTGCAAAATGCCTGATGGGTAAAAAATATGAAATCAATAATATCAAATTGCAGTCACAGAAAAAGTTACCTTGTACTTTGATCAGTGTAATGGGAGACTGAGCTGTTACAACAAATTCTCACAAATCAACAGGCAGGTCTCTGAGCTTCCAGACCCCAAACTCTCATCATGGCTGGGCTAGAGGACAAGACCAGGAAGGGCCTAGTGATCGCAAAAGGAGCCCAGCTGTGCAGACACACCAGATTTCTCCTTACCACATCCTTGCTGCCCTTGCTCTTCAGGTCCTGGATCTCAGCCATCAACCTTTGTAGCTCCTGGCAAGTGTACTTGTACAGCTCATAGTCTCTGCCAGGGTCCCGCAGGTCAACCTCAGCTTCCTCACTGTAGTACTTGCCTTCCTGTGGACGCAACAAGAGAGGTCTTAGGTAGAGGGTGAAGGGCTCCTTGCAGGATCAGGAACAGTAAAATGACAACTTTCATTATGTCAGAGCGTTACAATTGCAAGTGTATGGCCAGTCTGGTCTACACAGTGATTCCAGGCCAACTAGGATGGACACAGAACACACATACAAAAAAAGATTTAAAAACACTACTAGCCAGGCATTGTGGCATATTCCCATAATTGCAGTGCTAAGGCAATTTCTGTAATTGCAGGTGGGACAATATTGACTTCCAGCCAGTTTGGACTACAGTACAAAACAAACAAACTAACAAGCTATGATCAGTGCCAAAAGAGAAAAATCTCCACATTAATCTGGATTTCCTAAAACTAAGGAAAAAAAAAACCTGTTGTTTTACTTTTTCCTTTATTCTTTCCATAAATTCCCATTTATGTGTATCAGAGTTTATTTTGAAGGTCTGGAGTAATAGTGCAGTGATTAAGAGAAACAGATACAAAGGAACAGAAGACCCTGCTGGTAACAAGAGTTCCAGAGCCACAGAAGTCCTATGGGCACATGATTCTGGTACCAAGGATGAAATCTCGTGGAAGCTCTAAGCTGTGCAGTCAGTGCAAACCTTAGGAGCATAGGCAAGCTGGGAACAGCATGCTGGAACATGCTCTCTGTGCAGGTCCCAGTCATATTTAGGCTTGCCCCTATGTGAGCGTTCATTGTCAAGTCATGGGAATGCAATTATCTGGTTTAGTATGGGCAACCGGAAGTGTGTCTCTGGTGCACGAGACCCTGAGCTCCTGCATATGCATAGGAAGTTATTGGACCACAGTCTGCAGTTTCCCAGCAGCACAAAGCCCTGGCTGATCTCACCTGCTCAGTGTCAGATCGATTCCGTTTCCCTTCGCTTGGGGTTCCATCACTTCGGATCACTTTGGGTTTCCGCTTTTTGCTAGACTCTGATGACATTGTTGTTCTTCCAGGTCAGAGAGCTGTTAAGAAGAAAAAGCTTTTACAGATTTCCCAGAGTGGGATGGAGAGAAGACTCAGAGGTTAAGATCACTGGTTGCTCTTCCAGGGGACCTGAGTTCAATTCTCAGCAACCACATGGTGGCTCCCAACCATCTATAATGAATCTGCTGCCCTGTTCTGGTATACAAGCAGAATACTGTATATGTAATAAATAAATAAATAAATCTTAATTAAAAAAAAAAAAAATCCCAGAGGAGCTGGAGAGATGGCTCAGTGGATAGGAACACTTGTTGCTTTCCAAAGAACCCAGGTTTGACTCCCAGCCACCACTTGACAGAGTTCAGAACCATCTAGAACTACAGTTCTAAGGCAACTGACCTCTGCAAGTACCAAGTACACACGTGGTGCATATACATATACATGTATACGTCTATATATATATACATACACATGTAGTCAAAACACACATATACTTAAAATTTTTTAAATATATTGTATAAAATTTTAAAAGAATTAGTAAAGGTTGTATGGGTTTTTTTGTTTTGTTTTGTTTTTAAGAGAGAAAAGGCTAGGCATAATAGCTCATGCCTTTAATCCCAGTACTTGGGAGGCAGAGGCAGGTGGATCTCTGAGTTAAAGTCCAGCATGATTTTCAGAGAAAGTTCCAGGGCAGCCAGAGTTAAACAGAGAAACCCGTCTCAAAAAAACAAAAATAAATAAATAAATAGAAAGAGAGCGAGAAAGGCTGGAGAAATAGCTAGGTAGTTAAGAGAGCTTGTTGCTCTTCCAGAAGAGCTGGCTTCAATTCCCAGCAGCCACATAGCAGTTCACAACTGTCTGTAACTCTAGGTCCAGGGAATCCTACTCCCTTACACAGATATACATGCAGGTAAAACACCAAAGCATATAAAAGTAAAAGAAATAAGAGAAAAGAAAAAAAAAAAAAAAGAAATGCCAAATTCTCAGCAAACTCTTAGCCAAACTTAACTAAAAGGGAGAAAAGACCTAAATTAATTGATGTTATAAATAAAAATAAGATGTCACATGGATACTAATAAAATTCTGAGGCTCATTAGGGAACACTTTAAAAGACAAGAAAAAAAATTTCCCAGAAATAGGGGTTGGAAAGATGGCTCAATAGTTAAAAGCATGTTCTGTTTTGCAATGGACCTGAGTTCAGTTCCCGGCACCCATGTTGGGTAGCTCAAAATCCTAACAAAAGTAAATAAAGCTTTAATAGTTTAAAGAATTAAACTGGGCATGCTTAATCTCTGCACACCTTTAATCTCAGCATTCAAGAGACAGAAGTAGGCAGATCTCTGAGGCCACATAGTGAGTTCCAGGACAGCTAGGGCTATATAAAGATACCCTGTCTTAAAAGAAAACAAAACAAGTCAGGTGCGGTGGTGCACGCCTGTGATCCCAGTACTACGGAAGACAGAGGCAGGCAGATCTCTGTGAGTCCGAGGCAGGCAGCCTAATCTACAAAGTGAGTCCAGGACAGACAGGGCTACACAGAGAAACCTTGTCCTGGGGGGCAGGGGATGACAAAACAAAACAAATCATGACTGTGAACTCTGCTCTTACTCGTGAGCCTTCATAAATTTAGATTTAATTCTTGTCTGGTGTATAACCCTATCCTCAATACTACTGACTGGGTGGTAGACTTTGATTTAAGCACTTTATGGATATGTTCTTACTTCAGTATTATACAAAACCATTCAAATAAGAAGCACCACCATCTCACAGATAAGAAAACTAAGGCTTTGAAAGGTGATACTTTTCCTAAGTTGCACAGCTAGTATGGGCCCATCTGATCCAGTACTTATGACAACCACAATATTGTATCTCCCAGTCTCACCAGCATCCCTACGGCCTCCCTGTTTAGCTCTAATATCTAAAGAACAGCCAGGCATGGTGGCACATACCTTCAATCTCAGCACTACGGTGACAAGAGGTAGGACTGAAGAGTTTCAGGGCAACCAAGGCTACAAAATGAGACCCTGAATCAAAAAACCCAACAACACAAAATGCAAAAACAAGTAAGAACAAAGCCTACATTTTATAGGGCTCTACCTCTCAGAGTCCTCACAGCTTCCCAAGGTGGGTAGTTTTTGTCCCCTTATTTATCACCAACATTTCTGGAAGAAGCCAACAGTGTCTTCTGGGAGAGACCCGATTTGGAACTTCCATTGTATTGATTTATAGGTATGGGTCCCTCAACAAACCACTTCATTTCTGCTTCCTCACAAATTAAATGAACAGTAGTCCTGGGCGTGTAGGGGGTACTGGCACAAAACGCACAGCACTGTAGGTGATGAACATGATCTGGGATGGTGGCTGACTGACCTTGCATTATGCTAAACACCTGAAAACAAAGTTAATTTGCCTTGTCTTCTTTTTGGACAAGTCTGTGTAGCTCATGCTGGTTTCAAACTGGAGACCTTTCTGCCTGAGCCTTATCAGTGCTGCGATTACAGGTGTGGGTCACCATGCTGTGCTATCCCTTTTCAACTTAAAAAAAAAAAAAAAAGATCTGGCCAGGTGTGATGGTGCATGCCTTTAACCCCAGCACGTGGGGAGGGGAGAGCAGAGGCAGGTGGACTTCTGTGGAGTGGAGGATAGCCTAGACCGCAAAAAAATCATCAAGAGAAAAATGTGATTGCTTCAAGTATACCCAGTTTCCTGGTTTCTTATTAACACTTTATAAATGCCAAGGTTTTTGGAAGAAATGGATTCTCTCTCAGAGCCTTAGACAAGGAAACCAAGACAGAATTTATTAATAACTATCTGTTTTCATTATATTATGTATATTATGCAACTCTATCATAAGACAAGTGCAACCAGTTTCCTGTTTTTGGTACACAGATCTCAAGTTTTTACCAAAGTAAGTTTAAGTTTTTTTAAAAAAAAAAAAAAAAAAAGTGTACACCGGATGGTGGTGGCACACACCTTTAATTCCAGCACTCGGGAGGCAGAGGCAGGAGGATCTCTGTGAGTCCAGGACTGCATAAAACTGTGTGTGGTGGGTCATGCCTGCAAAGAAAACATTTCAGATGTAGGGCCTGGAAGGTGAGACATTCAAGATTATCTTTTGCTGCATAGCGTGTTCAAGGTCAACACGGGGTACATAATAAAATCCTGTCTCTAAGGAAAAAGAAAAAAAAAAGGATGGGCGGATGGGCTGAGACAGGCACAGTGGTACACATCAGTAATCACAGCACTTGATGACTGAAGCAGAAGGATCTTCGCGAATGTGAAACCAACCCGGACTGCAGGGGGCGCTACCGGCCAGGCTAGACGGTAGTGACTGCGTTTAAAATCTTCATTAAAACAGAGCAGATGGCACCTCTTCCTACTGTCCAGGCCCTTTGCTGTATAACTTAAGAAAGAAAAATCCTCCCTTCTTTTTCTTAAACATCAGGATAAGCAAAGTATTTAGCGAGGCAGCTAAACTAAGTCAGGGCAGCTAGCTAGCAAACAGAGGAGACATTAAAACGAAAAGCCCCGCCTCACTCCCCTAACGTCCACACTTGGCGCTCTCAGCCTTCATGCTACGGCAATAAATGCACTAATCCTTCTTCGCTACGACTCCTTGGAGTCTTACGCGGCTCGTTAATAAGTGAAGGGAGCGCCTGCCTGGCAGGGCCCTCCGGCGGCTGCCAGTGACAATCAAGTGGCGGGCTCACCTGACAAGGGTGGCACCGAACACCTGGGAAAGGCCAACAGCCTCGCCGGGGCGTTTCCCACACACACAGGTGGATTATCATTGTCACTGCTACGATACACTGCTGCTGCCATCAGCGCCTAAAGCTGCTGCCCCGGTCCTTTCGGAGGAGAACACCCACCAGCCCCGGGGACCCCGACAAGTGAGGCCGCTAGCCCGGGAGCACGCGTGGTGCCGTCTGCACCGCAAGCCCCGTGCAACCCGCGCTGACCAGCAGCCTCAGCCGGCAGCCCTCCGCCCTCGCTCACCACAATGGTCCTCACGCCTTCCAGTCAGGCAGCTACTTCCGGCTCGCGACCATAGAGAAGCGGAAGGAAAGAGCTACTGGACGGAAGTGAGACACAAAAGCCAGATGCAGCTTGGGAAGCAAGGAAGGGGCGTGTCTCAGCTGAGCTACCGGTTTTTTTTCTCCCTCTCTGTTTATTCCTGGCTGTCCGGGAACTCGCTTCGTAGACCAGGATGGCCTTGAACTCAGATAGATCCGCCATCTTCTGCCTCCCAAGTGCTGGGATTAAAGACGTAGGCAACCTTTCTGGGAAACTGCGGCCGGCCCTGTGGACCAAGAATCAGTACTTCATTCCCTCAACCTGCGTGTAAAGCAAAGAGCCCTCCGCCGAGTCACTTGAATGAACTCGTGGTAGTCTCAAGAACTTACAAGTGTCGCTGTGATGTAATTTGGACCTTCGTGGATTTGCCTCCTGACTTTGTGTCCGAGGCAGGGGCTCATTACGTAGCCTAGAACGCTATATGTGTATCAGGCTGGTCTAGAATTCACTGAGATCCGCCTGCCTTGGCCTCGCTGGAATTAAAGGCTGGTGTCAACGCGCCCAGCCCTAACTTGACTTCTTAACACTATCAGAGGCACTGCACCAGAAAAAGCAGGAAAATGATCAACTTGTTTCTTGCTTCACACAAGTGCGTTTCTCCGTTAGGCATGATTTTCCCCAAGACAAAAATCGCTACTCTAATATAGTCATTGAAAGCTTCAGGTATTTCCCATCCCTAGTATTTCTGGAGTAAAATCCTACTTGTTTGGGGCTTGGAATATGTATAGTGAGTACTGGGCTTCGCAGAAACCTCATGTTTTTGTCCTGGAATGAAGATGTCCTCCCTAAGAGATCAAGGCCACAGTACCCCTCAGCCAAATGGAAGTCGCCTTGCCTTAGCAGATGAAGACAACACCACAACTTAAGAGTAAATATTTAATTTGGTTCCATCAACTGTTCCAGTATATTCCTGGTATGGTAACAAAACCATGCTAAGCAGGGGTTCATGAGGTATGGGGGTCATTGGAGAGACCCCAGAATCACTGAACCCTCTCCACAGACCTGGTGGTTCTGCAAAATGAGGGTTTGGCTGACACAATGTCAGGCTGGGGGAGAGAAATTCAAGGTGGGACTTTGAGTCTCAGCCTGCATTCTTGCCTGGAGGAAGGAGGACAGGAGCTGGAGCACATGTTCAAGTTTTAACTGCACTGTGTGGGAAACAATGGATGAGCCTCTCCCTCTATCCAGGAACAGAGGCCTCTCCCTGAGGTCTTCTGTCATCTCTGTTCTGTCTTCCCAACTCTGTGTTTCAAACTCGCATTCTGAATCCTACCTATGAGCCAGCATTATCTGAAGGATTCCTGCTTCAAGTCTGTCTTTAAATCACTCTCACTTCCATCCTTTCCCAACCCCTCTAAACAGAATTCTGGATCTCCTCCTGACTTTGATGATTTCGGAGTTTATGGCAGTGCCAAGGTTTTTAAGGCTCAGACTTGCTTTTTCTTTTAAACAAATACAGACCAGGGAGTTCCTGGGGGCCATACCTGGTCTGACATCCTTTACACCCCACCTAACTACTAGTCATGTCAGCTTTTATGCAACTAAGCCATGTCCACAGTGTTAGCTGGGGACTTGATGCCTGGAAATGAGGGATCTTACAGGGAAACATGTGAATGCTTCAAAGGTTTCTAGTCTGCATTAGGGGATTAGAAACATCTTCCAGCACGGGAGAGAGGTGGGATAGGTATAGACAGATTAGGTTCTTGGAAGCAGCATCGTTGTCTAAGCTGAACACTGCCCGTCAGCAGCCTTCCGGAGCTGAGAGGATACCATGGCAGCCGCCTGGATGCTCCCCTGTTCCAGGTTACTCCAAAGGGAAGAAGGTAGAGGCAGTGCGGGCGTCACTGGAGAGGAGAGATCTTCAGAGGGATCATGATTCGGGACTCCATGTGTCGAACCAAGGGGACTATGGAGAGAGAGGCAGAGGTTAGGGGTGCCTGAGGCAAGCCGAGTACTCTTGGTCCCTGCCCGAAAACTCATAAAAGCCTATGACAGGAAGAGACTCTGCTGTCACTTGAGAGAGGCCTGAGGTTCCCAAGTTATAAGACAGGATTTAGGTGGTAATAAGCTGAATATTTTGGAATTTTTAGTCATACTCTAAGCATGTGAAGAAAACTAGCATGTGGTTGGAGAGACTCAGCGGTAGTACACTTGCCTAGCATATATGAACCCTTGGATTCTATCCTCGGTGCTTCCAAAGCACACAAAACACACAAAGCCTAAGAATATAAAAAGGACCAAGCCACATTAGGGGCAACATAGGAAGATTTAAGAAAAATGAGTGTGAAGCCAAGGGTGTAGTTCTCGAGGTATGTACTGATCAGCATAACAAAAATACAGAACTGTAGTAGCATACTCCGTGGAGGTGAGAGCCGTAAGGCTGGGGGTTTGATTTAGTGTAACTGCCCCTCATGCAGCCAGAGACGCCAAGCCTATGGGGGTAACAGCAGCACAAAGTCCCCAGGATGGCAGTTAAAAAAAATAATGTTACATATGTCTACATGTGGGTGTGTGCAGAGAGTGCCCACAGAGGTCAGGAGAAAACATCAGATCCCCTGGAGCTGGATTTATGGGCATCTGTGAGCCTCCCAAGGTGGGTTCAGGGAACCTAACTCCAGTCTTCTCTTCCAACAGTATTATGCCTAACCAATGAGCCATCTCTCCAGCCCAGAGTTTAGACCCTTGCTTCCTGTGCTTAATTTCTCAGACTCTAACATGTGTACAAACCCCCAAAAATCTAGTTCACAAAAGGTTGGGAGAAGCTAAGTAAGCATCTCTTAAGTGTCCAGTGGATGTACTTTCAGTTGAGACCACACTTGGAATAGCAAGGCTCATGCTGCCTCCTTCAGGAGACATGCTGTCGTCCACCAGCAGACGTGTGTGAGATTAACTAAACACATCAGGGGCCGGACAGACTCTGGTTTACCTAAAGGCCTCCCCTTAACATCCCCCACATGCCACACGGTGAAGACTCAGTCAGTTTCTACTGACTCTGTACGCAACACCTTGAGGAAAAATTTGCTGCATGTTTTGA
This sequence comes from Psammomys obesus, assembly GCF_907164565.1. NCBI lineage: Eukaryota > Metazoa > Chordata > Mammalia > Rodentia > Muridae > Psammomys > Psammomys obesus. Next base: position 14,576,993 of record NW_026596051.1, read on the forward strand.
TGTTATCAGGGCAAAGCACTTTCCATAAACTAACTCTCAAAGTCCTCCCCACAGCCGGGACGGCATCTGCATTACCATGTGATGAGGAGGAAGGCAGTTTCTGTGAGGTGCAGGACTGACCCAGGGTCACAGGTCACATAGGGATCACCTTCCTGTATTAGAGTCCTAAAACCTGAGGACTAATTAGATTATGTGAAATGTATATCACCCAGACAAAACTCCACAAAGTAAGTTCCCACCTGGGCACAGTGGAACATGCCTGTAATCCCAGCAACTTAGAAGACTGAGGGAAAAGGTTTACCCAGGATGAGCCTGGGCAATACAGCAAGACACTGGGTCAAATGGTGGGGGGCGAGGAGGTGCCCAAGACAGAAGAAAACAAAGCAATGAGTTCCCACACTGAGATAATGAAGGGATGTTAGCTGTCCTTCAGGGAAGCTTGCAGAGCCTGCATCCTCAGGTCTCCCAGCAGACCACTTGCAAAGGTGTCCCTGGCCCCAGAGGAGCCGCTCACCTGTATAGTAGACATTTTCATCCCAGCCCCGCTTCCTCCAGGCTGCATTTCGAGTCTCCTCCCGAGACTGCAGATCTTTGTAGGCTGTGAGAAAGGCACAGGCTCATTCCTCAGAGAACCTGATCCCTTCCCTCAGCACAGGGACCCTTCCATTGCCCCAAACCCTGGCCTGCCATCCATCCCTTCCCCCTCAGGCTGTCAACATCCAGTGCCCATGTGGCATTTCGAGTTGGGTGTGTGTGCATCTTGTAATTTTTATTGCATTTATGTACTTATTCGGGGTGAGGGGTCAGAAGAAAAGTGGCAGGAGTCAGATCATTCTTGCCATGTGGGTCCTGGGGATCAAACTCAGGTTGTCAGGCTTGGTGCCTTCACCTACTGAGCCATCTGGCTGGCCCAACAGCAGCATCCTAAATATAGTACTCCCAAAACTACCTTCCAATCCCATGACCCAATCCTCCCCTAGATGTCCCTGTCTTAGACAAGGGCACACAGCTGCTTAAGGAACAGTCTGAATGCCCTCTAACCCTCTCCTTTCTCCTCCAGAAGTTTGTTCTCAAGTCCCACTGATTCACAGACCAACAAATCTGTCATGCTGCTGCCACTACCCAAAGCTAGCCCACCCACCTGCCTGAAGTAACGTAAGCATCGTCCCTGACCCGTTTCCAACCTTGCTCCCCTACCAGGCACTCTTGGCAAAGCACACGGCAGCTATAGAACGTGCATGCTCCCACTGCCTCCTCCCACCACATCCATGATGGACCCCAACTCGTTCCGACGGCCTGCAAGGCCCAGCCTGACCTGGTGGCTTGTTCTCTTCCACCCCACCCTCTCACATTCTGCCCGGGTTCCCCCCGCACCCTCCTCTCCTGTCCACTCACTGACGGCCTCCCCACACGCCGTTCCTTGCACTCAAAACTTCTCTCAGCAATTCTAACCTGGCTTCCTCACCCTTCAGCTCAGAATCTGTATTTTGCCCTTGAGAAAGACCTTGTCTACTCAAGCCAAAAAGGTCCCTGGGCATTTTTGTGCTGTCTCCCCCTGCCTAGCCTCCTCCAGTATCTGTCATCATGTGAAATGAGTCCGTTTTGCTAGTTTATGCCTGAGGGTGCATCTCTGCTACGATGTAAGAGCTATAGGAACACAAATGTATCCACATGTCTTGTTGTTGTAGTAGTTTTTAATGTCGCCATTGTTCTTGCTGTTTCTTTTTTCTTTTTTAATTTTATTTTATGTGCACTGGTGTTTTGCCTGCATGTATGTCTGCGTGAGGGTGTCAGATCTTGAAGTTACAGACAGCTGTGAGCCGCCATGTGGTTGCTGAAAATTGAACCCAGGTCCTCTGGAAGAGTCAGTGCCCTTAACCACTGAGCCATCGCCCCAGCCCTGCATAGTATCCACGTTTTATGAAGTGACAGGGGACAAACAGAGGCTCCTTGAGTGTCCCCAACCTACCCCATAAGTGGTGAACCACGTAGAGCTCTCCTATTTGTGAAAAGAAGCCTCCCACGGCCTCCTGGTTCTCCTGACGGTACTTAATGGCCCGAGCCCTGGAAATAGCAGAGAACATGGGACAGAGGCCCAGCCAATGGTCCCTCGAGGTGGCCCAGGCTGATTCCCTGGCCACACTTTTTTGGGTGGGGCCAAAAGGTAGGGCCCAGAGAATGGATTCTGGAGGTGGGGCTGCTGGCTGGTTGGCAGCACTTCCCACTACAGAATCTGCCCCATTCAGGTGGATCTTTCTCTGGGCTCTGCAAGGAACAGAGCATGCTTGGTTCCCTCTGACACAGCCCAGAGAAAAGCTCACTGGGAGCCTGATGGGATGGAACAGCAGGGACCATCACATTCCCAAGCGTAGTGGCACTACTTACCAGTTATTTCCCCACTCAATCATGGTTCCTGGCTGAAAGAGACCCAGAGAGAGGAGGAAGTGAGCCCCACCTTGGACTCCTAATAACACAGAGCCAGGAATGGGAAACTAGCCTTCCCCAGAGCCAGAGGCCCCATTCGAGGGCCTTGACTCCATCTGATGTGCAGCTATCTACATGAACACACATTCCTCTGCTCTGAGCCCATAAAGAGGGAGAAGCATCAGGCTGGCCCACCCTGACCCCTTGCAAAGCGACGCCACAGCAGGGAAGATAGAGGTCAAAAGCGGCTCTGTTGGAAGTGAGGTACCTTGAGCTTGTATGTCCTCAGCTCATAGATGTTGGGGCCAGCTCTGGGTTGTGGCTCATTCCAGAAGCTGAACTCCAGAAGCAGCTGGTTTCTCCTAGACAGCAGCATCTTGCTCCGCTCCTTCCGGAACTCCAGGTACTCCTGAAGGCAGGGCATTGTAGGCACAGTATGCCACCCTGTCAGTGTGCCCCGGGGGTGGCAGAGGACTCTGTCCCACACTCCCCTCCACACAGGGCTGGTCTGGAAGCAACACGCACACAGGATGCTGGGATACCTTGTTGGTTTTCAGCTTGTTCATGCAGTCCATGAGGGCCGGATAGCCACCTGAGAACCGCCATAGGTGCACTGATGGAGACAGGAATACAGGTCAAGGAGCTACAGCGAGCATGTCTGGCTAGACTGTGTATGTGGCAGTAGAGTGGGGGGGGGTCTCCTGGTTTCCTTTGTCTTAGTGAGGAGTAGTACAGGGTGGGGACGACCTTAGATGCAAGCCTAGGAGACCACCAGCTCTGCTCAGTTTGGTGGCCTTTGACCCCTCCTAGGACACAATGTCCTCATCCACAAAATCCTTAAGTAATAGCAGCAAGAGGACCAGATGAGGCTGGGGGGGTAGCTATTGACAAAACACGTGCTTCCCATGCAGAGGGACCGGGCTTTCATCTACAGCATCACAAACCAAACCAAACCAAAGATGATCTGAGCGCCTTCCACCCTGGGAACACCAGCACACACAGGGATGAACGGCGGACTGCCAGAGACAGGATGGACACAAGGAGGAAGTCTGACTGACCCAGGACACTCTAGCAGGGCTGACACTAGAGCTCAGTGGTAGAACACTTGCCTAACATCAGGAGATCCCCAAGTTCCATCGCTAACGCTGCAAAAACCACCAAACAACTGCTCTACAAAGTGAGTTAAGAACAGCGAGGGCTAGGAAGAGAAACTCTATCTCGAAAAAGCAAACTAAAAATGTTACAGATTAATTTTATATGTGTGAGTGCTTTGCCTACAGACATGTATGCACACTATGTGCGTGCCTGGTACCCATGGAGAGAAGAGGGTGTGAATTCGCTGGAACTGGAATTGTGGATGGTTATGAGTTAACTATGGGTGCCTGAAACTGAATTCAAGTCCTCTGCAAGTGAAACAGTGGTGCTCTTAACTCCCAAGCCACCTCTCCAGGCCCCAGCATACATTTCTTAAAAAAAAAAAAAAAAATTGTTGAGGACTATTTACTCTTTCATTTTTTGACTATAGGTGTTTGGCTTACATGTTTATCTAGGCACCATGTGCCTGCAGTACCTGCAGAGGCCAGTAGAGGGTGTGGGGTTTCCTGAAACTGAAGTTGGGAAAGTTGCCAGCCACCACGTGGACCTGAGTCCTCTGGACCTGAGTCCTCCGGAAGAACAGCCAGTACTGTTAACCACTGAGCCCTCTCTGCAGCCCTCACAAAGCATGAATTTTTGTTTTGTTTTCGTTTTTTTTGTTGTTGTTGTTTTGTTTTGTTTTTCAAGACGAGATTTCTCTGTGTAGCTCACTCTGTAGACCAGGCTGGCCTTGAACTCTGTAGATCTGCCTGTCTCTGCCTCCCGAGTGCTTAAAGGCCACCGCAGCCTGGCCACAACATGAATTTTTTTAAAAAATTTTATTTTGTATTCAGTAAGTCAAAGAGATCCAGACCTCCAGAACTCACTACCTGTATGAGAAGACAGACAGGTGTGTCGGCAGCTACTGGAGTGCATGATCAGGGAATGAAGAAGAGGCAAGTAGTGGAGGTCAGAGAGCTAGGGACAGCGCCGTCTGACCCAGCAAGCGCAAAGAATCCAGGCTTTCAGAGGGATGCCATGTCTACACCAAAATACAAAACAAGAAGGCAGGGGCGGGCTGCAAGATGGCTTGCCCGGTAGAAGCTCTTGCTATACCAGCCTGACGAACAGAGCTTGACCCCTGGGGCCAAAGGAAGAGGACAGCTGCAGAGGTACACATCTGGAGTACACACTGCAACAGCAGAGACAAAGGAGGCCCTGCCTCAACAAGGCGAAGACGAGAACCACTGTCCACTGACCTCCGCAGGCATGCCAGGGCACGTGCTTACACATACATATATACACATACATGCACACATGTATACATATACACACACACTAGAAAGATAGACCGATTAAAAATTAACTCTAAGCATGGTCAGACATGCCTTTAATCCAGTGGTTCTCAACCTGTGGGTCCCGACCCCACGGCAGTCCCCTCTCAGATGCCTACATTATGATTCATAACAATATCAAAATTACAGTTATGAAGTAACAATGAAAGTCGTTTTATGGTCGGGGGTCACCACAACATGAGAAACTATTAAAGTGGAGCGGCATTAGGAAGGTTGAGAACCACCGCTTTAATCCTAGTGCTTGCAGAAGGCAGAAGCAGGCGGTTCTCTGAGTTCAAGGCCAGCCTGGTCCACTGAGCGAGTTCCAGGACAGCCAGGGCTACACAGAGAAACCCTGTCTCCAAAACAGAACAAAAGACAAGCAATCAAACCATCTCAGCACTAGGAAGAGTACATGTTAGAGGCCAGCCTGGACTACACAATAAGACCCCCAGCCCAAACAAAGTGAAAAACTGGCAAACTAAACCAAGTTCAAGTAGGCAAGGGAGAGGAGCTGCTTCAGGTTGGCCACCTGAGAGTACCCAGAGAGTAGAGCGGTTGCAGCCGGGGCACTGGCGAATCACACGCAGGGCAATGCAGCGAGCCGAGGATGTGGCAAAGTGAGGCTGTGGACCTGGCAAGGCCGGCCTCAGAGGCCTCGTGGGCTGCCTGAGAGTGCTGGGCAGTGGGGCGATGAGGTATGAAATAAACACCTTCCCCACAACCCCAGAGATGCTGCAGGGAGAGAGAGCAGGGCGCTCAGACAGGAGGGCTGTTGGAGACCCGGGCGGGGTGGCAACAGAGGCACTGGAGACAAGGGAACCTCACCTGCCTGGTCCTGCTCCCCGTACCACGTGTTCCAATTGCCCACAAGCGAGCAGGGGTAGTCCTCGTCCAGGTGCAGCTTGGGCAGCACGGCCTCCCTGTGGGAGGGGCACAGAGAGGGGCAAGGGCTTGCACTGGCCACCGAGGGCTCTGAGGTAGAGGGTCCAACCCAGGAGTGACTGGGAGCGGTAGAGGGACGGCACTCACGTCAGACTGTTGTAGGCATCCAGACATTCCGGCTTCACGTTGTGAACTGCCATAAAGGACAGAGGGCAACCGGTGAGGCGCAGGCTATGCGTGTGTGTGTGGAGGAGGGGCGTCAGAGCGAGCAGGCTCCCAGGACAGCATGGGACATCCTCATCCTCTCATCTCTTTACCCCAGCCCCACCCCCGAGGAAGCCCGTGGGTGCAGCTAGCCAGTTTAGCGGCCACTCACACTGGATCTTGTAGAGGTTACTAGTCTCCTTCTTGGACAGCAGAGTGGAGTGGGCGTCCTTCCGGGGGTCCACCTTGTGAACAAAGAGGGAGCGGAACCAGCTGCCTTCACTGTCCTTAGAATAGAAGCTGCAGGACAGAGGAGGTGAGAGGGCCTCGCAGAGGCACGGGAGCCCCGACATTTTCCCTGCTCAGGTGTCCTGCTCCCCTAGCCTCATGACCTACATTTCTGAAAAAGAACCCATGAAATTCCATGGCAGCTCCCGAGAGTAAGACGGCCTCATCTGGGCAGACACAGGACCCCCTGGAGAGATCCCCACTGCCCAGGCTACATCTGGAACCCTGGAAGGGTAGAGGGGCCAGGAGAGGAAGCTGTCCTGCCACCTCTGTCCCGTATCTCCGGCCACACAATTGCAGCCTACTGCTAAGAAGGTCAACCCCAGACTCAGCTTGCTGACACCCACTAGATGGGACCCTTGTGATGATAAAGACCCTGGACCCAAGGCAGGCCATCCCTCTACTGCCTTGAGCAGCCAAGACTCCTTCTTTTGCCTTCCTGGATTCTGTGATATAACTGACAAGCCCCTTCTTACTACCTCAATGTCCTACAGGACTTCTGTAGCAACATCAGCTTCCCCTTTACTCTGTATGTACTTGAATAAAAGAACTGGGAATTCGGAATGCAAAACCTGGGGCCCTCTGAGAGCCCAGGCATTTACCCTTCCAAGTCATTAGACCACATCCTGTGGCATGGGGCAGCTCTTGCTCTTCTGGTTAAAGGCCTCCAAATTAACCCTGGAATAGAGTAGGACCACTTACATACTCAGCAGGTCCTTGACTGTCAATTCAAGAGCCTTCCACTGGATCCCAGCAGAGTCAACAGATAGCAAACTCTTATACAAACTCCAGAACTTCCTACAAAACGTACTGCCAGATCCTCACCTTGAGCCCCTTTAAGACACAGCCCCCCAGACTACCTGGCTCACAGATGTTGGCAGTATTGTGGTGGCAGGACATAGCTTTACAGAGGTCATAGAATCTGGGCCTCTTCTGGGTAATAAGCTCTTTTTGTTTGTTTGTTTGATTTTTTAAGACAGGGTTTCTCTTTGTACCCCTGGCTGTCCTGGACTAATTTTATAGACCAGGCTGGCTTTAAACTCACAGAGGTCCACCTGCCTCTGCCTCCCCAAGTGCTGGGATTAAAGGTGTTCATCATCACTACCTGGCAGGTAATAAGCTTGTAAGGCAGAATTGTCTTCACCAAAGGCAAAGAAAGACGCCTCCTCACTGCCCATCATGCCCTGATTAGACATATCTCGGAGATTTTGACCCTACTGGAAGCCACCTGGCTTCTAACCAAGGTAGCCATTTTTCATTGCCAGCCCCATTCTGGCAGTTCTTAGGATAATACGCTGGCTAATCTTCAATCAGCTTGACACATGAACTAGAGTTTCATCTGAAAGGAGGGAATCTCAACTGAGAAAAATGTCTCCATAAGATCCAGCTGTGAGGCATTTTCTTAATTAGTGATTGATAGGGGAGGTCCTAGACCCCTGTGGGTGGTGCCATCCCTCGGCTGGTGGTCCTGGGTTCTCTAAGAAAGCAGGCGCAATAAGCCATGGAGAGCAAGCCTGTAAGCAGCACCCCTCCATGGCCTCTGCGTCAGCTCCTGCCTCTGCATCAGCTCCTGCCTCCAGGTTCCTGCCCTGCGTGAGTTCCTGTCTTGACTTCCTTCAGGATGAATGATATCAATGTGTAAGCTGTATAAACCCTTTCCAACTTGCTTTTCGGTGATGGTGTTTCGTTGCAGCAACAGAAACCTTCACTACGACAGATAACAACCAAGCTGATCAGCAGGCTAAAGCTCCACTCAACCTTAGTTCCCAATCCCACCCTTCCCAAATAAACCTCACCCACTTCCCCCACTATGACAGTCACAAGCATAACAGTTCTAGCATATAGACGCCTTCACCCAATGGTCTTGTAAAGCAGAGGAAGAGAGCCTCACACATCACCACTGTTCTCTTGAACACATCATTCCTTGCTTTGCTTCTCCCAGTGCCTATCGTCTGATAATGCTTAGCTTTCCTTTCCAATACTAAGGAATAGATAAAAGCCTCAAAACCAGGTATGATCTCCCCACTGTCTGGCGATTCACCATCATCTGAAAAGGTTGAAATGGTTAATCTAACTCTTTTTCTTCTTTGATAAATACTTAATTTTTTGATAGATATTTAATTTTACGTGCCTGAGTGTATGTTTGTGCACCACATGCTTAGAGGAGTCCACAGAAGTCAGCAGACACGAGATTCCTGGAACTGGAGTTATAGAAGCTTGTGAGTTGCTGTGTAGATGTTGGAATTTGAGCCCAGTGGTCTGCAAGAGCAGCCAGTGTCCTTAACCACTGAGCCATCTCCAGGCCCCTTAATCTAACTCTTAAAAGCTCTCTAAAAAGTTTACACGTAAGATAGTTCTCAGCTCACTTTTCCTCCCAATTGTACTTTTAAGATCTCACACTCAGGTATTGAGCCAGATGTGGTGGCACACCCCTTTTAACCCAGCACTCAGGAGGCAGAGGCAGGTGAATCTCTGTAAGTTTGAGGCCAGCCTGGTCTACGCCGTAAGTTCTAGAACATCCAGGGATATATAGAGAGACCCTGTCTCAAAAACAAAACAAACAAAACTCCTTCCCTCCCAAGCCAGAAATGGGCCCAGCAGTTAGAGTGTTAGCTGCTCTTCCAGAGGACCTGGGTTTGGTTTCCAGCACCCACATGGTGGCTTACAACTGTTTATAACTCAGATGTTCTCTCCTGGCCACCCTGAATGCCAGGCACATACTTGGTGCACAGACATACATGACAGCAAAACACCCATACACACAAAAATAAACAATTTAAAAGATCTCACATTCCTTACTCCAGCAGCACTGGGTTCCTATAGTCAGCATTTCATTTCATCTTCCTGAAATCACCTAATAGTGTCATTTTTAACCATTCTGACTTGTGTTATCCTGCTACTCCTGGTCTCAGCCTCTCCTGCTTTTTCACCTTCCCCAAAAGGCCCACAGTCTCCTCAAATAACACAACTAGATCCTCGTGGGAGACTGCTGGCTTTGCCTGCGCTTAACTCTTACTTGGCCTGCAGTTCTCATTCTTTTTTTCCTTTTTTTTTTATTAATTACAGTTTATTCACTTTGTATCCCCCCCGTACCTCCCTCCCCAGTTCTCACTCTTATTTAAATGGACCCAATTAATAATTTCTGTCCAGGGGCTGGAGAAAGATGGCTCAGAGGTTAAGAGCACTGGCTGTTCTTCCAAAGGTCCTGAGTTCAATTCCCTGGTAGCTCATAACCATGTATAATGAGATCTGGTGCCCTCTTCTGGCCTGCTGGTTCACACACAGACAGAATACTGTATAAACAATAAATTAATAAATATTTCAATAATAATAATAATAAATTCCCTCTACACACATTTCCAATACAACTCTATCTTGCTGGGCTTAGCACACCTCTTCCAACAGTCTCTTAGCCAAATCCATTTCCTTGCATCTCCTCACTCACCAGCTTATTGGCTTCAGGGATATCCACCATTGACCGCAATACCTGTCTCTCACCTCTGAAGACCTCTTCATTTCCAAAAAATCCTCCGGAGCCTTCAATGCCTTACCATCCTATGATCTTGTAGTGAATAAATCAGCAGTTTCAACCTGGGCCCTGTGATGCCCTTCCTTAGCTCCATGGAGCTCAGAAGGGAGCTCTCGTCCACTGACTAGAACTTGCTCAGCTATCTAGAAAATGTAAAGAAAAAAAGGCCAGAAATAAAAACAAAATATCCCCACTTTAACAACCTGGCCTGATCCATGACATCTTTTTTGGTTTGATTTAGTTTTTTTGAGACAGGGTTTTTCTGTGTAGTTCTGACTGTCCTAGAAACTCACTCTGTAGATGATGCTGGCCTCAAACTCAGATCTACCTGCTTCTGCCTCGAGAGTGCTGGGATTAAAGATGTGTGCCACCACAACCAGCCCATGATATCTTTTGTGAGTTACTATTATTCTTTAAAAGTGTGAGTGTTTTCCCAGCATGTAGCGTACCACATGCGTGCTGCGCCCATGGAGGCCAGAAGGAGCATCTGATCACTTGGAACTGGAGTTATGGATGGTTGTGAGCCCAAATGCGGTGCTGGGAACTGACCTTGGGTCCGCTGGAAGAGCAGTGAGTGGTCTTAACTGCTGAGCTGTCTCACCAGCCCAGATCCACATCCTGCATAGACAGCTGGAATCATGACACCTTACACAAACAGCCAGCTCAAGAAAAACAACTTAATGTCATAAAATTTACTATTAAACAAGATAATGGGAGGTCCATCTATCCCCTCAAATATGGGCCTGAAGGAGAATCTCAGGCCCATTAACCATTCTGACTTGTGTTATCCTGCTACTCCTGTAAAACCAAACAACATCCCCCTTAACTGTTAGGAAAGGGTTTCCTTTCCTTTTCAGGGGTGTGACTTCCCTCTCTGGGAACTCATGCCGTCTTGCAGTGTATTTCAGTAAACTCTCTGTCTAAGCCTTGTTAAATTCCTTCATGGCTAAGTCATCATCCTTCCTATGTGTTTCATAGAGCATATATTAAATTTTTCCTATATGCACACATTTATAAAAAAGTTTAATATACAAATAATATATTTTCACATATATATGTATTTATAATTATACAATTTCATTTATAAGCTACACATAGTAAAAATTAACAATGGAAGCTGGAGAGATGGCTCAGAGGATAAGAACACTGGCTGTTCTTCCAAAAGTCCTGAGTTCAATTCCCAGCAACCACATGGTGGCTCATAACCATCTATAGTGAGATCTGGTGCCCTCTTCTGGTGGGCAGGCACACATGCAGGCAGAATACTGTATACATAATAAATAAATAAATCTTAAAAATAAAAAAAGAAATCAATGATAAACTAAAACACAATTATTCTGTTAGAAGTGATTGTGTATGTGGTCTATTTCTGGAATTTTTCATTTCATATATTCTGACAAGAGCAGATAAATAAAACTATAGAAAGTGAGACCAGAAATAAAGGGTTTGTGATATCTAATCTCCATTGGCCGCTGAGTGGGTTTGGGATAACCCAGGAGACACACCTCTGGGCATGACTATGAGGGCATTTTCAGACAGGTTTAACTGAGAAGACTCATTCACCCCACACAGTGAGTGGAGACCAAGACTGAGTAAGAGGGGAAAGGAAGGAGGAAAGCCTGCCATTGGCCTGAACTCATCTCTCTGCTTCCTGACTGCAGACACTGCGACCAGCCACTCAGGCTCTGCTGGACCTGATGGACTGTCCACTAAAACACAGCAGAAACTGAAACCTTCCCCCCTTAAGCTGCTTCTTGTCGGGGATCTGGTCACAACAAGAAAAGTGACCAGCTGGGTGGTGGGGACACACCTCTTCAATCCTAGTACTTGAGAGGCAAAGGCAGGTGGATCTCTGAGTTCAACAGCCAGGACTACACAGAGAAACCCTGTCTCAAAAAAACAAAACAAAGGGGGGAGGAGTAATAGCAAATCGGGAATCTATGCTGCTTGGCTGGGAGAGGGAAGACAGATTCAAGTGTATATGAAGCTAGAATACTGGCTTAGGCACTTCTAAACTCATGGGCGCCTTTGGTTACTGTGCACACATTTGCTCAAGTAGCAAAAAGCAGGGCAAGGGTCATTAGGTGGGAGACTCGGGGCACTAAGGGCGCCTCTTAGCCAGGCCTTGTGACCTTCTGCACTGCCAGAGCTCCCTGAAGCAATGCAGCACCTACACTACAGGGGCACACCAAAGCTCACTACTTAAGGATCTGCCATGGTCGAACGGAAAATCAGAGAACAGCGCTTTCCTTGAAAACCAGCCTCTCAGGCGGGTTTGAAGGGCATGACTTCTCCTGCCCCGGGAGGAGGTGGTGTCAGGGAGAACAGTGGCTCTATTTGCCCACGAAGACCTTTGCTCCAGAGCTAGCTCTCCGGAACTCATGACCATCAGTGGTGGCCAAGGTAAATATCCAGTGGTCAGTTCTGAAGAGCAAGCCTGGGGCTTCAGTGCTGTGGAGGGGAGGGATGGGTCCCTCCCTTCCTACCCTTCAAAGCCTGCCTGCAGGTTTGGTTCCCCGTGTGCTGAGCGAGCAAGCCATAGCAGCCCACCCAGCCAGGTGTTTGTCATTGATTTTTATTTTGCTTTATGTATATGGATATTTTACCCGAGTGTGTATCTGTGTACCACTTCCACGTCTGGCTCCCAGAAGTCCAGAAGATGGTATCAGTTCCCCTGGGACTGGAGTGACAGTTGTAAGCCACCCTATGGGTGCTGGGAATTAAACCCTGGTTCTCTGGAAGAGCAGCCAGTACCTTTAACTGCTAAGCCGTCTCTCCAACCCCAGGAAGACTTTTTAGATAGGTAAAAATTTACTAAGGGACTTTTTCAGATCCAGAGGAAATCTCAATTCCAAGCCAACATCCTCAAGTGCACTTTTTTAAAGATGTATTTATTTCATGTTTGTGTTTACCTGAATACACACACACACACACACACACACACACACACACACAATCACATGGGTGCTAGAAAAAGAGCATTGGATCCCTAGGAACTGAAGTTACAGATGGTTGGGAGCCACTGTGTGGATGCCGGGAACTGAACCCAAGTCCCCTGCAAAAGCAGCAGGTGCTCTTAACCACTAAATTCTCTCTCTAGCCCTCAAGCACACATTTTTAAGAGTTCAACTTTTACTTTTCCAGTGAATTCAACATTCTCCCCTACTTGTCCTACCCAGCCTTTCTCACACTGCTCCCTTGTTCTGTTCTGCAGGAACATGTAAAGCCCTACGCCCGAGCTAGAGACACAGACCCACGGGAGAATATCCGCCAGCCTAGTGTGCATGACACTCCAAATTCCAGCTCCAGCACTGGAAAAAAAATTAAACATAGAAAAACCCAAAAGCACTTTTTTTGGTGTTGTTTGTTTGATTATTATACTTTATTTATCGTTTGTCTCCCAACCAGATGAAGCCTCACTAGGGTGGGGTGGTGGTTTGAATAGGAACAGCCCCCATAGACTCACGTTTGAACACTTGGCTCCTAGGGAGTGGCACTATTAGGAGGGGTGGCCTTATTGGAGTAGGTGTGGCCTTGTTGGAGGAAGTGTGTCACCGTAGGAGCAGGCTTTGAATTAGCACTCAAAAAAAACTAAAGAACTTGTCGGTGTCAGTGGGACAAACCCAGGCTCTGACGCCATCTTGGCTGCAACTTCCTGTTGCCTATAAAATACGGCGTGGAGGATGGAACTACTAGAGAAAAGCATGGCGGCACTGCTGCATTGATACTCTACCTTCCTGCTGGATCTCCTCCCTCCACTTCCCCCCTTTTCTTAATCTGCCCCCTGGAATCTCTGTAACGTATTTCTGTTTCCTAGAGTGCTAGGAGAGAAGTCAGGGCCTAGCATACGCCAGGCGGGCACTCCACCTCTGACCCACTCTTTAAAACATCATCTGTGTGTGGTGTGTGTGCACACATTTGTGTGTGTGGCAATGCATCTGTGTGCACACATGCGTTCGTGTATGAGTGTGTGTAAGAAGCCGTGCACACTCATGCGCTGGAGATTTTGACGTCAGGTATCTATTGCTCTCCACCTTAAGTTTCTGCAGCGAGGTCTCTCACGACCCCTGAGGTCCCCGGGCAGCAAGACAAGCCAGTTATCAAGCTTCTGGAGCCTTCCCTCTCTCCCTCCGGCACTTAGTTACAGGGACGGGTCACACCTGCCTTCTTAGAGTTCTCTTGTCTACAGGCCAAGCACTTTACAGACTGAGCTAGCTCCCCCACCATAAAGCATTTTTACGGCAGGCCTCTAGGTCAGGGTTCTTAGCCTGTGGGTCGTGACCCCTTCGGGGTTGAATATCAGATATTTACATTATAATTCACAACAGTTTACGGTGGGGGGGCACCACAATATGAGGAACTGTTTTAAAGGGTCACATTGAGAATGTTAAGGACTACTGCACTACTTGATGCCCACAAAGCAAAGTCTGGAGATCTCTATATCTTTATTTGAGATTCTAACTTCCTTGGTTTGGTTTGGTTTTTTTGAGACAGGGTTTCTCTGTGTAGCCTTGGCTGTCCTGGACTCACTCTGTAGACCAGGCGGGCCTCGAACTCACAGAAATTCGCCTGCCTCTGCCTCCCGAGTGCTGGGATTTCAGGCATGGCCCACCGCACCCAGCCTAGCTTCCTTTTAAATTTGGTAATTTCGGAACTAGGTTTCCCTACCACAATGATTCTCAGAGTGAACATTACAGCACAGCCTAAGAACTTATTCAAAACTCCCAGGCTCCATCCCAGACTATGGCACCAAAGTTCTGGGGATAGGATTATGTGGTGGGCCTGGCAATTTAACTTTTTAATGGAGTGGAAGGGGGGTGGTACGGGGTCTCACTACTCAGCCTGGGCTAGCCTGGAACTCCCTATACAGCAAAGGTTAGCTACAAACTGGTGATCCTCCTACCTGGAAGTGCTAATTACAGACAGACACCATGCATGGCTACTATCTGCATTTTTAAAGTGTGAGTGTATGTTCGTGGTGTACTCACATCTGTGCACATCTGGTTGCACAGGACAACTGGTTCCTCCTCTATTTCTTTGGGACAGTGTCTCTCTTTAAGCTAGGCACTTGTTCCTCTCCTCCCGCCTCAACCTGGCAGTCAGCAAGCCCCAGTGATCTTCCTGTCTCTGACCACTATGATACTGAAACTGTAGGCACATGAGGACACACCCAGATTGTCACATGGGTGCTGGAATCCACACCTAGGTCTCATGGTTACACAGCAAGCACTGTTAACTACAATACCATCTTTCCAACCCCAATCTTCATTTTTAAAGCCTACAAAGGCCAGGTTTGGTGAAGCATGCCTATAATAGTTCAAGGTCATCCTCAGGCACATGGTAAATTTGGGCTATATGAGACCTTGTCTCAAAAAAAAAAAAATTTTTTTTAAACAAAAATAAAGATGCGAGCATGGTGGCATACATATTTAATCTCAACCTTTGTGAATTTGAGGCCAGCCTGGTCTACATAGGGCTACATAGAGAAACCCTGTGCCAAAAACCAAACAAACACTAACGGGACAACAGAGATGACTCAAAGGCTAGGAACACTTACAGAAGTTTCTGAGTTCTGTTCCCAGCACCCATGTCTGGTAGCTTACAACTACCCCCATCTCCAGGGAATCTGAGTTGCCCCTCTGGCCTACTCTCACATACACAAACCCACACATAGATACACACAAACACAGATAATTAAAGATGAAAATAAGCTGGGGTTACTGGCACACATCTTTAATCCCAACACTCAGGAGGCAGAGGCTGATAGATTTTGTGAGGCCTATGAGAGAGTTCCAGGCCAGCAAGGGTTACGCAGTTAGACTCTGTATCAAAAACACAAAACAAGGGCTGGAGACAGCCCGGCGGTTAATAGCAATTACAGCTATCGAAGTGGACCTCAGTTTGGTTCCCAGGACCCACAGATATCTCCCTCCTACAATTCCAATTTCAGGAGACCTGGCCTTTGCAGACTCCTCCATAAAGAAAGCAAATATTTTTTTTAATCTAAAAAACAAACAAACAAAAAACCTAAACAAATAGCAAAGTCTTATATAGCTAGGAATGGTAGCAGCCACCTGTGACTGCCTGTATTCAGAGGGCTGAGACAGAATGATCCCAGGTTTACCTTAGGCCTGGGCTACAAACTGAGTTCAAGGACAGCTTGAGTATCTTAGTGAGACTAGGTCTCAAAATAAATGTTAAAAGGGCTAGGGATATGGTATTGTGGTAGAACACTTGCCTAGCATTCACAAGGCCCAACATTCAAGCCCAGTCCTGAAAAAGAACCAAAAAGTAAGACCTGCCCGAGCTAGACAATCGGCACCTTTAATCCCGGCACTTGGGAGGCAAAGGCAGGTCGATTTCTGTGGGTTCAAGGTCAGCCTGGTCTACAAAGTGAGTCCAGGACAGCCAGGGCTCTCGTTACACAGAGAAACCCTGTCTTGAAGAGAAAAAAAAAAAAAAAAAAAAAGAGGAAGAAACAGGCTGCCTCTAGCCCCTCCCCCCTCCCTTGTGGCCTCTGGGTGTTTGCCACACAAAAGCTGCTACCACTCACTGACTCTGTTCCTGTCTCAGCCTCAGTATTTTCATTCATCTGGGAAACATGGTCTCATAACAGATGATCTTGTGTGCTGTACATAGCAGTCAAGGGAAGGAACCTGAGTTTGGTTCCCAGCCACCACCCTGCTCAAATAATATTTTAATGTAATAAAAGATTCTTTTCCTGGATGTCCTTTCAATTCTCACAATGACAACACTTGAGGTATAGGCTTGGGTAATGGTTAACAAGAGCATGAGCTCTTTAATCCTCAACAGTCCAATGAGGGCTGGATATATAGTTTACTTGATAGAGAGAACACTAGCCTAGCATACCTGAGCTCCCAGATTCTTTTCCTAGCAACAGAAAACAATCCCATCAGACACATCCTGTTTCCTCCTCCTACCCAACCAAGGTCATCCCTCCACAAAAGCCTGAGGTTCCAAGGTACACTCCAGGCTCGGTTCCCAATGTCAGCTTCTCCCTCTTTATCCAGCATGGAGGTGAAGAGCACAGTTCCAACGCCTCTCGGCTTTCCAAAAGTCCCAGCTCACAGGGATCTAATAATGGAACTCTATGGCTTCACTTGGGACAGGAGGAATGAAGACGCCTTTCCACAGGTGTGCGGACAGGTGTGCTCGCTTCTTTAGCTAATGTTCTTTCTACGTTCCCTGTCCTCAAACCTGTGAGGGTGCGGGGATGGGAAACGGGAGACCCATTAGGGAAAGACAGGTTAGCACAGGGTCAGAGGTGCTCCAGTGATTAAGCGCAGAGATGGGGGGGTAGCAGCAGGCGTCGCGTGGTGGAGGGAGGAGCAGCCCAGAGCCAGTCAGGGGACGCCAAGCCCTCCAAAGCTGAGCTGAGCCTCTCTCCTAGGAGGCCACCGGGGTGGTACAAAGTGCAGGGTGCACCATGAGACCTGAGTCCTACCCAGAGCTGCCTCTGCGTGGCACGCAGACTGACCTTGAACGACTTGTACCTCTCCCGTTGACCCACCTGTACCATGCAGGGTGAGGGATCACTTTGGGAATTCCCACTGTATCCCAGATCTCCTCTTTTTCTTTCTAAAACTTCCTGAGAGAACGGCTGCCTGGCCCAGACGCCCCCAGCGCGTGCTAAATCACAAAAGCCTGACAAGAGGCTGCTAACACTACACTCCGCCTTCGCCCCGACTCCAGGGCTCAAGACCTATCCCTCCCACTCACCTCAGGCGAGACCCTGGTCCCAAACAGGACAAAGAACCTGCCCAGCTAGGCATGGTAGTGCACGCCAGTAATATCTAGGAGGCCGAGGCAAGAGGATTCTGAGGTCGATTCACATGCAATGTGATCCTGTTTAAAAAACAAAACCCTACCCATACCTTTTCACCTCCCCGATTCTTTCTCAGCCTCCCCCTCAGGCCTACATCTCGGCAGCTCCGCCTCTAACCGCTGCATTCCAAACCCTGCAGCCTCAGCTCCTCATTCCAGCCCCCTCCCTCGCCCCTGTTCTGAGCGCGCAGTCAGCCCCATCGGCCTCTCACCGCACAGCACCCGCAGCCGCGAGGTCCCCAGCACGGGGTCCCGGCTTCCTCAGCAGCCACTGTGCCGCTGCAGAGATGATGCACAACCGTGGAGCCATGTTGGACCGGAGTAGGTTGGAGGAAGGCCACGCCCCAGCCCGATGGCGGAGGCGGGACTAGGGAAAGCCACGCCCTCCTCCGTCAGCCTCTCTTTCAAACACAGCCAGGTGGGAGTCCCCCAAATCTACGAACGCACAGTCTAAGCTATTGAAGCTCAGCAGCTGACCGGCTCCGTCCCCTTGAACAAGCTTTTCCCCACTCTGCACCTCTGGATTCACCTCGATAACTGCGGGAGTCAAATGTCCTGGACAGTCTGTGTACCCCTGAACCTGTATACAACCTATGTGTGCCTGGGAGTTTTCTTCTTACTTGTGCGCTGAAACACTTGGCTAGGCAAGTGTTCTGACTGCACCGTGTATTCCTTTGGGTCAAGGCATCAACAGACAATGTTTATCCTGTCAAAAGAACAAACTCCGACAAATTTTTTTTTTTAATATTTTGTTTGCGCGTGTAAAGAAGTGTTTGTGTGTGGCTGTGGAGGCCAGAGTCCTCGAATATCCTAAAGCTGGAGTTTTAAAGGAGGTTTTGAGCCTCTCTAATGGGTGCTGGAATCCAAATTCGGGTCTCCTCCAAGAGCAGTGCAGGCTTTTAACAGCTGAACAATAGCTTCAGCTTTTTTTTTTTTTTTTTCCTGGTTTTTTTGAGACAGGGTTTCTCTGTGTTACCTTGGCTGTCCTGGTCTCAATTTGTAGACGGGGCTGGCCTGAAACTCACTGATCCTCCTGCTTCTGCCTCCCCGGGTCCTGGGTTTAAAGGTGGGTCCTGGGTTTAAAGGTGTGTCCTGCCACTTGTCACCACAGCCGCCACCCCCACCACTGTGGCCCAGCTTCTCTTCAGAAATTTAAGCCAGGTGGGCAAGGCTCTGAGCAAGTGGGGTGCTTTCTCTCCAAAGCCTGAGTGTGATGGTGATGCCAGCACTTCAGAGGCGGAGACAAGAGACTACATAATTCAAGGCAGAAAAAGCTTTCTCTCCATGATCTACTCTCCATTATCTACTCAGCCCACTCAGAGATGGAGAGCCTCCTAGCCCCTAAGGGAACCCAAGGACAGAGACACATCAACCGAAAGAATGCCAACACACGCACAGCTGTTCCTGCTCTGGGTGCCTGAGGTACAGGGACTTACAGAGGGCATAACTCATTGCCTGACTGCTTCAGACTGGCTAGCTAGGTCCTAAGCTCTTGAGACTCAAAAGGTTGGCTAACAAGTTCTATCTCTACCTGTTGGCAGCCAAGGCCTGATGGAGGTGACAACTATCCGATCACTGCTGACTGAAACTTCAGGGGCAGAGGTGATAGCCACCCATGCCCCTCAGCTAGGCTAGCTGGCAAGTGAGCTCCCAGGATCCTCTTGTCTCTGCTTCCCCAGCATTGGGTTACAACAACCTCCCTTCCTGTGATGTGCTGGGAATCAAACCAAGGTCTTTGGGCTTATGCTAACTGAGCAATCCCCAACCCAAGAATTTAGATTTAAACTATGTGGTGGTTTGAATGAGAATGACCACCTTAGGCTCATATGTTTGAATTCTTGGGCTCCAGTTGGTGGAACTATCTGGGAAGGATTAGGTGTGGCCTTGTGTGGGGAGGTGTGTCGCTAGGGCCAGGGTTTCAGGTTTCAAAAGCCCACAGCCATTCCCAGTTACCTCTCTCTGCCTCTGACAGTGGATCAAGATGTGAGCTCTCAGCTACTGCTCTAGCACCATGCCTGCCTTACCTTCTGCCATGCTCCCTGCCATGACAGTTACGGACTTTAAGCCTCTGGAACTTATGTAGCCCACAATAAACTCCCAACATTGCCTTATCACAGCAATAGAAAAGTAACTAAGATGAACTGTGATTCCTTTTCTCCTTGAGGTTTGTTTATTTTTTTTCCCCCTTAAAATTTTTTTATTTGGTCAACAGAGAAGTTCTGGGACAGCCAAGGCTACATAGAGAAATCCTGTCTCAAAAAACCAGAACCTCCAAAAAAATTTTAATTAAATTTCATGTGTATGTGTACATGCATGAGTGTATGTATGTGCACCACATGTAGGCAGTGCCTGAGGAGGTGGGAAGAGGCACCAGGTCCCCTGCAATTGGAGTTACAGATGGTTGTGAGCAACAGTGAGGATGCAGGAAATCAAACTCAGGTCCTCCTGCAAGAGCATTTAATGCTGCTCTTTATCTCCAGCCCTCCCTTCGAGGGACACAAATTATTTTGTGTGATTTCGCTACAAAGGAAACTGTGTATCAATATGCTAAACAGACGTCAGAATCAGTGTCACATCAGGTGGAACCATCCAAAGAACTGCAGTGAAAATCGGTGGTGAGGACTGTAGCTAAGGTGGCAGGCTGCCAGCCTGTAAGGTCTGTTCTGAGAGAGCAAGGTGAAGCACACAGAGACACTAGGGGACAGAGAGAGTGTGCTCTCCACAGGGTGCCCAGGCCACTGCAACTCAGGAAAAACCCAGCTATTTAGATGGAGGATTACCAAATGGAGACATTGCTGTTGTCGTCTGCCCTTCCTTTAAGAATCAAGAGGCTGAACAGGGCAGTGATGACCCACACCTTTGATCCCAGCCCTTGGGAGACAGATGCAGGAAGAAGTCTGTGTATTGGAGGTCAGCCTAGTCTACAGAGAGAGTTGCAGGACAGCTGGGCTGTTACACAGAGAAACCCTGTCTCAAAGAAAAAAAGTTACTTATGTTTTTAATGTGAACTCTTGGGGATGACTAAGAAAAGAAGGGTTATGGCTTAATAGTGATGTGTTTGTGTGCCAGGTTGACAAGGGGTCAGTTGCACTGGATGGATCTGTGTGTCAACTTGACACAAGTTAGTCATTAAAGAGAAAGGAGCCTCAGATGAGAAAATGCCTCCATGAGAACCAGCTGTAAGGCATTTTCTCAAATAGTGATCAGTGAGGCAGAGCCTAATCCACTGTGGGTGGTGCCATCCCTGACTGGTGGTCCTGGGTTCTATAAAAAGACAGGCTAAGCAAGCCATGGAAAACAAACCAGGAAGTAGGCTTGTTTACCCCCATTAACTCTCTGAGGCACCTGGCTCTGCCTCCCAGTGATGGGATTAAAGGGGCATGCCATGACCACCCAGTACACAAATAACTTTAAATGTCCCACTGTCTTTAGCAACACAAACACATTCAAATTTCAATCTCTTTAAAAACACCCAATTTCTCCAAAAATCCAAAATCTCTTAAAAGTTCAAGCTCTTTCAGCTGTGGACACCTGTAAAAAAAAAAAAAAAAAAAAAAATCAAAATTAAATTAAACACCTCTTCAAGAGGAAATGAACCAGGACACAGTCACAATCTGAACCAAGGAAAATTAAATTCCAGCAGTATAGATAACTCAGTGTCCCAAAATGCCTGCAATCCTCACATGATCTTCTGGGTTCCTCCAAAGCTTGGGTCACTCTCCCGCTCCGCCCTCTGCAGCACACACCTTGTCTTCTAGGCTCTGGCTGACTCCACTCCACCGCTGCTGTTGGTTTGGGTGGTTATCCCAAAACAATGGGGTCCTGTGCTGCACCCAATAGCCTCTCAGAGGCGTTCCTGGTGCCCAGCCTTAACTTCTCGGCATGACCCCTTCAGTCCTGGGCCTTCAACCGACACTGAGGCTGCACCTTCACCAGTGGCCTCTCCTGGCCTCTCACAGTCTCAGCTGCCCTCCATGACCTCCTCATGCCTTCAAAACTGGTACCAGCTGGGTCATTCTTACACATTACCAAGTCTGTCTGCCAGCACAAGTCCAACCTTGGCCGCCTGTGGAACACAGCTTCTCTGTGCTCCCAGGAAACACGTTCCAGACTTCGCCCCAGTGATGCTGGTCTCTTCTTCATCACCCCCAATTTCTCAGCTCCAGCTGACCAGCACCAAATCTCCCGGTAACATAAAGGTTTCACTTCAGTAGTTCTGGTAACTTGTTAATCGCAGCAGATGGTTCAGGCCCAGCTAACCAGAACCACAGAATCTTAAATCAAAATAACAAATGGCCTTGATAGAATCTTTAATTTTCCCTCTGAAGTTTCACAAGCCAGGCCTCCATCTTCTGCACTGCTCTCAACATTCTCTTCCAGGCTCCTACAGAACCTCCCACAGAGGTCTCAACACTCAATAGCTTTTCTAGCCCAGAGTTCCAAAGTCCTTCCATAATCCTCCTCAAAACATGGTCAGGTCCATCACAGCAATACTCCACTTCTGGTACCAACTTGTCTTAGTCAGGGTTTCTACTACTTTGACAAAACAGACAAAACACCATGACCAAAAAGTAAGGTGGGGAGAAAAGGGTTTATCTGGCTTATACTTCCAGATCATAATCCATTATTGGAGGAAGTCAGAACAGAACTCAAGCAGGACTGGAAACTGGAGGCAGGAACTGTATGCAGAGGCCGTGGAGGGGTGATGCTTACTGGCTTATTTCCCATGACTTCCTCAGCCTGCTTTCTTACAGAATCCAGGACCACCAGCACAGGGATGGCACCGCCCACAATGATCTGGACCCTCCCACACTGATCACTAATTGAGAAACTGCCTTACAGCAGATCTCATGGAGGCATTTTCTCAACTGCAGTTCCTTGTTCAATCATGACTCCAACTTGTGTTAAGTTGACACAAAACCAGCCAGTAAGCCAGTACAACAGATCAAGTTCCAGGACAGTTTCTCTTTTACATAGAGAAACTCTGGAAAAAGAAAAGAGAGGGGGAGCTGGAGAGATGGCTCAGAGGTTAAGAGCACTGGTTGCTCTTCCTGAGGTCCTGAGTTCAATCCCTAGCAACCACATGGTGGCTCAAAACCATCTATAATGAGATCTGTTGCCCATTTCTGGGGTGCAGGCATTGAATACGTAGTAAATAAATCTTTAAAAAAAAAAAGATAGGGGGAGAGAAGAGAGAGAGGAGAGAGAAAGAGAGTAAGAGAATCAAGAGGCTAGAGAGATGCTCAGCTCTTGCAGAGGACCTAGGATCCAGTTTCTGATCCTAGCAACTCACAACAGCTGTGATTTACAGCAACTCACAACAGCTGTAACTCCAGTTTCAGAGGATCTGACCTCCGTGAAACTTGCACACACCTGTAATGCACTAAACTCATACTAGTACACACACACACATACACACACACACACACACAGAGAGAGAGAGAGAGAGAGAGAGAGAGAGAGAGAAATCTCAATCTCATTGTCTCTTAACTTTATTTCTTTGAGACAAGATATCACTAAGTTGCTCAGGCTGGCTTTGAACTTGCAAGTCTAGTGCCTAAACCTCACAAATACCTGGAATGACAGACCGACACAAGTAGCTCGGTTGTCATCTTTAGATGGCTCACACCTTTGACACGGTGGGTGAAATCTATATAAATAGTAGCTATACTACATTGGAAACAATGACAAGAAAAAGGTCGGTATAAGGTCAGGACACATGTATTTCTTTCCCAAATGTTTCCAGCCCACAGTTAGTTGAATGCCCAGTTGCAGAGCCTGTGACTATAAAAGGCTAAGTAACTGAAGGAACTTCCAGGAAGAAAGTGCAGTCCAATCACAGAATAATCAAGCGGCAGAGAGTACAGCAGCAGTTTTACTCAATATAAGGATCATTTTTAAGCAAAAAATTGAAATGTGTTGTTTTGGTGATCTTTGGCCATGTAACCAATAGAGGCTCTTGACAATCAAGCCACATGAATAAGGTGCATTGACAGGAGGTGACAGGAGGTTTTGGAGGGCTGGAGAGATGGCCCAGTGGTTAAGAGCACTGACGGCTCTTCCAGATGGACCCAGATTCAACCCTCAGTACCCACTAAGAAGCAGAAGCAGGTGGATCTCTGTGAATTAGAGGCCAGCCTGGTCTACAAAGTGAGTCCAGGACAGCCAAAGGTACATAGAGAAACCCTGCCTAGGAACGAACAAACAAAACAGACAGGAGGTGCTGGCTCTGGTGGCCTAAGGAAACCACCTCACCAAACCCCAGGATTTCATCTCATTTAGTTTAGTTTTGTTTTATGAAACAAGATCTCACTCTGTAGTCCAGATTGGCTTGGAACTCACTTTATAGCCTAGGCTGGCCTCGGATTCACAGTAAGCCTCTTGTCTCCCTCTCCCAAGTACTGGTATTACAGCATGAGCCACCACCATACCTGGCACAAAGCCCAAGGTTTATGAATACCTCAGTCTTAAGGGTTGACCTGCAGCTTTTTTTATTGGCCTTTGCCTATCTTTTCTTTCTTTTTTTTTTAAATTTAAATTTTATTTTATGTACATTGATGTTCTGCCTGAATGCATGTCTGTGTGAGGGTGTCAGATGCTCTGGAACTGGAGTTACAGACAGTTGTGAGCTGCCATATGGGTGCTGGGAATTGAACCCAGGTCCTCTGGAAGAACAGCCAGTGCTCTTCACTGCTGAGCCAGCTCTCCAGCCCTATTTCTTTCTTTCTTTCTTTCTTTCTTTCTTTCTTTCTTTCTTTCTTTCTTTCTTTCTTTCTT